>NW_015386547.1:364411-409527 GCF_001527695.2 Protobothrops mucrosquamatus
ATAATAATAATAATAATAATAATAATAATAATAATAATAATAATAATAATAATAATAATAATAATAATAATAATAAAAAGTTGGAAGGGACCTTGGAGGTCATGTAGTCCAACCCCCTGCTCAGGCAGGAAACCCTATACCATTTCAGACAAATGGCTGTCCAGTCTCTTCTTAAAAACTTCCAGTGTTGGAGCATTCATCACTTCTGGAGGCGGGTTGTTCCACTGGTTAATTGTTCTAACTGTCGAGAAGTTTCTCCTTAGTTCTAGGTTGCTTCTCTCCTTGATCAGTTTCCACCCATTGCTTCTTGTCCTGCCTTCAGGCGCTTTGGAGAATAGCTTGACTCCCTCTTCTTTGTGGCAGCCCCTGAGATATTGTAACACTGCTATCATGTCCCCCCTCGTCCTTCTCTTCATTAAACTAAACATACCCAATTCCAGCAGCCGTTCCTTATATGCTTTAGCCTCCAGTCTCCTAATCATCTTTGTTGCTCTTCTCTGTACTCTTTCTAGAGTCTCAATATCTTTTTTACATCGTGGTGACCAAAACTGGATGCAGTATTCCAAGTATGGCCTTACCAAGGCCTTACCAAGGCATTGTGAATTCTATCCTTCTGTTAATGCAGCTTAGCACTGTGTTGGCCTTTTTGGTAGCTGCAGCACACTGCTGGCTCATATTTAAATGATTGTCCACTAGGACTCCGAGATCCCTCTCACAGTTACTACTATTGAGCAAAGTACCCCCTATACTATACCTGTACATTTGGTTTTTCTTGCCTAAATGTAGAACCTTACTTTTTTCACCATTGAATTTCATTTTGTTAGATAGTGCCCAGAATTCAAGTCTGTCCAGATCCTCCTGTATTTTAAGCCTGTCTTCTGGAGTGTTGGCTATTCCTGCCAGCTTGGTGTCGTCTGCAAATTTGTTGATTTCCCCATCTATCCCCTCGTCCAAATCGTTGATGAAGATCTGTATCATCCTCTCCAATTCTATGAGTCCATGATTATTGTATCCTAATATGACTTTTATTAGATAGTATACAACATTCAACTACATGCTGACTTATTGTTTAGATTTTAAATGGATGTGTGATTTTTTTAATAAAATGACCAAGATATCATAAACAAAGATAACATTTTTATGACTAAACTGATGAAGCTAGTATATATCAAACTGTAAAAATGTGCTTATATGACACTATCCATTTAACAACAGAAAATATATTGCTATGATTAGCAATAGAGTACATGGTTGGGGAACTATGTTTGGCTCCAAGAGAGTTTCATAGTGTTATTCTCATATGTCTGTCTGTCTGTCTGTCTGTCTGTCTGTCTGTCTGTCTGTCTGTCTGTCTGCCTGCCTGCCTGCCTGCCTGCCTGCCTGCCTATCTGTATGTGTTCTTGTGTGTGTATGCATATATGTATTTATTTGATATTTATTTGATACTAGCTGTACCCAGCCACGCGTTGCTGTGGCTCAGTCTGGTTAAATGGAAAAGAAAGAAAAGAGAAAGTGCACATCTGTGTCACAGGTGTGACATCTATATAATAGTAGGTATATAAAAATGCGCGTATTCGAATGCAACGTTGTGTCAAAATTTCAAAGCAATCGGTGAAGAATTTTCGGAGATTTAAGATTTTGAACAAACGAACATTTACATTTTTATTTATATAGATTATGTGTTTGATATTTTCTCTACTTACTTCTTTACTTAACCAGCATATGATAATTTTGCCACATTGATAGAAGAAATAGCACACATTTATTTGCGTTAAATTCATTTTCAGAAAAATCATTTCCCAAATAACTAGATTTTCCAATTATCCCAGTGAATCAATTACAGCTAATAGAACATGGGGTGGGGTGTTCCTTCTATCAGTCATATATTTATTGGCTGAGAGCTTACCATGCTGTTTAGTGATAAGTCAATAGCTGAAGCTGGGCAATGTTTTGGGATCTTACTTCCAACTAACTGTGCTGACATTGGTATTTGGAAATTCTAAGAGCTTTATAAGCTCTTTGAATTTTCTTTAAATAACTCAAAAAAAAAGCACACTCTTCAGACAAATGATTTCTATGGGCATGGAAAATCCATAAATTCCAGAAATTTGAGATGTGCTATATTTCTTGAGTCTTTATTCATCACTTTCAATGTGTTATTTCAGTGTGATAAGGCTGTTTGCTTGATACTTAGGCATTTGCGATGCTGTAGTATATAACACATAAGAAAGCATCCCCATTACCCACAAATCTGATCAAACCCTGAAGAAAGAAACCATGTGAGAAAGTATGTGAAAATCAACGTTTCTTTTTTCATGTCTGTTTTTCAGCTACATCAGCTGCAGAACAGATTAGTACAACTAAATCTGAACACCCATACAATATCATCTAGTCCCCAGAGTTTATGCACAGTTTACTTCCTTATTTTTTTCATGGAGAACTTAGCATCCCATTCAGTCCATCTGCTGAGCAGATTTTTCCTATTCCTCCAGATATGTTCCAGAAGATTGATGCCTTTTCCAGAGCAGATTTGGGGGTAGGCAGGAACTATAGGGGAAAAGAGATGATGGGAAATGTTGCTGTATGAACACTATAAGCATAATGAAGTATCATGAAGCCACCAGTATCAGTTTAATTCACTATATTGTTAACTAGCACTAGCTTGGAGAATATATGTAGAAGAGCTGGAAAGTTCTTGGACATCAAGAAGTCCTTCTTCATACCCAGTGCAGACATCTCCTACTGAGAGATTATCCAGCCTTGCTTAAACACTTCCAGTGAAGTCTACCACCTTGCAGGGCAAACTATTGAGTAGCTTTACTATTAGAAAAAAAAATCCTGATGTCTTCCTGAAAGTTACTCCCTTGTATTTTAAACCCATAATAATAATAATAATAATAATAATAATAATAATAATAATAATAATAATAATAATAATAATAATAATAATAACAACAACAACAACAACAACAACAACAACAACAACAATAATAATAATAATAATAATAATAATGATAAAGTTGGAAGGGACCTTTGAGGTCATCTAGTCCAACCCCCTGCTCAGGCAGGAAACCCTATACCATTTCGGACAAATGGCTGTCCAGTTTCTTCTTAAAAACTTCCAATGTTGGTGCATTCACCGCTTCTGGAGGCAGGTTGTTCCATCATCTGAAGTCCAGTTTTCTGACCAACTCTGAACATCTCTGCCCTACCTTCTACTACATAACAGCCCTTCAAGTACAACCAGCTGCTGTGGTGTCTCTGCAGATATCTCTGCAGCAGCTACATATATCCAGTGTCTCCAACTGCTCTAAATAATAGAATCCTTAGCCACTTTTGGAGGTTGCTTGTCAACAAGGTCCTTCTGATGGGCTTGGAGTTTGTGGCTCACTTTCTAGCATCAGTAGATCCTCTAGGAAAATCTCCTTGTTTTTGCTTATTTTTCTTTGCAGATATATGTGTTCATTGTTAGGGGTGCTCCAAAACATTTTGAAGGTGAAATGTTTCAAGCTTGAAATATTTTAACTTTGAAACAGTTATTTCTTGTTCAAAATAACTTACCGTATTTTAACTAATTTGGAACTGAGTTCCAACCATTCTGTAAGGAAGTATTTTGTTCAACCTTGGCAATTTTAAAATGTATGGACTTAAGCTGGTCTAAGATGTCATAAGCCTCTGCTTGAAAGAGAACAAATTCAAACTCAGAACACTTTCAGAGTTGCTACAAGATAGAGTGGAAAACAATCTTATACGACACCTAGGAAAGCTTCTACCAATGTAAGCAATACCAATTAATGCAAAAGAACTTTTCAACATCAGATAAGGTTAAGGTTCATAAATATATTTTCACTGCAATTCTATAATCTGTTCAGAAATAAAAATTATGAATTATGAATTTAACCTACCTAGATGAGCAGAGGACTACTCTTCCATGTTCCTAATGGAAGAGAGGAAAATGACTAAATAAGGGTGGACTCTTTTGGTTACCTGCAATTGTGGACTAGCAGATTGTCCAGGCAGTATCTAGTAAACAGGTACTTATTTGGTCTATATGTGTATGTGTTTGAATATATCACCAGTTAAACTAAATAAAGGGACACAATAATAGCACTTCAGTTCCTGTGTACTGCAGTTTTGAACCTAATGAAACATTTGTGTTTATGCTTGAACGTCATCTCTATGCATGCTAGAAGATCAAGTACTTTCAAGTACTTTGGGAAAATGAGTGTTAGTGTTCATTTATTTATTTTATAAAAATTCTAATATTTACAGTCTGGGCCATAGATTAAAACAAAATGTTCACAGATCTTGCCACAAGTCAAGCATTGCTCAACTGGTTTTCAGTCACACAACCATATGGCTCTGGTGTTTTGTTTTTTTCCTTCTTCTGTTCACAGAGACAAGTAGGAAAATTTTGCATTCCACAAGTGGAATTTAAAATGTTGCTAATGTATTTAAAGATCCTCTTTTCCCAAGAAGTATAATTAATTATGACTGTACTTTATAAAAAAATGTGATTACAACAATTTAGCAGATGGCAGGCACAAAAGGCCAGTTCTTTAGATGGAGGGATAGATATATTTGTACTGAATTAGTAATGGTTTAAACTTTCTCATAAATAGATGTTGATTAATTTTAAATCCATTTGTAAAAACTCCATGTTGCCAGAAACTTTCCTGAAACCGCAAAGGAAAACATGATAAAAACCACAAGTTAATCCAGCCTAATATGCACATTTTTAAAGTCCCTAAAAGGATTACAGCTTTTTTTTTTTTAATAGACTGGTTATCTCATACTCACTTTGCATGTTGGATTTTGCTTTCTGACAGTCATCCCATTCTACTTGATAGAATTATGTGTTTTTATACATTAGTATAACAAATGTCCAAATAATTTATATTTAACTTTACACTCTGCTTGGGATTTCTTACTGACTATGTGTCATGGCCTTCTTTCATAGCAGAGAGTAGAAACAGTATTAGTCCAGTCAGGGGAAGCAATAATGGAAAAACTTTCAGAATGTTATTTTAGTAATGTTATTTTGAATTCATTCATTCAGCTATTGATTTATTGTAAAAAATATATCTATGTAGAAATTGTCTTCCCTTCATCAAAGAACACAGCATGTATAGAAGAATGTTCCATTATTATTATTATTATTATTATTATTATTATTATTATTATTATTATTATTATTATTATTATTATTATTGTTGTTGTTGTTGTTGTTGTTGTTGTTGTTGTTGTTGTTGTGTTATTATTACACAATAACTTTGTGTGGTGCTTTTTCTTGTACAGGTGGATGCAGAAAATAATGCCTTTTTTCTTTTTCTTAAGAGTCATTACCACACTTTTATATTCAAATATCTTTATAATTACATTCATGTCCATTATAATAAGACCCACAGTCACAGCTACAAAAATATTGAGACATATTTCAATCATGAATAAAGAATCTTATGCTGGTCTGATCAAAATAAAGATTTGATTTGAATAAGGAACCTAGTATAGTTCAAGAGGAAGAACATCACCCTCACACATATCAGCACAATGGATGACTTCGTGGTCAAGGATGGATAGATGGCAGGCAGGAAGGAAGGAAGGCTTAATTCAGAAATGTACAATTGGCATTTGCATACCTGAAATTCCAGAATTCCTGATGCATGAGAATAGCAAACTCGTTTCTCCAATTTCAGGTTCTTGTATAGCCAAAATGTACCAAACCAGAGAGGTTGAGAAAAGTCTTCAGATCTGTGGAAAAATCCAGAGCAGGAAAAATCTTAAATAACTTCTGCCTCAAACAAAGAGACAAATATTTTTCCAAACTTCTTGTTGTTGTCTTCAGGTTATCTATACAGTGCCCTAACCATATATCACAATTTTTCCTCACAATATAGCAGAGAAAACTAGCAAATAATACAATATTCAGAGCATATCTGAAGCCCAGAAAACTTCTATGACTCAGTTTCTAAGCAAATCCCTGCAGAGTTAATGATATAAGTCTGCACCCTTGCTTTGTACCTTGAGGGGCAATTTAACAATTAGTTTGTGCCTGACTGCAATCCTGTACCATTGCTATTTTAATTCAGAGTGTTTTGAACCACAACAAAAAAACAGTTTGAACTATGTTTGTTCCCTATAATTATATACTTGCATGAAACAACCTAACTCATCATCCTACTAAGACTTTTCCCTGATCTATGCCCATCAAACCAATGATGAAACCCTTATGTATTTTCCATGCATTTCAGTGGGATCACAAAAGATATAACAGGTTACATTCAAATATGTTCTTCCAAGAATAGAAGCGATTCTTCTAGTAATGGGTTGTCCCATGCTGTGGATCAAAGGATCATTGGATCCAGTAGAGTCATCTGTGAACAGACATGGGCCACAGGCAATTCTCACCAATTTTCCTTTTTCCCCTTTGACTTTCACTTCTTCCCTGTTAGTTTTCATACGGTTCTGAAGGATGCTTCCACTTTCTGAGGTAAATCTTGCAGGAGCATAGGAAGAGTCAAGAAAAATGCTTTGAATTCTGAACCCAACCTGAAAACAGAAATATTAACTATCACATTTTTATTCCAGCGTTCTCCCACATTTGGCCGGACATACATCTTGGGAAGCTCTTAAGCAGAACATGACCATAGTAGCATATCTCCAAGCATGTCTCAGCTATTCATAGTGAAAGGTATATTGCCTCTGATACTACATCCTTCATAATTACTAACTACTGATAGCTCCCATGATTTTTTAAATACTTCTTTAAAGTTATTGCTAAATCTCACAACAGTGTATTCTATATGCATTGTAATCTTTCAATCCCTTACTATTTTTCTGTATAGGATAATCCCAAATCCCACTGCTAAGAAATCAAAAGAATTTTTTTCTGCACTCTACACACCACTTACATTTATACTTACTTCAATCCATTTTTACTTATTCATTATGAACTTATTTGTACAATCATTTATATATCACCCCATCAAATTGTTCTTGGAAATTTATAAAATAAAAATATATGCAATATGAAATAGAGCAAAAAGCAAAAATGAGGACTGGTAATGCTTTATATTAGAAATCAACTTTAAGTATTCATTTCAGATGAATTTAAATTGGACTAATAGTCTCAGCAGTGGGACAAATGCAATTAATTCATAAAAGGCTCTAATGCTTATATTTGGACTTAGTTACATTTGTAATATTGCAGATCTTGAAAAAGATGATTTTTACTAATAGAAAATGGTCTGCAAATAAATCATAATTTTGAAAACTTCTGAGAGACTATACATCATGTTAGGATCACAGGAAATGAAGAAAGTTTTTTAGCTGAATCGTAACATTAAAATGTGAATCTTGTTTCTTTTACAAACCTTTACAACTGCTTGATTATCTAATGTTTCTTTTTTTCCACAAGCCATTACTGTTCAAAAAATGTAGCTTATTTATAAAAGGGGAAGAAAATAAAATGACACTGGAATGTGTTATAAATCCATTAAAATGGTTCATGCATGCTATGATGCTATCATGGATAATAGGGTGACTGTGGTAAATTAGAACGCTTGGAACCTTAAAAGAACCCATTGATTGAAAGTGAAGATAAGGTTTTCCTGTTAAATACTAATGATGTAAAAAAATATTAGCTGTTTCCCTACTTTCTCCCACTTCCGTTAATGAGGAAGACATCTTCAATACAATTTTTTATAGACGACAACAGCAGACTCGTATGAGAAAGTAATCACTTTTAATGCTTCCTTGCATAGAAATAAAGACAGATGTTCAACTTTCTGTCCAGCTTCACCAAATAGATGAACTTAAAAGAAATTGCAAAAAATATGTTTCCTCTTAAAAGCAAATTATAAAGACTTATCTCAAAGTGTCATTTTATCTGTAAACATAAAAAAATAGTTATTTTTAAGAACAACAGTTTATTGGCAATTTCAGTACAAAATGTTGATTAAATGTTCCCAATCTATGTGTTCTTATGTGATGTTCCATTCATGTAAACATGTCTAATTGTTCCTAATGACAAGGCTGGCCTGCCATTAGTCAGGGCAGGCAGCAGATGTTGAGGAAGATGTTGAGAGATGGTAGGGTGCTGAAGGACAGAGATTTATGATCCTTGTATTTCCCATCACAGGTTCTGAATATCATTCTCTATCAATTCAGTTGATTTTGGGATTGGAGAAGGGCATCATCTTCATGGTATCCAAAACAAAACATCCAGATTCAGTAACAATTTTGTTCCATACAGTATTAACCTTGTGAACCCTCAAGCTTCCTCCTTCCTTTATGTATTCAAGATGGAGAGTGATTAATATTTATATGTATTTATATGTAAAGGTGTAGCTATCTACATTGTATATAGCATGTTTATATGTGTGTTGTGTATGTGTACACTTTTGAGAGCAAGCAACAGAATGTCACTTTTAATGTGTGCCTCTTATCTTATCTTATCTTATCTTGTCTTGTCTTGTCTTGTCTTGTCTTGTCTTGTCTTGTTTTGCCTTGCCTTGCCTTGCCTTGCCTTGCCTTGCCTTGCCTTGCCTTGCCTTATCCCATCTTATCTTATCTTGTCTCGTCTCGTCTCGTCTCATCTGATCTCGTCTCGTCTCGTCTCATCTTATCTCTTATTCTTTATTTCAAGTTACTTCCCCCCCCAAGCATATGTGTGGACTGCTCACCATATGATTGAAAATTACATTATTAATGGAGTCTTCAGTGTATACAGCTATACATAAAGGGTGCTCCACCCAGTAGACAATTCATTAAGAACAAATAGTTACTCAGATCTGAGAAAATGTGCTTCAAAGTGGGCACTTTGAAATTTGCTGGACCTATTCAAGCTTCCTTAAAAATGACTTTTCTTGGATCCAAATGATCACCACACAGTCACAAGAAAATATGTTTGAGTTAATGAGACACTAAAAAGGGGTACCAAGATGATTTTTAGGTAAATGAACTAATGATTTATTTACTATGTGAGCCCAGGAAAAGGTTTCATATCTGAAGAACCAAACTTCCCTACCGTTAATGTGTACAGGGGAAAGGAATAAGCCTGATTGTCTTGCCTTGTGTGAATGCAGTGATTGACTCTTATACTCAGTAGTTTGGCCTCTTGTTCTATGATGTAGCAATTGTAATAGAGTTAAAAATATGCAATGATTGTTAATAATACCTAGTTATGTTTTGCCTTGAATTTTAATGCTATTCCCTTAGCATAACACTTTCAAAGATCTCTGGGGATTACAGAACCTAGTCATTTTATACATTCGTGGCTCTCATTCGTGGAGACCCAGGTTTAAATCTAGCATTTAATGACTCTGACTAAAAACACATTTCTGTCACCCTGGACATTTGCCATAATACACGGCTAAATAGTTTGGCATGAGCATTTCACCTGCAAGGTCACTAACTTCCTTGAAATAGTACTAAGTTTGTATATATGCAAAACTTTCAAAGATTAGCAATTCCTTACATGCCTCAGAATGCATTTTCCTTTAAATAACAAATCATGATAAATCTAGCAGAATCCAGGTACTGAGTAGTCAGCTGAATGTATAAATATACATGGTCACCACATTACTTTAACTGATAATTGATTTCTTATGTAGCGAATTCAGTATTAAATATTGCCAAACATCTGTGGCCATTCTGGGTTTTTAATAAATACAACTTGCTGATATAAATAGAAACGCTTTTTTGTAAATAGCAGGTCATCTGGTTAGGTAGAATTATCTGTATAGGATGTTTACATTAACTCTATGAAGTTTTATGTTTTGGAATAATTTTTGAAAGAACAGACTGTACATTGTTAACAAATCACATTATTATGAAACCATCTAATATAGTTGATATTATATGCATCTTCACCTTCTTCAAAGATCCTATTTAGAAAATATATGATTGGACTGTAAAATACTCAGATCCCACATGGATGATGTTGAATTTCTCCTTTGCTTAAGCTTTGGCATCCTTACTAAAAGGAGGCTACTAATCTGCATTTGTCTGCAATACTGATATATCACATTATTTTACCTTCCTGTCACCACAATGAATATGTTCCATAGGGTAACTACCGCATCAGATATGTGGTTCAAGCTATAGTTCTGTAGCTCCTTGGACAGTCACAGATTCCTTCTTTCTGTTCTAGTCTTGTTGAAGTAATTTTGTACTCAAAGATAGTGGGCAGTTTGTGACACCAAACACTGCACACATCTCCCTAGTCTATTTTCCTGAGTCTCCTCTAGCAGAAATCACTGATAATTCTGTTTCTTAGTCTTTGACAGTTTGTTCTGGCGTTCATCCTTAACAATTTCTTTGATTTCATTCCCAAGTGCTCTTGAAAACTCATCAGTGACTGGGCATTAACAAATGTCTCACTTAGCAACAGAAATGTTCGGCTCAATTGTGGATGTAAGTCGAGGACTACCTATACCAGAGGTCCCCAACATTTGGGCACCAGGGACCAGTTACGTGGAGAGAGTTTTTTCCGTGGACCGGAGGGGGGCGTGGTTTTATGTGCTGCTTGCATCCCGCTTGTTTGTGCGGACCAGTTGCTATCATGCCACGGCCCGGTACCAGTCCATGGACTGGGGTTTGGGGACCCCTGACCTATACTATTGAATCTGAGAGAGATCATGGATAATTAAGGATTTAACGAAAAAGTTCTATTTTTTCACACAGTTACATTCCAGTTAGGCTTATCACTCTTATGCTGACGCTCCTATGGGATTTGAAAGAAGCTGTAGGGCCACATTCCAGTTGTAAGCAAGCCAGAGTCACTGGTTGAGATGGGCGGCTATAGAAATTGAATACATAAATAAATATTCCAAAAGCTATTTTTAAAAAAGCTTTAATTCTCTGAATCTGCAGTCATGATATATTGTATTATGATGATACTTAGAGCTAGAATCAAGCACACAATTTTATTAAAGAGCATCACATCTACACACAACTCAGTTCAAATGCACTCAGAAATACATTCCAATGAATTCAATAAGACTTATATTGAGTGGGTAGCGATAGGGTTGCAGCTTTCATTTTTCCCACCGATGTGGAGATACTGTGCACACTGCTCTATATCTCTATTCAGATGCACCCAAGGTGCTACCAAAACTCACTTGTCTCAGATTGATGAGGATAGTGTGTATTTTATTATACAACAGGCATCTTCAGAAATATGTGCAAATTCAGCCGTCATAAATCATGCAAGAAGGCCTGATCTCTATTTCTATGTGCCCTTTAGCATATCAAAAACACAGGGCCACTGTTTGCTGATATTCCAATTAGCAAGTCAACTACATCATTAGCAGAGTCAGATGATTCCCTCTGACAGACAGCAGATTTGGCATGTCATAAAAGTATTATATTCGTTGTTGTATTCATTATTTGTGCTTTTTTTGCTGCAAAGGAGAAGGAAAAATAGTTGGAGTTTGCATCTCAAGGACCAACTTTGAGTACCAGATTTCACAGGACTCCTGTTGCTCACAGGTGTCTTTCTTTCTTTCTTTCTTTCTTTCTTTCTTTCTTTCTTTCTTTCTTTCTTTCTTTCTTTCTTTTTCTTTCTTTCTCTTTCTTTCTTTCTTTCTTTCTTTCCTCTCTCTGTCATTGTCTTTTTCTCTCTCTCCCTTTTCTTTCTTTCTTTGTCTTTCTTTTTCTCTCTTCTTTCTTTTTCTTTCTTTTTCTTTTTTCTCTTTCTCCCTCTTCTTTCTCTTTCTCTTTCCTGTTTTTCATTCCTGTTTTTATTTCTTTCTTTTACTTTTTCTGTCTTTCTTGTCTTTCTTTGTCTTTCTTTTTCTCTTTTCTTTCTTGTCTTTCTTTTTCTTTCTTTCTTTCTTTCTTTCTTCTTTCTTTCTATATTTCTTTCTATTTTTCTTTATTTCTTTCTCTTTCTGAAAGATCATGTTAGATAAGGTAGAAACCAAAACTGATATAATCAGGTTTCCTTTATTTTTCCATTCTGAAACTCTTTCGAGTGAGGAAGACTGATGACCAAAGGGACCTTGATGTTGCATAAAATAACGTGACAACTACAGTTGATGACCAAAGAAAGGAGAAAAGAGGGGGAAATTTAAGAACTTACATCTCAAGGAATTTTTTTTGAAATATATCTTCCTGATTTTCCTAGTAGTTTCCCTTTTTCTTAAATTAACTGATTCAGAATGAAATCCTGTATACAAACTATCTGGAAATAATCCCTATTCAAATATTATGGAGCCTAACTTCTGAACAGATATGTAGAATATTGCAGAATAAATGCCTGCTTAGTTCCTTAAATGTTGGCATTATTAGATGGACATTGGTTTATTGGTGGCATTAATGTCATGGAGAGAATGCATTGGAGGTTTTGTAAAATGAAATTGAAGTCAGAGTTCATCAGATCAGAGAAAAAAAATTCTCTCAATATTGAAATTGCTCTCTCTGACTACCATCTGTTCTGGAACAAAAAAAGAGAAAAAAAAGAAAAAAGCCAAAACACTTCATCTCAAAGGGATGTTATGAATACAAATATATTAAGGATTGTAAAATACTTTGATCAAATTGTCCAAAGAAGTAAGTTGAATAGTGTTTGAATAAAGATGTGGAATGGATTTTTTGATTGCATTTTATTTCTTCCAGATGTGTAGATTTTATGCTGGCCAACTGGGATACTGGGTTTTTAAAAATTCAGAACTTTCCCCCATTATATAGAAATGACATATTTACTTTAATCAATCTTTTTTTTGGTATTTTATGAAGGTTTTCTCCTGAGAAAGTATTACTTCTACTCAAATATGTTCAATAGCCTTGAAGCAAAATGGACTCATAATTTAACATAAGGACTCAACAGTATGTGCTGACCACAATTTGGAAAACAGCCCATTTTATCTTGGTTTGCTTCTATGGCTATTCAGCATGACTCTTAATCCAATCCTCACTCAGGGTTAGCTAAAGGTTTGCAACCCTTCTTTGAATACAACATGTCCTCCTTTAATGGACTTGGGTTTGACAGAGTCTGCCTGTATACTGCATACTTTTGGTATGCGTGAAACTCATTCCTCATTTTATATATGCATGATATGCATAAAATATTTTAAAAACACAGACAGTAAATCCCATTCAAATTTCGTATTCATTCCTTCTTCCATTAGTCTAGCAATCAAGGGGTTACTGCATTACTCTATTAATGACTAAGCCATGAATTCTCCAAGACAGCCAAAATTAGAGCCTTACAATGCATTAAAGAAAAAGTCCTTTTTTAATTTTGAGAGATCTATGGGACAAATGATGCCACCAGTATTATTATACACCTGTGATTGTCAGCAATAGGCAGAACAGGAATGCTATTTTGATCAGTTTTGAAATTCACTGGTTTAAAAAAAAAAGCCATTTCCTGCTTGTATCCCAGGGAAAGTTAAGTATCATCTACTTTGTATATATCATGCAAGCAGGAAATAACAAAACATTGATTTGGAACGAGCACACAGAATAAAGATCCTATCTTGACCTTGTGTTTCTTTGGCAATTTGTTTACATACCTGGTAAAGATTTTCCTAAATAATTAATCTACAGAACTTTAGAAGTTAATGGGAGTCAAGACAGGGATTTATGCTAAATGTAAATGAGATTTTCTTTCACTCTGTATACAATTAACAACACTGCATTACAGAAACATCTTGATAATGTTTCTGCCCCATAGCTAGACAAAAAAACAGAAAATTACACTAAATCAACAATTTCAGATACTCCCCCAAAACATATATCCTTCCTCAAAATTGCTATTCCCCTGTTCCACTGAGTAGCTTAAATTGTATGGGAAGAATGCTTTGCCATTTGTTTTCCTTCTGCTGCTTTTTCTGCAGGAGAAATTGCCACAAGCAGACAAGGAAATGGTTGTATTCAATTGCATTGGGAGAAATCAGACTGGTCACCTCCTGAAAGGATTATTGCAGTGCACTTTACGTGGGACTGTTCCTGAAGAGCATCTGGAATTTAAGGTTGGTGCAAAATGCAGCTAAGTGCACTTCTTGATTGGTGCATATCTGCTCTGTGAACTGTAGTGGTTGTCAGTGTGCTTCTGGGTTCGATTCAAGGTCCTCATAGTTACCGTAAAGAGTTTCATGGTAGGAACTGGCTTACTTGAGATACTAATTCTTCCAATTGTGTCTGCATACTGTATCAGATGTGATAGGAGAAGCATGCTCCTCATCCTCTCTATTAGAGGCTGCAACCTGGTAGAATCTAGAAAGAAAACCCTTTCCTGTCATGGCACCTGGTCTTTGTAATATAGTCTCTCCAGAGATTAAACCTGATGGCTCTTCATTTGGCTTTGAAGACTTGGTTATGCCACTGGGCATGGGGAGGGGAACATATGACAGAGCCCAGGGATGGCTGTATTGATGTTGATGCCATGGTTGCAGAGTGGTTAGAATGTAGTATTACAGGCTAACTCTGCCCACAGCAAGGAATTCGATCCCACTTTGGGCTGGTCCAGCAAGTCAGTGATGTCCTCAAGGTTGACTCAGCCTTCCATCCTTATGAGTCAGTAAAATGAGGACCCAGATTGTTGGGGAAAATATGCTGACATTTGTAAACTGCTCACAGAGTGCTGTAAAAGCACTATGAAGCAGTGTATAAGTCTAAGTGCTACTGCTATTGCTATTGCTATTACCTTTGATCCCAATGAAATATAGTAAATTCCTCAGTAATTATATCACGGTAAATTTACCTCTGTATTGCTGTGCTCACAGGCTCCTGTCATAAAACCACTAAGCCAAAATCCCACTTCAGCCTGGTCCAGCAAGTCAGTGATATCCTCAAAATTAGTGTATTTGTGCTGTACAGGAGAATCCATTGTAATCTGATGTGAGATGCAGTGTTCCACCAGCATTCTTTTGCACCTGACTACAGCTGAGCAAGACAAAAGAAAGCATTTTTGATCCAGTCAAGATCCTAAACTAATTTATTTCAGTTTAATATTCAATGTCAGGGTTTCTCAAATGCATAAAGAATAACCGTTCAGAAGGTCCAGTAAACATACAAAATGTCCTCCCTTGATTGACAAATACTTCATGCTGCAGTTGAGCCAATTTGGTCTAATGGTTAAGGCACCAGGCTAAAAAGCAGGAGGCTGTGAGTCTTGACTTGGCCATGAAGGCCAGCTGGATGACTTTGGGCCAGCCATTCTCTCTCAGCCCAACCTACCTCATAGGGTTATTGTTGTGGAGAAAACAGGAGGAAGATATGTTGGGTATGTTCACTACCTTGAGTTATTTGTAAAAATAATAAAGGCAGAAAATAGATAGATAAATATACATATGCCACATGCATGAATTTTTCATTCAGGAATTTGAGTTTCAGTGCAAGTTAAGTACATAGGACTGTTTTGAAATACTAATAAATTCTCTTTCAGATTCATATTAGGGAACTCATAAAATGAAACAATTATATATATTTGATAAATCTGGTCGGCCTTGAGCAAATGCTGTAATTCCTTTAGATTGGGAGAGCAAACATTTCATTATGGCCTTTTTTATGAGACATGTTGAAATGTATAATTTCCAAAACCCTCTGGGTGATAAATTGATTTAACTGCTGGTTTTTTGCTGATTTAATCATTTATTTTCCTTTTGTTGTTTAGCTTTCGTTTATTTTTATTATTTTTAGTGGGTATAATTTGATTTCCTAAGCTCTCTTATGAGCCGTATCTAGATGGAAAGGTGGAATATTAAATAAATGAATAAATATAAGTATTTTAAAAAGAAAACCAAACTCCTAATTATCATTAAAGTTACGCTACTGTTTTAAAATAAAGAAAGAAAACATTTATTTTCACTACTCAAGGTGTTTTAGGGAGAAGACTTTGATAGTAAGTGTCACATAAGTACAGAAAGAAAAGAAGCTCTATTCTAGCTCACTAAATTATTTCTACATGATAGAGATGGTTGGGGAACACACAGTGCTCACATAAGCATATTACACTTCATCTGTACTTTTAAAAACAAGCAAATAAACATACTAATTTTTCAAGGATCCCTCATGGTTACTACTGATCTTTATATGTATCAGCTCAAATGAAGAAACAACCAATTATTTTTAAAAGCATGTGTTATGGTTGACTATTTTTGAAAGAAAATAAATGGAAAGATCATTGTTATTATTGTTAAGATCTACTGTTATAGATGGATTGTATTAAGATGGAGAGAAGAGCATGACGGAATTTGTTCCATCAGTCTTCCTTTCCTTTCCTTTCCTTTCCTTTCCTTTCCTTTCCTTTCCTTTCCTTTCCTTTCCTTCTTCCTTCCTTCCTTCCTTTTCTTTCTTTCTTTCCTTCTTTCCTTCTTTCCTTCTTTCCTTCTTTCTTCCTTCCTTCCTTCCTTCCTTCCTTCCTTCCTTTCTTCTTCCTTCTCAAATTTAAAGATTGCCTATCCCACTCATTGAGTGACTTTGGGCAGATATGGAAGGGAAAGGAAGGATAATAATAATATTAAAATATCACATGACTGGAAAGTAACTGACTAATCCATTCCAATTCCCAGTTTCAAATAGAGAAATAAACATCTGCATATTGATTAAAATAAACTCCTATTAACAGGATTTGGAGAGGGCAAAATGATTGGGAAAATTTTATTTTATTTATTTTAACAGGACATTGGGGAGAAAAAAAAGGCAGGACCTTTTGCATCAAGCTGATGGGAAAACTTATCTCTTTTAATTTGGACTATTGTAAGTCTCCTGGTCAAACCAGGTTCACTTTGAAATGAAAAGATTTCTCACTTACAAGTCAGAGAGGAGGGGAACAAATGAGGTTAAGAGTGGACCATTCCTGAAACTTCTCCTGGGGGACTCACAGCATTCAGGAGTGCCCTCCTCCCAGCTGAAATTTGCAAAAAATGTGGTAGGTCACCACTTTTAAGGGTGATGATGAAAAGGGACCAGCATGTGCTACCACTGTCTACTCCAACTCATTTCAGCACTCTTGAGTTGAAGCAGCTGCAGCTGCTATCAGTGATTTGGCATTTTTAGAGCTGAGAAGGCAGCTGCAGTGGAAACACCCCTGGAAAACACATTAATTTGCCCACTTAACTTCAGCACTTAAGCCATCAGCCATCAGTTGGGTCGGCCTCAAGAGAAATGAATGACATCAGTCAAAACAATAAGATATGCCTATCTCTCTGCAGTGATTATTCCCATGTAGTACAAAAACTTAAAATAATTTGTGCTTTGAAAAATGTGATGATTGATTGGCCTCCATTAAGCTGGGATTTTTAAAGCATTCCATGAACTCTTAGATAAAATGTCACTAAAATGTTAATGCAATAACCAAATTAATCCAATCTGGCTAGAGTGTACACAAGTAGTTTAAAACATTAAAAGGACAAACCACTGTGTATAATAAAAAAGATAATCAAAGAATGTAATCAGTGGAAACTGTTTACAGAGAGTAGGTCTTGCATTTTTTTTTCATTATCCTTATTGTAAAATCACTAAATTTTCTCTTTTATAAAAATATATCTATTTAAAACACAGTTTTTTTAAAAAAAATTGTATTTACAATTTTAAAATATTTAAAAACAAAGTTAAGCTGCTTTAATGTGTATACATGCTAGGTTACTTAAATTAGAAATACTGTATTAGTATTGTGGAGACAATAATTTTTCATGTGACTCTCTAAGGAAGCAGAAGTTGGACTTTGAATAAAAAAACCAGAAAGACTATTGATGCCTTTGAAATTCTATGTCGGAGGAAATTCTCGAAAACACAATGGATAGCTGAGAACAAAAGCCAATGAATCATTGAATAAATCAGTCCAAAATTCTCACTTGAGGCACAAATGGCCAGACGTACATTATCTTTCTTGGACACATTGTGGATAGAGGTGGATAGACTCATTTATGGTACTGATGTAGACCCAAGACAAGATTAGGGAAGAAACTTTCCTCCTGAAGAAAATCCATCTTTGAGGTTGCTAAGAGTTGACAGAAAACTCGATGGCACATAAATAAATTATATCATTTCCTTGTGAGGCATTCATGCAATAGTTCAGTGGTTTAAGAAAGTACATAATATTAAGACTGCCTTAAGAATATGCTGTTCCTGAACCTGTGAGAAATTGGATTAGGACTTGGAAGATTCAATCTACATTTATCACAGATACTTACTGTGTGGGTTTGAGCCAGTCACTCTCTCTCCATCCACTTCACCTCATAAGATTGCTGCTATGGGTAAAATGAAAGGTGTCCCCATATAAGCTATCATGAACTCTCGGAAGAAAGATGGGGGTATAAATTTAACAAACATTCTCCAACTGGATTATGGTCAGCCATATGAAGTTCACTGCTTCCTTAAATGACTCATCCAGGAAGCCTGTGCTTTTTTCTGATAATATATAATTATATATATTATCTTAAACCAAATCTTAAACCAAAGCTGTTTAATCTACAAAAGTACTAAGCTTTCATCGGCCAAACTACCGACATCGTCAGAGTGTAAAAACGCCAGATCCGGGAGTTCGTTTATATAACTGGCCGCCTCTGCGCTCTAACCCTTGAACGGGTCATTGGTCCACTCATTAGTACCGGCCGTGCTGTTCTTAAAGGGCCCGTGCTTGTCAATGCATCAGTAGCTTCCAAGGTTGTTCCCCTGACCCCAGTCATTGTTATTCCCCTGGCATGTGTGCGAGGGGAATAATTTTATATATAAAATTATATATATATTTGTAAAAAAGGTGTGCTAAAACACTGATCTCCAGGACAAAAAAGTTTTATTAAAATACTAAACTTTCGTTAGCAACTGCTAACATTATCAAAGTGTAAGCTGATATTGAGAAGCCCTCGTCTTTATAGCTCTTCAGGTGTCCGTAATTTGGCCAATGAGTGTGTTACCGGTCTGTCCACCCACCGCTCGCCTATGATTGGCTGTATCATTCCTAATTCAGTTACATTGGCTGACATCCACTTCAACCTCACTGCCCTGCCTCTCCCCACCTGCTCCGCCAACTGTTGCATGACTTTTTGTGTGTGTGTATGTGTTCTGTTTTTTTCACAGTCAACTTTCTAACTGTACCTTTTGAGGGAAAAGGATCTTTGCCTTTGGCTTGTGAAAACCAGATCTGATCAGGAATCTTCCTTATATGTCTGCTTCTTCCATGAACCCACTCTCTTTGGCAAAAGACTCCTGGAAAAAAAAAGCCAGAAAACATGGGCTGGCACAGGCTGATCCTCTGAGATAGCTCAGTGCATGCGTGTCATTGGCTCATGCACTTTGGCTTGCCGGCTGCGATAGAACGCGCTAAGTTATGACTGAGTGATATTGCGCTGTTGCTGCTGTCTTGCACTAGTAGGAAAAATGTTTTACTTGTGAAATTATTTCCTTTGGAAAGAAGCAAGCTGTGTTATGTATTACTTGAAAGGTTATGGGTTACAAATTAAGTAGAAAACACTGTTTTCTGTTCAGTTTAAATTTGCCATGACATTACATTTATGGCAGCTATTGGGGGTTTTTTTTCAGGAAAAATTGTTGAACATGGAATTACAAGATATGGACAATTTCATGGGATCTTATTCCCATTAATAAAACAAGTCAAATATTCAGACCACACACTCTGTCTTCCTCTGTTTCTCCTGACTCAAGAGGGTAAGAAACTGCAGGCTCTTTGAAAGAAACATCACCATAAAATGGAATGCCAGAGTGCAAGCCAATATAGACTGATACATACAGAGTTGACCTGAACACCAGCTTCTCAGGAATCTGCCACAATCCAAGTGCCCTGCCTAGATCCACACCTGACATATATAACCTCCTAAGAGCTGCATTTCCAATAACTGAGGTATTGTCAAGGAAATAAACAGTGATTTCCAGTAGCTATTAGTGCTACACAATCCAGCAGAACAGATTCAAAGATGGAGGGGCTAATTGGAGAAAAGGATCTCAAGAGCCTATTTCTGAGGGTCTGACCCTTCTGTAGCAATGATCTACAGAAATATAAAAGCTGCATTTTTGTCTAATGACAAAATGCCCTTATTTACTTTATAACACAACTAAAATTAATTAACTAATTTGTTTCTGTGCTTGCATTAGAAAAGATTAATCTTTTTGATTAACAGGTACACATAATGTTTTGTAGAATGGGAGATGGTGATTGCTCATAAAATAATGACCATCAGGATGAATATAGGTAGTTATAAAACACCACCATGCTAGAAGACACAGGGGTGTAATTGTTCCTTGCCACCTTTTCTAATTCCCAACTAATTTATTTTAGAATAGAATAGAATAGAATAGAATAGAATAGAATAGAATAGAATAGAATAGAATAGAATAGAACCTTGGAGGTCTTCTAGTCCAGCCCCCTGCTCAAGCAGGAGAACCTATACAATTTCAGACAAGTGA
Source organism: Protobothrops mucrosquamatus (assembly GCF_001527695.2). NCBI lineage: Eukaryota > Metazoa > Chordata > Lepidosauria > Squamata > Viperidae > Protobothrops > Protobothrops mucrosquamatus. The sequence continues at coordinate 384,785 of NW_015386547.1, forward strand.
TTATCTAGTCTCTTCTTTAAAATCTCCAGTGATGGAGCACCCGCGATTCTTTGTGGCAGCCCCTCAAATATTGGAATACTGCTATCATGTCACCCTTGTTTCTTCTTTTCTTTAGACTAGCCAAACCCAAGTCCTGCAGCCTTTCTTCATATAATTTAGTCTCCAGGCCTTTGATCATCTTAGCTACTCTTCTCTGAATTTTTTCCCAAAGTCTCAACATCTTTTTTTGTAGTATGGTAATTGGTTGCAGTATTTCCAGGTGTGGTCTCACTAGGGTTTTATAAAGCAGTACTAATACTTCATGTGATCTTGATTCTATGCCTCCGTTTATACAACCCAGGATTGTATTAGCTTTTTTGGCTGCTGCTTGTAGAAACTAAGACATGTCTTGTAAATATATAATTTTGGGGGTGAAGACAGTGGATTTGATAGATCTACAGCAGAGGTGTCAAACTTGCAACGTCACACCACGTGTCATGACGTATCATGACTTTTTTCCCATTGCCGGCAATGGGGTGGGCACGGTTTTGCCATGACGCATCTATAGACACATTTGATGTTCAGACATAATTATATATTCAGAGTAATAGGCTTTCTTGTTGCTCAATTAAAAATGGATAGATTCATTTAAATTGAGCATATAGGACAGTGCAGTTCTTTTCTTGATAACATTTGGCTGAAACATTCCCTTGTAACCGCTTCATTAAAAGTGTGATCTTGGTGTTTCTAAGAATGAACGGCACAGCTTCACTTCCCTCTACTTTGCTCTCTTCTGCCATCTCCTGTAGCTCTTGTGATAGCCAGGTCAAACTTCTGTTTCAATGTAGATTTTGTAAGGGTCACAGTAGAAGCTGGGGGTTGATGCAAAGCACTTTGTCAAAACAATTTTTCCCTCTATGAAGCATCAAGCAATACATCATAAAGACAAATTATGTTTCCATTTGGCATTTATAAGACGAATTGCCTGGTGTTACTTGCATGAAACACCTTGTCAAACCAAATCAAAGCTGCCACACATGGGCCTAATATAACTGTTACCATGGTGGGTCAATAGCCAAAGAATGCTGTTGAATACAAACATACCAGGGTATGTATACTAGGTTTTCTTCTGCCCTACAAATAAGCAATCTGTACTGTATTCCTATATTTTAGTGAATAGTTTGTTGGATATAGTAGTTTGTAGCTAACAAACAACAACTAGAACATATCTAGTTAGTTGTGTGTCAACGTATAGGATGACTTGCTGGATGTGAAGTCTGGATAGTCTTATGTTTTTTATCTTTGATTTAATCTTCAAAATATTGGAGTTTGCAATCCACTTAATTTTATATTCTTTCTGACATCTGTTTCAGTGTTAAGGATCTATGGCCAATGCAATGCTTCCTGGATTCTTCATGAAATTTTATGCTTTATACTTATTTTCCCAAATGCCAATAGAAAACTATTGTAATTTACACATTTAATTAATAAAGTAATTTTCTATTGGCATATGGGATGATGTACAATAAAAGTATTAATTAAAACTTGTCATAAAACCAAAAAAACAAGAACAAAATCAATATAATGAATACAGTTAATAAATAAATATAATAATATTAGAAGTCATGTTAAAATTACAATGCAATAAATCCCCCATGCTTTATATTCTTACAACCCTGATTGTGCAGAATAATCTTTCACATTAATTTACAGCATTGAGTTGGCACTACAGTACTGGCAAATAATCATTTTGTCAAGGTTTTACCATAACTTTTCAGGGGAACCAGTTCAACATTTCTTTTCAAGGAGGTTTACCTGATCTCTACCACCCATTTGAATCCCCCCCCCTGCCTTGAGAACATTTATTAGTTGAAACAAGCCTGGATCCCAGGAGCATGTGGCTGTCATCATCCTGTTTCAATTAAATATTGTCTTTATTCATTCTCTTGATGTTTCTTGGTTGTTCCAAGAAAGGATATATTTGATCATGAATCAACAGGCCTTCATTTTAACATGTTATGCTAGACACAAGAGAAACAAACATGAATGGAAACAAATACATTATAACTATCAACATTTTAGAACTAGAAGAGATGCATGGATAATATAAACACTTTCCCCTTTTTGCCATTAAAGTGATAACTTTTGAAGCTACAGTTGCCTAGTAACTTAGTCTCACTATTTGCACACATGATGCCAATGCTGATCAGTCCTTATACTTTCACAGTACATAGCATATATATATCTGTAAAGTTTTATATGTTAAAACAGGTTTTTGACCTAGTTTTTTTCTTTGACTGCACAGACTCATTGCAGGCGAAAAAAGAGTCAAACTACTTTACTATTCTAAATACTAAGGTATATACATACAAGTGTGTCTATGTCCTTGCACACATGTTACCAATCAACACATCAAACTTATATTTTTCTGATATAGCAACTAAGCAACACAAACTCCCCTGCATCAAAAATAAGTAGTTATTAGTTATGCATGGATACTGTAGGTTTACTATGGAAGATTAAATGTTTTTGGCTATAGTTTATATCAGGGCTTTTTTTCTCATAGAAAAAGGGATGGAACCTTGTAGGGTAGGCAAGGCGGGTTGTATGACGTGTGTGAGTTCTGGCACCTTTTTTTTTTTTTTTTTTTTTTACAAAAAAAGCACTGGTTTATATAATTATTATTCATGTATTAAGTGAATATGTTTGTCCATCTTAACCAAATAACTGTGGCCACTTAACAAAGCATATGTATAAAATAAAATAGCGTAAAAGCTATAGGTACATATATGACTTATCTTTTATGAGGTGTCCCAAAGCAAAAACCTTCCTCAGTTCCAAGAGGTGAGAAGGAGGGCTGCAGCTTGTCTAATAGGGTAACTGCAGGGCCTAGCTAGAAATTAGATGAATGCTGGCCAGGTTGATGAAAGCCATGCAACCTGTTGTAATGGACACCGGACACACCCTCAGTCTTGCACCTTCATTCTTTGGGGCTGTCTTTTCTCTTGGTGTCCTCAGTTTCTGCAGTAGTTGCTCCTGCAACTACTTGTTCCTGCTTGTTGGATGCATCATCTCTGTCCAACAAATTGGCTGTTTAATGGTGCAGAATAAAGAATCAGCTCATGTCATACTTTCCATCTCAAGCCTGCTAATTACATACATAAAACAGGTTAAAGCTGGAACAAAGCTCCCCCACACACACACACACATACACTGGGGCTGCCCATGCTAATTATCCACAGGGTTGTTTTTAGTGCTCTACAGCCCTCCTTTTTTCTGGATCCAAACATTCACCAAGTCCTGGCTGCCTGACTTAATGGACTGGACTTTGCTGCTCGGTGTCAACCTCTAAAGAGGCAGGGTGGCTCAATGGCTTAATGATGCTGGAGAAGTTCTTTGCTCTAGTACCTCACTCTGGTGGGTGAGCTCCAGTCACTTGTCTCAGTTTCTGCCCACCCAGCAGTTTGAAAGCATGTTATATGCAAGTAGATAAATAGGTACCACTTTGGTGGAAAGACAAGCTAGTGCTTTGTGCAGATGGTTAGATCTCTGCTGGCACTGGACCTCTCTGGATGCAACACCAACTTTGATGATGCTGCAGGATACTGTTCACCTTTCTTTCTGATGCAGAACTAGCTCACTCCCAGTGGTGTACCATGGATACCACACAAGTGTGAACTGAGTGAGTCAGCAGTCTTAAGGCAGCCAAATAACTACTTTGTATTAACATTGTAGTCTCCTGGCTAAGGCGATGATGCCATACAATAAATAAATGACAAGTATCAACTACCAGTAGCTGGCTGCACAATCCTCTCAGCATGCTCTCCATTTGCACCTTCTCATCTCACTCACTCAGCAAGTGGTAAAGAGAGAACAGATACAATTTGTTCCCAGCAAAAAAAATTGCACCCACAAGCCAAGTTCAAATTCTCCAGAAAAATGAAAACAATTGCTGGGACTGCTTCTGTAGTGGCAGAAACACCCCCCCCAATTTTCTTCTTCATCAGCAATGGGATTCTGTCTCTGCGTGAAGGTTGGCTAACATTTGATCCAGAGAAGAGGTGGGGAGATAATTTGTATTTCCTCATTTCTGGAGAATCCAGGGTGGGTTTTCTCTGTAGAATACCATCCCCCACACTTCTTCCAAGCCACAATCACCTCAGCCATCTGCACCAACTGAGAGATTTAATACACAGCTCAGTTACATAATTGTTGTGGGAGGAAGAAGCCGAGCCAGCAACTGGCCAGGGTTACAAATAATGGGAATATCATAATTCGCAAGATGTAGGTTATTATTGATAGTTACTGCTATTTCACAATTGTCAGGAATTTCATTCTGGGAGTTAAATTGTCATTCTTTTCCCTATTACAATCCCAACTCATATAACTAAGCCTTCTTAGCAGACTAAATGTGTGGCAAAATATATATATACCTTTCTGTAAAACGAATAAAAGCGCTTGAACAAACATTTGTCTCCCTTAATATTCATCCTCTTTGGGGTCTGCAAATACTGGATGTTTGCTGCTGCAGGCTAAAACTCACTCCTGCACAATAAACCACTTCTGCTTGGAATTAGCCAAATAGGTCCATAGTTATCCCCAATAGCATTATAGGGAGTGATTATCAACCCCAGTTGTCTGCCAAATGGTATTAGTCTTAACATTTCCATCCACCTCATCATTAAGCACATGTCAAACTCAAAGTAACAACAGCAATTTTTTGCAATTAAGGTCCCCATTATTATTTCCTTTACTTAAAGAGGGATCCAAAATTGCAGGTTTTAAACGTAACCACAAGTTGCTCCCCACACATTAAGTGCCTTATTCTGCAGTAGGAACTTTTTTCTGTACACTTAATTGACTATACATTATGTTTGCTACTGAAAGGCTTTTGATATACAAAGAAATAGTTTTTAGAATCTTTCAACTTTTTAGAAAATGTTATCTACAGTATATAAACTTAGAAATCCTGGAGTGTTTTTTCTTTCTTTTCTTTTTAAATCTTGCTTAACAGGCTTGGAAAACATAAGCAAAAATCATTTTAGTTAAAGGAACATAAATATTAGGTACTGTATTACAAACTGATGTTGTGTGGTCTATGTTCATTTATTCATTTATGCCGCAACATCAGGGGTGTCTGCTGAGGGCAAAAAAAGTCAAGATGGCAGCTGCCACTGCATGACTGAAGCTATGCCCCTTTTTAATATGCAGCATGTGAGTAACAACATAAAAAGGGGTGGGGATTTGATCACATGCTCACAAAAGTCATTTTGCCTTTTTTGATATCTCAGAATGCCTCTAGGCAACACTTGGTTGGTTTGGGCTTGGAAGCTAAGCAAGCTTGGCTTTGTTGTACTGGGAGGGGGGGGGAAACCATGAGAAAATGCAAACATTATAGGTTTAACTGGCAAGCTAAACAATTCCTGGAAGAAGGAAATGGCAAACTATTTCTGTATTGTTGCCATGAAAATGAATTAGCTTGTTGATGAAGTCACCAGGAATCTTTTGCTTTTAAGAGCTCTAGCTCTTAAAACTAGCTGCCTAGGACAAGGAACCAGCATAGGGGAGGACAAGGATGAGCATAAATGACAAAATGATATTGTGGTACCAGGTAAACATTTCCATGCTTTGTAATGCAATATGAAACACATCATGCATTACGATGTCATGGTACTCATTTCCTCATTCCTCATTGTGGCTAGCTGTGGACATTTACAGGACTCAGTTTTTCCACATCTCCATACATCTCCATCTTCTATAATTTTTCTCTTCTTCTCCCATAAGGAAGAAGATAAATTCATCCTCAGAGGCCTGGCCATACAATAGACAGTAAGTAAGTACAGCAATTGTATTGGAATGGGGAGTAGCAATAACATGTCAGGAGAGACTTACATGTGCTATGCTGTGTAATCTAAGCTAGCTGGCTACTTATTGTTGAAATCCCATCAACTGTAGAATGTGGGAAAAGGAATGCCATCTTCTTCTGTGCATCTAGCAGTAAAATATTTTGCACTGGCCTTCCATAATCTGTGGGACAAATGTGGAAGAAGAACTCTGTTCCATGTCCTCTCTCCCTTGTAGTTTTCAGCTGAATTTTCCAAAATTGTATTTTTTTACACAAAAGTCAGGACTTTATACTATTATTTGGCTCATGTTCATGTTTGTAGCCAAGCTGTTGGCTTAAGAGATCAAGTCAGGATGACACACAAATGAGGACTCACACATTCTGTCATTATCAGACAAATCCTGCCCTTACAGAATTGTTTTCCCCTGTGGATGTGTGACAAGGGGAGCAATTGCCAAAATGTGCTGTGCTGCACCAATGCAACTGCACCTCTTTGCGTATCTGCCTCATGAGGTTGTCTGCCTGTAATGAAAGCACAAAACTTGCCTTCTGACATCATGGTGAATTTTCCCCAGTTTGATTAAATTTGGACTGCTTCAGATATTGTTGCCTGAAGACTTTCCCGCCAATTTCATCAGCCTGATGAGAATGTAGGGAGTATCCTCTGTTATCTTAACCTTATCCCAAAATAAGCAAAATGTCTCAAATCACATTTTCTGTAATTATCTTGAAATCTGTATCATTTTCCAACTGTTGCACAGAAGTATTTTAACACATAGTTGGCCCTGGTGTAGGCCAGCTAAGAACTGCTAGCATCACAGCCAACATGTTTAACTGCTTTGCTTCTTGAATGAGATTTCCCATTCAGAACAGTGAAAGCAGTTTGATTAGCCAGTTTGAGTGTGAGGATGATCTAACAGAAGGCTTAACTCTCCAAAAGCCAAATTATGTCATTCCTTTTGGAACTGCCCAGCATTTTGACTCACCCAATGCAATTGCTCAGTTAAATAGAGACCAATAAATGGACTAAAAAAAGTAGGATAGGAGGTCAACACATGAAAGAATCCCAAGCCTGACGAAATGCAGACCTCTCAGGCCCTTGTTACAAGCACATAAACACTTGCTATATCAAGATGCAAGGCCCAAGTCCTGATGAAAATGGGCTGCGTCAAAGGTCCAATGAGGTTGTTATTTATCAATTCCTAATTAAGCTGTTAATTTTCAGACTGGTTTTTTGGGTTCAAGCAGGGCTCTGATTTATTACAGGTCATACTGACAGTGTCAGATTTAAAGCATACTCTGGGCAACACTTTAACCAGAAAGTGTTGTCATTAAGAATGGAGAGTAAAAAAAAAATTCTTTTGAAGATCTTCTCATTGCTTCAACTTCAGCTGAACTTCCGGCATTCATGTTATTTTTTGTATTTCTCTCTCTCCCATCACATCAAGCAGTCTGTTGCTGGGTGTTCAGATTCAGGTTCCTCCTAAGTAACTTTACATAGTGAAATAAAGCAAAGTACACAACAAAATTGGAGGAGAATGTTTTATGAAACCATATGGCCTCCATGGAGTGTTGCTTACTAGAAACATGTTGGTAGCATTATATGTGTTCTGGTTTCTAAGTGAATTCACAATCTTACAGTAAAGTACTTAGGCCACAACCATGAGATTAAAGCTGCATTCTTTTAAAAGGCATGTTAAATAAGGGGTGAGGTTTTGATTTATTTAATTTATTCATTTATTGATATCCCGCATTTATTATTTTCATAAATAACTCAGCAGTGAACATATTCAGTGCACCTTCCTCCTCCTATTTTCCACACAACAATCCTGTGAGGTGAACTGGGCTGAGTGAGAGTAACTGATCCAAGGTCACCCAACCAGCTTTCATGGTTAAGGCAGAAATTGAACTCAATGTCTTAATCACTAAACCAAACTGGCTCTTGATTATGGCTGCCATCTTAACTTTTTTGACTCCCTCCCTGCGACATCCATGAGTGACAAGAAAAGACTCCCCAAATAAGAGTTCCCATTGGTTGGCCTATCCCTCATCTTCACAGCATCTTTGCTGCCCGTCCTCAACCCCAGCTGCCATTTCCCTGCTCATAACTCCACCAAACCACTTCTGCCCACAACATCTGGGCTTTGGCCCATCAGCCCCATTTTGCTCTGTATGTAGTTTGATCCCTAACTCTGAACCAGTCAACCTATGCATTAGAAGATTTGTACATTCCTAGTAATTGATGTCAGTATGAGTAGTTCAGTTATAGTTCTCATCTTAGGCCTTTAATTACTCAGGCTTAGTATTTCTTACTCTTGCTTTTCATAACATTGCTTATTCCAGAAGGAAAGAGCATGACTAAGTAGGTATCTATGTAATTTATTTTCCTTTAGTAAGCGGGCAATGTTGGAGTGTTGTTACTAGAGAATATGTGCATAGATTATTTATTGTTACTATTATTTATTTGCATGCATTGGCCCTAACCAAATAGCCAAACGATAAATATGTTTGTTGTTTAATTTTTATACAGACATTTAAATAGTTGATTTTCTTACAAAATTAGATCAAAATAGGATTCCAACAATCAATAAAAATATGAAGTGTATTTGTTATACACCCTGCAATTTTTTGCATGCAAACTATTATAGGCAAAATTTATTTTCTAAAGGAAGGCTCATCAAAGTGGAAAATAGTCTTAATGTAATATATTGTTATTAGATGGTCTCCCCAACTTATTAAATAATAAAACCTATTAATAAAAAACAACATAAGCACCTTGGTCATCACTTTGATTATTTAAGTTTAAATCTGTTTTCACTTCTTGAAAACAATGGGTTTTTTTTTAGGGGGGGCTGAGGATTGTGAATCAAATGTTTTTTGTGGGAGATAAGTTCTCCATGGCTTTATATGCTTTAATAATATAACATAACATTATTTTATTATTTAAGTGTCGCTGGAATGCCAGCAATTTTTAATGTAAGTCTAGGAACTTTCAAGACCAGGGTATCTGGTTTATTGAGATCATAATCACTCATTTTCCTCCATTAGTTCAGTAAAATGCTGCAGCTGCTTAAGGAACTACCAAATCCAACGTTTACTTTTTCACATATTATTTGGTTTTTCAAGAAATGTGATAAATTCAGTAGACTGCAGCTGAGTCATATCTTTGGAATGGCTCAAAACTGAGTTCAAATACTATCCCCGAGTGGGGATCTGTTCACTTACAGAATACCAAATAAGAAATGTAGTGTTAATGTTTTGGCTCTATCAGTTAGATAAAATATTATTATTATCCGTTCACGACAATGTGACGTTACAGCTGCCAGCACTTTAGTTAGTGTTGGCTTTCATACCCATCTTTCTAGGAACCTAGGATGTCATGGTATATTGCCATGCAAGCAACCCTCACTTAACAATCAATCGTTTAATGATCATTCAAAGTTACAACAGACGTCCCTAAGAGTTACTTATGCACCCCTCTGTGAAGTTACAACTGCCAGACCCCTCCCTCCCTCCATGTAGCTGTATTTCAGGCACTCAGCAACAGGCTCACTTTTATGACCAGTTGCAGTGACCCATAGTCACTTAAGACAATGTCCCATGATCACTTAAAGCACCACTGCTAGACACTGAGAGACCATGACTGCTCGTCCTTGCTTAGGTGCAAAGTCAGCTGGGTGATCCTGAGCCAATCACTCTCTCTTAGCCCTAGGAAGGAAGAAATGGCAAACCGACTGCAGGGACTAGCACAGGAAATCACCAAGATTTAGCTCTGACCTGAAAGCACAACAAATCCCACAACAACCATTAGGATATCTTAAATCAAGTTTATTTGTATCTTGCTTCAGCCACACTTGGAAGTATGACTTCCAAGAAGTCACTACAATGTATCACTTTAGCAATGTTCATTCATCCCAACGTCAACCTAACATACTAACTTAGGTCTAATTTTTATCCATGTCATACATCTGCAAACAGGTGTCACATTCATAGGGCCTGCTGGCAAAAAGCTTCACCTGCATGAATATGAAGAAAGACATCAAACACACCCACATGCATACACACAGTTTTGTGAATAGAAGATTGGCATAACGTTTTTCTATGTGAAATGTACCATATGTACCTGTCAAGTATTATGTGAACAGGAAGGACCCATTGTCTTCCATACACTGAGAAAAATATACTGATGAAAATAATCCAAATATCTGTAGAAATCATGGCAGAAAAGTGGGAGCACCTTTGCAGGTTAGATTGAAGATTTGTTTTTCTTTAAGATATAGAAATTTAGTTAATTTAACAGAAAAAAGAATTGAAAGTAGTTATTCATTCAATCGATTTAAATTTAGATGTTTGCCACAGCCTATTCTTTTCAGAAGTTTGGAAAAAATCTCTCTCTCTCTCTCTCTCTCTCTCTCTCTCTCTCTCTCTCTCTCTCTCTCTCTCTCTCTCTCTCTCTGTGTGTGTGTGTGTGTGTGTGTGTGTGTGTGTGTCTGTCTGTGTGTGTCTGTCTGTGTGTGTGTGTGTGTGAACTATGAGTATCTGACATTTAATGAGAGCCATGGTAACTAACTGTAAAATTTATGAAACTCTTGAATCAGTTGCCTCATTTGTCTTTTGTATTTAGCTGATCTTGTTAACAAGTAGAGGTGAATTGGTTGCAATCTGTTGAAAAGAATGAATAAATCAGAAATGAAAGAAAAACAGGGATGACAGAATCAGGGAAATGACAGGAAATGGAAGACTGACAAGGAAATCTTAGCGGGGTGGTGGTGACCTTTTTGTGTTATAAATGATTCTATAAACTTATCCTCAGGGGAGACACACTGAAGAAAGGACATCGATGCTTTTCTGCTTGAAAGTACCTGTGACCTTTCATGTTTGTTGAAAAATTTGTTCTCTGCTTTTTATTGATCTTTTGCGTAGAATATCCTGTCACATCAGGGAATGTGTAAAGGGACAGAGACAGAGAAGCTCTGAGATGAGACTAACTGTTGGGCTGCCTCTAAAATAACGGTGAGTCCCACTGTGTGACATTTCAGGCCATTTTTTTCTCATTTGTTTATTGAATTGTTTTCTTTTTAGTGTATGATTATGGCTACAAATATAAGAAGACAGAAAAGTCAGTACATGGTCCACACAGAGCAGAAAGTCATATTCATTCCTAGAAAATGTATGCCTCAGTAATTTGGAACCATTCATATCTGTGATAGGATAAAATTTAAATTTTGGTCTTACTATATACCTTCTATAATAATAAGAATAATTTTACTAATTTTCAAATGTATTAAAACAATATGGCTCCATATTTCTTCCCATCATGACACATAAGATGATAGATAGATAGATAGATAGATAGATAGATAGATAGATAGATAGATAGATAGATAGATAGATAGACAGACAGACAGAGAGACAGACAGACAGACAGACAGAGAGACAGACAGACAGACAGACAGACAGACAGATAGAAAGATTTTACGTATATAAGTTATCTATATATATATTAATATAATAAGTTATATTATAAAATGTGGGAATGTTTTGTACTTGATATTTTTTGTACTCCACACTATCCTGTTGCTTTTATTTTGCTATTACCTTGAGGCATATATGAAGAAATTCTAGCCATTAGATCATATGAGAATATAAAATATAGAATAATAAGACCATGTGTCACAAAATAGAGAAAAAAGCAAGGCATTTATAAATATAGAAAAAGGAAAAGCAGATCATATTTCTGTTCCACTATTACAATTTATCCCAATCAGATCCACATATGCAGTTTTCAATTGTAGTATTCTGTTCAGACAAAGAGCCATGTAATATTCAGGTTCTGGCTACAAATGAAATATATTGTTTTAATGTAAGAATTTCAACTAACTCATCAGTTAGTCTTCTGGAAAATTTGTGTTTTTAGGTCAGCCTCACCCATTGTGTCAACTGCCTTTTTTAAGACATACTAATTGACTATTGTGAAAGTCATAGCCAAACGTATCTGAAAAAGGCTCCTCTACTCAATAAAGGGTATCTATTTTATTATATTTTCTTCTACTTTAAATGCTTTTCCACTGCTGAAACACTTGATTTACAATTAAACCTAAAATGACAAGTAATATCCCTTGCAGTAATGACAGAGCTTAATAGCCACAAGTGTACTATTTCCACAGCATGCTTTCCATTAATGTGCTAGGCTGACAATGAGCTACAGACAGAACGTGAAAGCGAGCTATGTTCAGATAAACTTCTTAGTAACTCATCTGTTGACAGGAGCTGTCACCTTAATTGGCCCAGCCAAACTAAAATGAAACTGTTGACAGTCATGTACTTATGATCCTGGAAAGAACAATGGGCCTTCCCCCCTTGCACCTCTTCTGTTAAAGAAAGCATCACTTACCTGTTTTTCCAGCTTTTCTGTGTTCATTTAACTACTTTCTTCCATATTTCAACAGTGCATATGTCTTCTGAGAAATACTATTCACCTTCCCTATATATTCTTAGGATGCTTTTGAAAATAGTGTAATAAAAGCCAAGCTTTTGATTTTTGGGTTCTGAAAAGGTTCCATTTCCAATGGCTTCTTCATTCAAAGGCACCTCTGTGGACTGCAGGCTGAAAAGTGGTGGAGGGCTTTAAGTGCCAGCCTGGGAACAGGAACACCAGGATTCATATCCCAAGAGAAAGTAAAATAACTGGAGGACTAAGTACAAGTTGTACTTGTACGTGGAGACTTTCTACCAGTTCAGGATCTGCTTCAGACTTGTTTGGTTTTACAACCACACCCAGGAGATGAGATAAGCTGGACGTATGAAAATTTAGGAAAAGTAGTTGAAGCGCTGCAGAATTTATAGATGGGCTATTTTCTTGTTAGCAAGCATTCTTGCCTCCTTCCAGATCCTATTCCATTGAGTCTTTTCAATACAACAGAAGAATTGCAGCTTCACTTCATTGGAATTGCTCAAGCACTCACTCACTACCTCTTGTTGGGAAGTGACAAAACTGCTGCTGATGACATGAACATAGTCATGGATGAGGAGACACTAGCAACAATATCTTCTTCCTTTTATAAAGTGGGGATCATAAGTGTACATTCCTAACCATGAAGATACCCAATTGATGAAATATATTGCATCACAATGCCAGCTCCATCCTTCATATTTAACTCTCAAATATACAAGGGTAAACGTTGTATTATGATGCTTTACAATTTTGTATCCTTTATGGATGTACATGAGGGGCTTTTGTTTCTATTTTTTACTGTAAGATGGGCAGCACCTTAGAAGAGGGAACTGATTGAATATCATTCTGTGTGATTTTTATTGGTCAGCTATGTGGAGCATTGAAGAGCTGCTGCATGCTCTTGGCATTTTGAGACTAACAAAGTGAAGAATGAATGCAGAGAGACTTTAAAAAGCACCAGGGAGTAGAAATAGGGCTAATACAAAATCTACATACATGATTCTGAACTTTCAGAATAAGGATGTGATAAAATTTAACTAAAAGAAGTAACTATTTGAGACCAAAACAATAAACGATCTTATGGCATCTTAAACATTTTTCCCCCCAAAAGCCCAATTATTGCATATGTTTTACTGCTTCACAGTACATCCCATCAAACCTATGGAGTATTAGTCTGGGAAATGAGTGCTATATATACCTAACCATAATTTCACATATGGGGGACAATAAAAGGAGAGATTGGAAACAGTGGGAATTATATCCATGTAAAGCCATCAACAAAACTGTTATGTGCATTCAAGATGTTCCTGCCTTGGTGACTTAATATGTGTAGTATGAAAAGAAACCACTTGCTGGAATATTGTATTAGGAAGACTATGTAACAGATGAGTGGATGATGAAAGGATACCAATATTTTGAATATGCCATATATAATTTCTCCAAGAAATACATTCTCCCCCAAAGTACAAAATACAGATTTATCTTGCACAATTTTTTTTAAAAAAAATGGATGCAGAAAAATCGTCTATGCTTATTTACATTGGATTTATAAAATGCATTTAAAAGATCTTTCTCACAAAGACTTTCAACAAGTATTTAATGCTGCTGTCATGATGATAGTTTGCTAAAGTGAGATGGATATTAAAATGAATAGAGTACACTATTACTAAATCTATGTCTAAAGCAACTTTTATAATGACATACATTCAGCCAACAATGTTGCTGCAATTAAGCAGCAAAATTCAGGATTAAAGGCAACATTCCATTAGATCCTTTTCCCCAAACACAGATTAAGGTGGAAATTATCCCAAACTAAACAATTATTCCTAGGCAATTTCAAACACCCTTTCGTATAATTTCAGTTGTATCTCAATATTTAAGGTATGACATTTCTACACTGTAGTCCGTTTTTGCATATGTTTAAAAAAATATTTCTTACCGTTCTGTCTGTAAGAAGTACAAAGGTTTCTAAGGGCAATGGTACCTTATTTCTAGATGTTCTCATACCATCATTACTCCAAATAAACATTGTCTTGAGTTCCCATCTCCCAAAGGAAGGTGACTCTCCTTTAATTTCTTTTTTTGCTGTTGCTGTTGTTGAATTTAATCAAAAGTGAATGTAAATAACACTTTGCAATTATGAGTGTTTAAATTCCAAATTTTTCGGACTAATCACTTTCAGAAACAAACAAGAGATTGAATTTATATCGCCTGCAGTTGTTATTGGGAAGGTATGGCCCAAGATTGCTAAATGAAGTCAGTCCCCCTGCAATTATAACCACTCAAGCGTGCTTTCAGCGTATCGTGCCAAATTAGGTAGATTTGAGCAATTTGACTTCCTGTAACAAATCTCCAGGGCACCTTTGAGAAAGTACAGACTGTTTACTAACACTCTCGGATTTCATGAGTAACTCTGGGCAAGAGCTGTTCCAGCAGCGCCCGAGCACACACCTGTCAAACTGTGACAGCATGTGCTTTTTATGCCACATATGGTGCAGAGCGTGTGCACATGCACACACACACACACACACACACACACACACACACACACAAACTTTTTCCAATGTTAGTTGGATTTAATTCTATTGGACCAAAGCAAAACAAAACAAAAATACAAATAGAAATCTTGAAGAACTGTAATCAACAAAATATAAATTGTGGAAACTTACAGCATTATACTTTTTAATCATTACATTAATTCTTGCCGTTTTGCAATACCAAGCACTTTCAAAGTTACCCCAAATGAAAGTTTATCCTTTTGGAAAATCCATTGCCATTTAGAGTCAAATCTACCCCCACACATGGAAAGAAAAGCACAATTTAAGCTATGATTCAGGATGACATAAACATGTTCAAGTCTCATTGATGGGACTTAATTTCAGTGGAATAAAATGAGCACATATTTTATCTTTAGATTAATGTTCCATTAATTCTGGTGGGGTCATACCTCGGCAGAAACCTGCAGCTTCGATTTTTAGACAAAAGGACTGCTAGGATAAAAGCTCTTAGGATTTGATTCTTGGAAGGCAGAAGAGATGCCTGAAAATGCCCAACAAACTTTGCATTGGATTAGATATAGAAATTAAAGGAAATTTGCAAATCTGGCCAATTTAGATGAGCTGAATACAAATAATTTGCCCAAAGAAGGGCTTGATAGCATTCAATATTGTAACTCAAAATAAGTGCTCTGTATAGAAGAATATGGAAACTCCTAATACAAGCTACTCCAAATTTAGAAAGAAAGAAAAACAATAAAGAATACAATATTAGAACTAGACAACTCTTCTAGCCCAAAATGCCCTAGGATGCAAGGGAGTTCAGAGAACATCCCAAAAACAGCAGCCACTCTATCTAAGGGAGGACTCTGAAGACAAGGAGAAATATGAATCCTCTTGAGAATTCCAAGAGTTGTGGAAATGCAAAAAATTATAGGAAGAAAAAAGACACTGAGATGTTACACAGGTGACATTTGCAAAATATTATTCCAAAGATTTTAGGGTTGAATGTTTGGGCATGTGGGGAACAGAGGCAGAGACACACAAAAAAGACTATGACATGACATGGCATGGCATGACATGACATAAAACACTGCTAGCTATTTGCAATCTGAAAAAGATCACTTAATATTGCAGCATTTATAAATTTTAGGTCAACTTGGCCACTTGTTATTGAACAAAATTGCATGTTACAGAACAATGTTTTCATAGTCACCTGAACACATCCAAAACAATTATTTAGTGTTTAAGTTTTGTACAGTTAGGATTATGGAAATTGTCATGGTTGAATTTTGTCTGATTTTCCTTCTTACTCTGCACATAGGAATGGAGTCCACCTGCAAGCAAATTAGTTATCCAGATGAAATATTTCAACCAGCCTACATAAACAGAAAAAGTGAACTCTCTATAGTCTACACCACCAAGAAAAATAACTAAATAAAAGGAAATAATTGGTTTCCTAAGGAACAGCTATATGAAACTGAAAAGAGTTAAGAGATTTTCATGGCTTATCGTAGTATGGTATGAAAAAACGCAAAGACTCTGAAACACAGAAGGAACAGGTACAGAGCCTTACATAGTGTTTCTGGCTGTGGAAATCTGGAGTTGAAATCCCACCATTTTAAATTGCTAAGATTGAAAAATACAGCATAATCAGGGTGCATATCCGAACTTCACCTAAATCTTCCATCTAAAATACTTTGCCATCTAAAAACATTTAGTAGTCTTCAAATATCCTACTAGGCCACAACATGGAATACAGAGTACCTTACTATAGACTTGGTCTCCTACCTGAATAAAATTTGGACCAAGAAAATTTGAATTCTTCATTAGACCCTTCTTGTGGAAAAAAAATCTTAAGAAAATGCATATTCTATTTGTACAGAAGAAGACATTTGTATTGAGAGAGTTCATGCAAGGCAAGGCATAGCTACTCTGCCATGACAAGGGGGGGAAAACTTAATTTCTTCCTTGAAACACACATACCTATGTCCAGTGCTTTTTTTGTAAAAAAAACAAAAACAAAAAGGTGCCGTTATATAACCCGCCTTGCCTACCCTACAAGGTTCCATCCAAAAAAGATGCCGGAACTCCGTTCTGGATGTTGTATGATTTAAAAAAAGCCCTGCCTATGTCTAATTGGGCTATAGGTAATCTAAAGCAATTGCTCTTCCACTTAGAAACAGCTGCCAATAGGTGAATAAGTACTGAAAAACAGCCTAGAGGAGTTTTAGGATATTTATATGGCCACTCAATGAACAAATAGTGAATCTGAGTGGCTTACACGTACAGCAGTTACACATATAAAACAAGAGAGACCAAACAAAACATCCAAACAGGGTAACCAAGGCCAAACCACAACATTCCAATTCCAAGTCATTTCAGGTCAGGCCCATCCAATGCTCTGACCCAGTGCCTGGGTGGAAAACCAGGGTTTCAATGCCTTCCAGATGGCCAGTAGAATTGAGTCATCTGAACCTTGGGGGGGGGGAGGCAGTTTCCAAGGGCACTCACTCCAGCAGAGAAGATGTGATTTCTGGGTCCAACTGGATAATATTGTTTCATGGAAGGGACCTGAAACATGGCACTCTAAAGAATCTTGTAGGACAAGCAGAGACTGTCAAAGACCGATAGTCCTGCAAAGACCAGTAGTCCTGCATCAGTGTGCCATGAAGACTTTCATATGTCATCATTTGCATCACAAATTGCACCCAGAAAGCCATAGGGAGTCACTGTAGCCTCAAACTACTGGCTTTACATGGGTTTCCAGGGTATACCCATAACTATCCATGCTATAGTCTGGACCAATTGGCTTCTTTTATATGGTTTCCTTTACCACATCATGCCGAAACCACGCCCGCCACATGGCCGTCAATGGAAAAAAAGTTGTGATATGTCGTGACAGGTCACGTGACGTTGCGAGATTGACACCCTTGACCTAGAAGAATGGCTCCACCTAGTTGCCATACCCATAATAATATCTGAGGCTTTAATCCATCTAGGTCTCCTGTGCTTTAAGCAGCTTCATGAGCCTCAGCAGTGGGACATCTCATTACATCTCATTACATTCTTCTTACCACATACAAATCACATACTTTCAAAATTCCAAACCCTTGACTCCCCATGATTGCCTGCATATTTTGTATCTCCACGTAAAGTGTTACAGTGATCATAAACTCATAATCCTTGAAATGAAAACAAATCCATCCAGATGGTGCTCATCATATGTTTGCAATGCAGCTTTGAATTAATACAAATATATTGATATATTTACAGAAGGACACCTAGCTTAAAAGCACTGGAAAAAGTAGAATGCTCACCAGAAATCCTAATAGGCCAGAACAGTACCTACACAACTTGTTAAAAGTTTAAGTGTTGGTAACTTTTCAGTGTAGCTATATATTTTGCCAAACATCCAAAACACTCCTATCTGTGGTATAAAAGGCAAGCTGAAAATATTTTGCTGCGAATTAATGAACTAATGTATGGATTAAACTCACAGCTGTTGCGGGAGATGCTGGTTTAGGTCATTGTAATATATTCTGATAGACCCTGTAGCTAGGGGTAAGGGAACTTCACAAACTACAAAGAGTTCAAAGCTTTTGATTACATGCAGGTCCTTGAAGCTTCCAATCAACTGTTTTCTTGCATGCATGAACTCAATTGTGAAAGAGCACCCAAATGACAGAAGGCTAACTCCAGACTTGCGAGAAAGGCTGCTCCAGCAATTCTTTCAAGATGTCTCTAATCAACTAACAGCAGACGTCGATTCAGCCTCGTGCAGCTATTCTGAACATGTTTCAGATCTGGTGTGTTTTTTAAAGGAACCATTATAGTTAATCTCAATACTTTGGAACATGAAACCCTCCAAAAAGGAGATCCAGACTTTGTACACCTCATAGTTCTATTTCAAATAATGACTATTTTATTTCAGTTTCTAAGGGAGTATCTTAAATATCTCCTCAGTTTTGAGGGTCCTGTGATTTGTTGCACGTTAACCCTCAGACCTCATTCAAAGCCCCAATATATTTTCTTACCATTTATCCATAACTGACATTGTGAAGGCCTAAAAATTGTACCTGCAAATATGTTCAAGCTACTTTTTCTAACAGAGGATCATCTGATCAGAATTTCAATGCAACTTATATCATGCCGTGGTCTCTATCAGCCTTCTCCACCCTCAGTGTGAAGAAGACTTTAACCAGCCCCCCCCCTTTCCCTGTGGTATAATATGGAAAAATCTGTAGCCAGGGTTATAACATTTTTGTACTGTCGTACTTTTGAATTTGATTTGATCATTGTTTCTGTCTTGCATTTTTAAGGGCTCGTGTATGTTTTGTTTTACGTTTTCTCAATCTTGAGTGGTCTCCAGAGGAGAAAAAAAAGTATAAATCAAAACAGCTATAATGATGCATTTATTTAATTAATGTAATAGTATGTGGGGGAAACCTTGGGAGACATGAGAAAGGGATTCTGTCTAGAGTCAGTGGGAAAAATGTATTTTTAAACTGGCAAGATTGATATCAGCCTTACTGGGTAGAACAGAAAGGAAACACAACCAGATAAGCTAATTGTACTTTAAAGCTGGAGAAATTAGGGAGAGTCTTTTATGAACCTCTTGTCCTGCCCACCATCTACATGTGGGCTATGCTGTCTCTTACCTGACTGTTCCCTAGACAGCATCTCTTCACCCCATCTCCCTAGGTTCCCCCCCCAGACCTTTACAACTTAATTAATGATGTATGTGATTAATCATTTCTAAAAAAGGGTCTAATCAGCACACAAACATAATATAAAGTATTTTTTAAAAAATAAAATGCTGCCCTCATCTTGTAAGAATCAATTTCCTAGCCACTAATATTTCAAAGAAAATACTCTTAGCAGCCACCCACCATATAATTAATTCGAGAAACTTTTCAGATAATTATCTGACCTTGAAAGGAGTGGTTCCAAAGGAGATGGGCAACTATAGAAATGTCACAGAAAACATTATGAAAAATGAATGGTTTGAAATATACATGTGAATATACCTTTCACATCTATAATTTCATATACAATAAGAATGGATCCAATCTGAAGTTTTGATCGAAGTGTCTGGTTGTAACCAACTATGGATGACCAAATGTTACCCCCACCTTGAATTATACTTATGGTTTTGTGTAAGTACTATTGTAGTTTCTTAATTATGTTTTTGGTTTAATTTTGATTGAAATTTTTGATTGATGCATGTTGCTCAAAGTCATAAATTATAAGCTTTGGGCAGTCATATAAATTTCTTAAAAATAGAATAAAACATTTTTTTTGCAATAAAATCAAAGTGATTATCAAGATGATCTCCCAAGAGTCCTGTGTAGTTTTGACTTAAATATTTATTAAATACACTTCAGAGAAAAAAAGAAGCCAGATGGAGTTGATCTTTCAAAAAGACTGATTGAAAAATCCTACTACTGTTTCCACAGATGAAGTCCAGAAGAACCCACTGATTCTATTGTCTGGCACATAAATTTAGTCACTCAGAATCATGGACAGACATGAAAGCTGAATTTATGAATGAAGACATATCCTAGTGATCTTAGCTGTTGAAAGGCCTCTATAAAAATGCAGGTTTTTACCCCTCTGTACATATGCATTGCTCATAATACTTTACAAAGATTAGTAAGACTAGCTTCAGATACCAGCATTGTGAACAAGAGACTTTCCAAATAGAAATATCTTACAGACTAATTGAAAATAGTGAACTCTAACCTGATTTTTAGCAGCTTACTGGACAAGATTATTTGCAAAGTATTTTGAAGCAAAATGAAGCCACCTGAACTATATTTTTGCACATATGTGTTAAATCACACATGTGCAGGAGCCACAACAATTAGAAGAAACCCCTTGCAGTTTTGAGAATAAAGATGGATTCAAGCAGCCTAGTTCTGATTTAAAACAGACACACAGGGCATTCAAGTGTAGTGTTTGATTCAAGCTCAGATCTGTTTCATATGCTACCACAGCCTATCGACTTTGGTACTAATTACTGTATGCATTAGAGTTTGTGACTAAATCTTAAGATTTATCTGCCTTTGATGGTGACTTTCTATTTGCTCTTTTGTTGAAAGCAACATTAATTTTCCCAGCTCTGAAGGATTCTCCTTTCAATCAAAGGTTTTTAGCAAGAAGTTATTTATATCCAATTGGTTCCTTAAATGGAAAACAATGCTGTTGCATTTGGGTAAAACATTTATAATTCCTGTCAGCTTGTATGCACTGTGTGTGCCTGTGTGTACATGTGCATGTCTGTTTAAGCAGCATAAACAGCTGACAATAAGGCTAAAGTTTGTATGTGTTTCCCAATATACATTTTAGCTAATGGTAATTGTATGGCTGGTATGGTTTCTTTGGAAATCTGGGGCCACATATAACTTCTAGATTTTAGCATGCTCCAGGACTGCATTTTACTTGATGGCAAACAAGTTCAGATAGCCAAACCCAGGTAGGTCAAGGTCCAAATGCTAATATTTAAACCTAAGATTCATTCATTATAACCATTAATGGATAGTTAGACATTGGTATGCATGTAATTAAAACAGCCACTCTATATTTTTTTAGGAAAAAGTCAGCATCAGTTTCCAACCCACAGACAACAAGCCCAGTAATACTTTTCTTATGTA
Organism: Protobothrops mucrosquamatus; assembly: GCF_001527695.2. Classification (NCBI taxonomy): domain Eukaryota; kingdom Metazoa; phylum Chordata; class Lepidosauria; order Squamata; family Viperidae; genus Protobothrops; species Protobothrops mucrosquamatus. Next base: position 406,214 of record NW_015386547.1, read on the forward strand.
TTGTCCTCTTTTTTAAATTACCCTCAACTCATATAGCCTATAGCTATCATAGGATGACAAAGCAGTTCCTCACTACTATAAACCTGTCTGGATACTCAAATCATCAAGACAGCCATCTCTGAAGATACCCTATTGCTAAAAGCTCTACTCTCCAATACTTGAGAAAAGTTCTTCTCTGGTGTAACACTCAACCTACAGAATGCCCCTCTGGGTCACTCACAATATTTCAGAAGAAGGTAAGACAAGTTCTTAATTTTATTAGTTATTAATTTCAGTATTGGCATTGATTTTAACTGCATCAACTTGATTCTGTTTTATAATCTGTATATTTAGTTATAAGCCATCTTGCATTTGACCTGAATAGAAAGATGGAGCACAAACATCTATTTGATCATTTTCAGTCCCCAAAATACATTTTGGATAGCCACTCCTCACTCCCATAATTAAGGCCTAGGGCAATTGTATATTGGCTGCCCTTTGAAGACAACTTTGTAAATAGAAAATAAACAAATGAACTACAACCAGGCTTGCCATTGTGCTGAGATAAAATGTCATACCCTGAGCCTGTAGCAAAGGATGAAACTGCCTCTTCTGATATGTCTTCCACTGGAACTAAAATATGTTCAGACTGCGTAAATCTGGGGAAATGTTACAGAGGGAAAAGATTAACAATCCTACTACTACCAACACCCATCTTCCACTTCCTCTGCCCAAATTCTTTCCTTCCTCTAAATTAAAAAGACTACACACATTTTGGAAACGTTATGTCTGGTGATAATAGCTAGCTGTTTCCATGTTGTTTGCCCTCAACTAGTTAGAAGGGATTGATGAATGGATGGATGGATGGATGGATCTATCAACTTCTTTTTCTTTCATTTTTCTTATTTTCTCAATTTTATTCTGTTTAACATCAATCTGAGAAAATTGTTTTTAAAAGGCTGGGTCTAAAGAGTTCTATGATTTTCTGTACAATACTCCTACAATGTACATTTTGTAGACAGTTTCAATTAATAGGCTCACTTCTGGAAGCAGCGTTACCTAACACAATGTGTTTTAGTGCGCTATTGTTACAAAGAAAAGTAGCTCAATCTCCAATTTCCATAATTCACATGCTGCTTTCATTGGAAAACTGAATTCAAAATGGAAAGAAATGCAAATTTCAAAGTATAATGAGGTTGAGAGAGTGTTTCTTTGTAAAAACAACATTAAGGAAGTTTTCATTCCAGTGAAAACCAAGGAATTTTTCTTCCCTTTCTAATTCCATGCCAATAACACTGGATTTTAAATAATTATACCACATGCATGTACAATTCTATTTTATAATATTCCTTTTAATACCAGTTTAGATCAGAAAAGAAAAGATCATCAGGTGGACCTGATGTTCTAGCATCGGTATGCAGATTTACACCTTTAATTTAATTATCTTCCTGGGTCTTTCTTCTCCACTAACAGTTAAATACAATCATGCTTCTTTCTCGAATCAACACATTCAGGCATTGCTCTATATCTGCAACCAATTAGCCCAAAATGGTACCAATTTAAGCTATAATTGTCTTAATCTTCCTATGCTAGTAAATTCCTAAATCTCAGTTCAATATTTTGACAGTTCATTTATTTTATTTGAGAACACTGGCATTCTGTAGAACAGCACAGCGGAGGAGAAAGATAAGCAATGCCTTTTAATAGACTACAGAATTGATTTGGTATCTTTAAAAAAAACAGCAATGGAGGGAACATGGAGGCAGCTTTACATGTAATCGGTTTCAAAGAGGATGCTATTTCCCCTGTTTTCTATGGCAGCATTTAAGTTTAACTCCCACATATTTGGGGGGGGGAGGGGTATTTCACAAGTTATTGTTGGACTCTAGCTAGTGCCCATCAGCACAAGACATCATGGCCAAGGGTGAGGGATTAGAGGATCTGAAGTTTATCAACATCTGGAGGGTGTCTGGTGATCTGCCATTGCCAAGACAGTGGTATCCTCATGTTCAGTGGGAGGAGGGGGGGTTTCATCCTGTGTTTGCTCTCATTATTAGCTCCAATCTCCTAGCTGCTTATTTATTCTTTCTTTCTTTCTTCTGTACTTTTGCATCAATATACTGGGGCAAAGAGGAGAGAGATGCTGTGCTGGATTTTTTAAGTGAGTTATATTGTTAACATCTCTAGGTTGGTGTCAATCCCACTAGGTAGACACACCAGAAAATCACCTCCAGAGGAAAGCTAAAGCTACTTGTGAGACTGGCTATAATAAAAAAAATCTCTGATTATACTGTATGTTCTCCCCCTTCTTATACTCTTGTGAATCAGGAAGTGTTCCCAAGCTACTTACAAATGTTATCTTGCTATTTGGGACTAATTGTTTCAGCCCCTTTCGCCAAATAACAACTCTTGCATATCTCCATCAAGGCTATCTTTCTTATTCTCTACAATTTGAATTGTAGCTTGATAATATCCTAAGGGTTGGGTTAAGACCATTCCTCTCCACCATGGAAGTACTAGGTATTGTTGTGGTCTTCTAAATGTTACATTCATTTTCAATTTTTTACTTTTTTTCTGGGTATTTAGTCCTGGGGCTATTTAAGATCTCTGTTTGTTTTTAGATTTAATCAGTGATCACTTTGTGCCATATTGGTAGGTTCTTTAGTTATAATATGAGCAAATGCCGCCATCTGCGAAAGGTATTAGTTATGAATGGATTGAGGGATCCCTATTACGGTATTAGGGCTATGGAAATCTTTATGAGGATGTTTTGTGTCATTGAGTGTTCATGAAAGAGACCCCTTTGAAGATGCTTCACAACAGCAAACAATTGTTTTGCTTCCCTGCTCCTGCAATCTGCTTATTGTTCTTGTACAGCCTCCTCTGATATCTAGGAGAGGCTTCTGAAAACAGGTAGTCCTCATTTAGTGACTCCCTTATTTAATAACCATTGGCAGTTGTGATAGTGATGAAGAAGTAACTTTATGATTAATCCTTGCATTTACAACCTTCATGGGTCTAAAGCAGGGGTTCCCAACCAGGGGGGGCTCACACCCCCTGGGGTGTCAGACGATATTCCAGGGGATGCGAAAACTTGGGTTTTCAAAATTATAGTGTATATGCATAATTCATTGCCATTATTTCGAATTTTTGTAAGGCGTGCGAGAATATATCAGAAGCGTTCTAGGGGCGCAGGGTATAGAAAAGGTTGGGAACCGCTGGTCTAAAGCAAAAGAAACCTGAAGTAAGATCTTAACCATAGTTCCACTTAGGAATCACTGTGCTTAATGTGGTCCCAACTGTGATCCTAAATTATTATTATTATTATTATTATT
>NW_015386547.1:409759-413058 GCF_001527695.2 Protobothrops mucrosquamatus
TGTAAACCAGGTAGAGTGTTCTAAATGCTACATGCAGGTACATAATTAGAGAAAATTCACTGCATCAGAAGGAAGGTATTCAGAAATAAACCAAAGATAATTTAGGAAGCATGACTTTTCTGAGGCTTCTTGATATTCTTGATGAGACTCATGGGCTTATTATTATTATTGTTGTTGTTTTGATGTAAGGGATATACTACTCATTACACAGGTCTGTGACTAATTGTAAGGCCAAACCAAATAATCTTTTCTGCTGATAGTGTCATGTCTATTCCTTCAGCCTTGCTATTTTTAAAACATTCTTACAACATTTATGGCTTTCCATCTAATGTTTGTCCTTTCATTAAAATTCTATACCTCCACTTATATACATCTATTTATCAATTTATTAAGCAGACTATACTCACTCAGATGTATTATGTCTTGTCTCTTTCTCTTAGTTTTACAGGTACACAATATATTTGTGTTTCTTTTCTTTCCTAAGTTAGTTCATATGAGTTACCATTTACTTTTCCTTCCAATTCACAAGACTACCAGCTTTAGCTACATTTGTGCCTCAAGCAATATTTCCTGCTGATTATAATGACAATACTGGGCCATTCAGACCACATTGTGGTCAGTATGCTACAAGCACAAGCAAAAGCTACTTTCATTCCAACCCTATTGTTTTATACAAGCTAGGATTTTTATTTAGAGACTGCTTGGGAAGCGAACATATGCTTGCCTGTATTCCATTAAATAGGAGGTACAAGCAGTGTACTGATACATTCAGAATGGCTTTGGTGGAGTGTAATTATAAATAGTCATAGCCAAGCATCCTGTCTTGGAGAACTACAAGCTCTCCATCCTTTGTAAGGATTACTTAACAGAAGGCCAGTGTCTTTTCTCATTCTGGGACTCACTCCCTCGATTTAATAATGTTTATATCCCCGTGGTCTCCCTGGAGGTTATCTGATTGGTGAAGCAACTGTTAATTAATGTACAAGAGAATCTGTTTGGCGCTATATAAAATATTCATGGAGAGTTTCTAGTTTCCAGTTATTTAAAGAGTCTGAAATTTCTAATAAGGAGGTCCAAAACCCTAAATTTTGATATTAAGAGAGCCACAAAGAAGGTCAACAACTTCTCAATTTCTTCATATTTTCAAACATCTAAACATTTCAAGTATCACATGAATGTTGAAAAAAAAAACATACATTGCCCTCCATGCAATACACATTTCCAGTTAGTCACCATTGAAAAATAGCTGGGTACATTCTGACATCAATGTCCGGTAGGTTTTTCCACAATTCCTGAAATAAATCCATTTTTCTGCCAAGATCCTTAAAGTTCAATAACACATCCATTATATAAATACTATTTTAATTGCAACATAATAATATATTTATAGTGCTTCACATTCACATAATACCAACTAGTTGTTACAACTCAATTAGCACCACTATATATTATTTTAGCTGAAGAAGAAGAAGCTATTATAAGCCTTTTTGCCAGTTTACAACATCGTTGCAATCAAATATGTGAGCAGTATTTAAGGTTAAAATCCCTCTTTTGCTCCTCTTCTCCCAATCAGCTGATAATTTTCTATTCTTTGAGTTTGGCCACAACTTAGAAGCAATGAATTTTCTTTCCATTGTTCCGTTTTACCTGTTCTCCAAGAATTTAGATGGTATAAGAGAGGATCCTCTTTTCTTTTATTAGTACAGCTAACCTGTAAGGAAGATTAGACTGAAACTAGTTAACATACTACTTTTATATAAATTTAATAAATAAATACACTCAGAGTCACCCAATAAATGATGTAGTCAGTGCCTTAACTATAAGCTTTCCAGAAACAAAGTTTTATCTCTAATCTAACTGAGATCATCAGACATGTTCTGGCAAGTCCAAAATGAATCTTTCAAAGGAAATTTGGTGGTACCATGTCATCCAACAGTCATATAATACTGCTCATGTTCATCAAAATAAACATATGAAACCAAAATAATATCTGAGGCAGAAGGTGGTAAACTTCCATCATGATCTAGTGAGCTGTGACTTGATCACTGCACTAGAAACTGCTAATAAGTCACAGAATCGTAGAAAATAAGTCCTGGAAGGGATCTTGGTAAGATCAGACTTTGATTTGTTTGGGCTACGCGGTTTTTCTAGTTTCTGACAGAACAGAAAATCCCTATTACGGGTGTATAGAAAAGTTTAAGCACTTCTGCTCAATTTGTATTTTTTCAATGAATCCTTGAGTGAGTAGTTACTGACCCAATGTTAGCATGTTTTTTAGCAGTTTCAGTGGATGCTTACCATTTATAGGAAGCTCTTTATGGAATCAAAATATAAACATAATGAATACAGTAGCTGCAAAACTTTGGACGCCTTTTTAGACAGTACTTTATAACACCTTTTTTTAATCAGAAATAACAGATTCCAAATATGACCTGAAGCCAATTAGGAGTCATTCTATTCTTGCTTTTGGAATATTTTTTTCTCATTCTTTTCTACAGAAATCTTTTACTTCAGACATATTCTTAGATCTCTCTGCATACGTTTGGTATTTGAGATGTCTCTACAGATTTCCAATAGAGACTGATCTTGTTCGTTTCAACAGCTAAAGGACTGGTTTGAGTTTTGTTTCATAAAAGCTGTATCAAAATAAAAGGAGTTTATCTTATCAAGTCCTGCCTTGTTTCATGCAAAGGGGTTTTTCCTCTTGAGTAAGCGGTTGAGCAGTATTCACGGAGGATGTTGTTGAGAAAAGGAGAATTTTACATATGGGCCTGAATTCATTGAAAGAAAGGTGCTCATCTTATAAAGCCATCAAACAAGCCAATGTTTCTCACTACAGGCAGTCCTTGTAATTGCTAATGGAAAATCAGGGGACCACAACAGACAGATAAGCAAAGGAATGCAAATTCTACAACCCACCCAGTGAATTCTAAGTAAATGATTAACTTTGTGTGTGAGTAAATTTGGTCACCTCTAGGTCAAGTATGACTGCCGAGATTCTCACCTACCATTTCTGCAAACTAAGGTTTAACATTATGAAAAATTGGCTGTTTATAAATGATAAAACAGAACAAATCTGTCAACTGCCTAACAAGTACATTATATATATATATATATATATATATATATATGTAGGTCTTTAGTTATTCGGGTTTTCTCCCGCGTAGAATTAAAAGTACCTTGGCGACGTTTCGACGAAGTCACATTCGTCATCTTCAGGCTGGTGTCTTCAGCTTCGTGCTTCTGGGAGTAGTGTGTGTGATCGCAGCTGTTTCTTCCTTTTAACTGCCAGTGGGGTT
>NW_015386547.1:414096-416122 GCF_001527695.2 Protobothrops mucrosquamatus
TTAGACTAACAATAGATTAAATAATGCATTCAGTATGCTCTATTTAAAATGCTATATAATGATGGTACTTATGGAGAAATGTTTGGCTGTTATTCTTTTAGAACTATTTCTGACCTCACCTGGAAAGCAATACAATGGTAAAATGACTTCAGTGGGGCCGTTCTCCAAGATCCAATGATACTAATTCTGAAAATTAGGGCGGATAATGATTTTTAAAGTGTTTGTGGTGTTCTAAAACATTTGTGCAATATACCTTCCTATTTAAATATGACTGCATCTATTGAACCTGCTTTCATTCGGAATGAATATAGTTTCCTTAGATTTTACTTCATTGGATTCTATCCATTTATTAAAATACTCTGTTAGCATGTGCATTTCTTACTTTGCAAAAGAGAGTTTTCTGTATGGGAAGAAGATCACAAACTAAACCTAAGTGCATAACGCTGGTTTATAAAGCAGAATAGATGTACTCTTAGAATTAATCAGAATATATCTGCTTTTTTCACTGTCAGAACCAAGCCATCAATCTATTTTGCTTTTGTAAAACTCCATTTAGAATTTTCCCGTAGTTATTTTAATCTGTGGTGTTATTCTTTACAATAAATCCCAGTGTATTTTCTGATCCCTGTTCTATTTAATTCCTATCAGAAGAGAATTTCCAATTTAAATATATACCTCATAGGATTTGGCACAGCTTTAACAGACACACACATTAGCTAGACACTGACTTCCCTACTCTGTAAGATGTTCGATATTTAAAAAAACACGCTACTTTATGCAAATATTCAGATCATGGACCAATAATGAAGTTCACCTCCAGTCACTTAATCTGCAATAAATGGAATTGAATTAAATCGCTCTCTACTACTTTATAGGAAGTTAAATAGGGTGAGGAAGAGTCACTATAAGAACAATTGCACTGATGGGCATGATAAAAGATGATTAAATGAAAACAAGAAGGTGCTCCTCATACTATTTCTGCATTTGTTATGCATATCCCACAAACAATAATAATGTATTTATTTGTTTGTCTGTCTGTCTATCTGTCTATCTATCTATCTATCTATCTATCTATCTATCTATCTATCTATCTATCATCTATCATCTATTAAATTTAAATGCCACCCATCTCACTCTGAAAAGTAATGTTGTTGTTAATCAATCTTATATCACCTTGTCAATCCAGTGCAGTATGAAGTTTTTTTCATTGAATGGAACTTTATTTACTCAATTAGTCTAGTGCAGATGGGTTTTTAACTTCCCAGTCTAGGGCTCAGAAAGTGAAGTACCAGCCCAAAGCTACTTAGCTGGGTCCCACCACTCCTAATCAAGCACCTTAATCACTATACCTTACTGGCTCTTGTGAAATAATAATAATAATAATAATAATAATAATAATAATAATAATAATAATAATAATAATAATAATAATAATAATAATAATAATAATAATAATAATAATAATAATAATAATAATAATAATAATAATTGTTGTGTTCTTTTGTATTCCCCCCCTTAATCCCCTATGCGCATCCTGATCACCCATTAAGGGTGATTGCCCTTCTCCATCTGCATACAGTTTCATGCCCGTTGCTGGTTGGCTAACTAGCAACAGGGTCTTACCAGCCAATGGAATTGTGTGATTACAAGCCAGGGGAATCCCATAAAAGAGGGCCCCCCTGGCCCAGATGCCAGTCCGGATTTACTTTATGCCTTGCCAATAAACCGAGAGCTGACTGTCACTCGACTCGTGTCTTACTGCCTGCGCGATCTAACACTGGCGACGAAGGTGGGATCCCAGTAAGACTGCACGACAAGGGCAACCTTGTGGCAAGCAACCTACTTCGAAGCAAGAGCTCCTCCACGCAGCCTTCCGAAGCAAGAAACTATCCGCGACTCCAAGATGGCTTCCACCTCGAAATTCTCGTCTTCCCTACCGGCATTCAACCCAGAAACAAACGACTGGGCCGCATACATGGGAAGATTCGAGCTACACCTGGCCGGGAATGGGCAACAAGGCATTCCC
>NW_015386547.1:419893-421403 GCF_001527695.2 Protobothrops mucrosquamatus
TCACCCCTGGATCGCCTCCATCCCAGCTACCAAACGGACACGCCACCGGAATCCAGAAAGGTAACTCGGGGTTTTACGGAGGGGGATTTAGTGTATGCCCTTAATCACGCGGGGGAGCCGAAGTGGGTGAAAGCGACCATCATCTCTATCGCCGGGCCCAGATCCTACGAAGTTCGTGTGGAGGACAACCGGGTTTGGCAGCGCCACCTTGATCAACTGAGGGGCCGAATCGGGGTCGCTGGGTTACGCCAAGAAAGCATGGCCGACAACACAGGCGGGGCCAGAGACAACGGCGGGGACGAGTATTGGCCATTGGTTCCACCCGTCAGTCAACCACCTCGAGAAGCGAGACCCATTGCAGCAGCCCAAGGACAACCACGCAGAGGGAAGAGTACCGAGGCAAGAGCTGAACCGAGTCACACAGTTCCCCGCCGATCAACGCGAGGGCATCGGCCTCCCACATATCTGAAGGACTATGTAACCACTATTTATCAAGGACGATAGCAAGAACTTTGAGGGGAGGGGTGTTGTGTTCTTTTGTATTCCCCCCCCTTAATCCCCTATGTGCATCCTGATCACCCATTAAGGGTGATTGCCCTTCTCCATCTGCATACAGTTTCATGCCCGTTGCTGGTTGGCTAACTAGCAACGGGGTCTTACCAGCCAATGGAATTGTGTGATTACAAGCCAGGGGAATCCCATAAAAGAGGGCCCCCCTGGCCCAGATGCCAGTCCGGATTTACTTTATGCCTTGCCAATAAACCGAGAGCTGACTGTCACTCGACTCGTGTCTTACTGCCTGCGCGATCTAACAATAATAACAACAACAACAACAACAATAATAATAATAATAATAATAATAATAGTTGGAAGGGACCTTGGAGGTCTTCTAGTCCAACCCCCTGCTCAGGCAGGAAACCCTATACCATTTCAGACAAATGGCTGTCCAGTCTCTTCTTAAAAACTTCCAGTGTTGGAGCATTCACAACTTCTAGATGCAGGTTGTTCCACTTATTAATTGTTCTAACTGTCAGGAAATTTCTCCTTAGTTCTAGGTTCTAATGTATGAATGGACACAAAATCTTGGAGTTGCTACTTTAACTAAAGAAGAGAAAGTTGCACAAAGCAGGATGTTGTAGCATAAAGAGTGTACAGAGAGATGTAATACATACAAAGGAAAACTCTTGGGAAGAATTTGATTCTTCTTTTTTTCAGTAATTTTAATACCTGCATCTGTTAGAACATTAGATTTAGAGAAAGATTCAAAGTGGATTTCATGGCCTTCTCTTGCATTGAAATCCACTGGCTAAAGTATATGTAATGATCTACTATGTCTAGTTCTTCTCCAGATATAAAAAAAATTCTTTCTTTGGTGAATTTATTAAACAGAACCTGGCTTTTTTTTCAGGTTTATTTTAAAGTCAAATGGTTCTCCTGCTTTGTGCAGCTCTTGTATATGTCTTTGTAACTCTTCTGGTCTTGTGAGAAGAGAACAACATCATCTACAAAT
>NW_015386547.1:421917-449592 GCF_001527695.2 Protobothrops mucrosquamatus
GTATATGTAATGATCTACTATGTCTAGTTCTTCTCCAGATATAAAAAAAATTCTTTCTTTGGTGAATTTATTAAACAGAACCTGGCTTTTTTTTCAGGTTTATTTTAAAGTCAAATGGTTCTCCTGCTTTGTGCAGCTCTTGTATATGTCTTTGTAACTCTTCTGGTCTTGTGAGAAGAGAACAACATCATCTACAAATCTTAAGTGATTTAAATAGGCGCCATTGATTTTTATTCCATCTTTTACCCAGTCTAGTTTGTGAGACACTTTTTCAAGGCAGGCTGAGAAAAGGATGGATGATATTGTATGGCCTCGTCATACACCTCTTCTATGTATAGTCCCATTTATTATCTATGGAAATTCTCAGTCATCCACGTCATAGTTATCCCAAAGATGCTTTTTCACAAGGCAACTAGACTTTCTTGTTTGTCTTTAAAGACATTTCGCTTCTCATCCAAGAAGCTTCTTCAGAAAAACAAGAAAGTCCAGTTGCCTTGTGAAAAAGCATCTTTGGGATCCCGTTTATTATATTTAATAAAAGCAATGTTCAACAAATGACATGTTCCTTCATGTTATTTATTTATAAATATTGTGTTCACAAAATTTAGATCCTTCAAAATGATTTCTGCTGTCAGTTATTTTCAGTGTTTTATGAATAAAATATTAACAGGAATGCAATTTATTAAATACAAACTACAACGCACCATGTATACAAACAATGTACAATTAAAATATATTCCAAAATATGTGCCCATAGTAAGCAACAGAACATACATATACTGTACAGATGAATTGTTAGTGGGCCACATGGAATTATGTCACTATGCCAAAAATTGTTCTGAACTAGGCTGTAATTTTTCCTTTTACTAGACTACTGAATATCTCGTGCATAGCAGTGATTGCCATATTAGACAAAAACCATCTGCCAGTTTGCTGGACCTCATTGCATTCTGGATCTGGGGAGCCTTTTGTTTTCAGACAAACACAGAACACCATTTCCTCAGAACACCATTTTTAGGGAACAGGTGGGACCCAGGCTTTCCCAAGAAGGTCCCTGAAGGGATAAGATTTCAGGGCAGCGTCTATTAAGATAAGACACACTGCCATGCTAAAGAATTCCATGTGTTATTACTTCCCCTTCCTTTAAAGCTTGCAAGAAGAGTGAAATAAGTTTATTGGGGCCTTTCTCTGGACTGTTAAGTATTAACCATAACTGGAAAAGACAAATGAACCAATTCATCTTGCAGGTAAATGTTGCTGTTTGTTGCAAGCAGCATATAATGGTTTTCTACTATTATGCGGGAGCTTCCAGATGTGGGTGACTACAATTCCCAGAATACCCAGCCATCGTAATCATTCCCTGTGCTAGCTGGCTTCTGATAGCTGCAATTCCAACACATCTGGAGAATATCAGGTAGGGAAAGTTGTTCCATTATTTTAACAGATCCTGACAATTATTGTTTTATATTTAGTTATATAATTGCTCTTTCCTGGCTTCCTTTTTCTAGCCTCCATTATCTTTTTTTTTTCAAATAGTGAACTATTATTTATGCTGCCAGATCAAGAAGCTGAAATCACGATAGCAGGTTGGAAAGGTTTCCCGTGTGTCTGAGGAGGGGTTTTTTTTTGTTGTTGTTCATCCACAAGACACATGGGAGCAAATTGTCTAATAAATATGTGGAGATCAAAAGGCTATAAATCTGGTGTGCAGGTGCTATCCATTTAAATCTCAGGAACAACTACCTAAAACTTGGGAGTACAAAGAAATAACTTTGTAACTGAAAAGGAATATGTGGGTCTGCCTAGAGATAAATTGTGATGGAAATATAGGGGCTCGGCTTGATATGTATCAGAAACTGACAAAAAATATGAATATAAACTTTTCTGGCATAAAACTGATGGTGAAATTTGGTCCAGGTCCTATTCTGTCTTTTATTTTGAGCCTAGGGTTAACAAGGTTGCATACTGAGGGGGGTTTGAAAGGGTAGACTCCAGATGTCATCTTTAAAAAACAACAACAATCCTAGTTAATCTCAACTGAGAATGTTCTTAATCAATATAACCTACGTATTTCAGGGCCATATCAGCCTTACTTCGGTTCCATTTAACCCAGGCATTCTCTGTGCCAGGAGCTGGGAGGCTGTTTTTTCCTGACTGTATTTGTGTTACAGCTTTATTCATATTCAAAGGAAGTGCCCCAGGTCAGAGAGTGTTCAGCTAGGTAACCCCAAGGTCAGGTTTAATTGCCCTAAAAGGTGGCACATGTTAGTGAATGATCTCTAATGATTTAGAGCATGTATCTTTTTCACATCAAGACGTTTGGACTCTGAGGAGACCTCATTGAAAGTAATCTGAAAATTAGTGAAAATAAAAACCATGCCCACTAGTTACCTAAATACCTATTTCCTTTCATTTTATGCCCTGAATGACCTTGTGGCGGTGGGGGGGGGGTACATTACATCTTTTTGTTTGTTTGTTTGTTTCCACTAATATGCAATTACCTGAAAGAAATGAGAGAACTCATTATCAGACTGTGACACGGCAAATATTATTGTTGCAATTAAATGTCACCTAAAAAGGAAAGGGAGAAAGGTTTTCCCAAGATTAAAAAAAAAAAAAAAGTTCAACAATTCTAAATTGGATTTCTATGGAAAGTCTTCTCCTGCAGTAGAACATGTAGACTGATATGGGGTTTTTTGACCTATTAAAAAAGGATGCTATAAGAATAGATGCCCCCCTCCCAAAAAAAGTCAATTGGAAAATGATGAGATTTATAAGATGATCATAGTATCTTTATTGCAAACAGGATAGAAATAACTCTTCTGGTAAAAATGGAGTGTCCTATATCCAACTTACTCTTATTAAATTTGTTTGCCACCCATCTTGCTGCAAAAAGATTCCTCTAAATTCTTGATGCTTAAAGGTATGTGTGTTTATCTTTTTTTATTAGAGAACTGGAAGAATTTATCTGTTGTTCCAGGGTGTGACATTATCAATATATGGGTGATATCCAACAGTATATCAGTATCCTGGATCATATCACTGAGGCAGTCGATGTCTTGCCTGGTGTTTGAAAGCTGTAAGGATCCGGATAGAGCAGGGATAGGCAACCTCGGCTCTTTTATGACTCATGGACTTCAACTCCCAGAATTCCTGAGTCAGCTATGCTGACTCAGGAATTCTGGGAGTTGAAGTCCATGAGTCATAAAAGAGCCGAGGTTGCCTACCCCTGGGATAGAGTGATAAGAGCTGAAGTTGAACCCAAAAAGGCAGAGTTTCTTTTTGCTTCCTTGGATAAATATTTGCTTCTTCTTTGGTTGTGTGACTCATGTCCCATTTCACCTTATCCTCCCTTGAGGGAAAAAGTCCACAATTTAGAGATTTTCTTGTACATACAGCTACTGTTGCTTGGACATGATAAGGTGGTCCTTTGCCAAACTCCAGCTAGTAAACCAATTCTGGCTCGATCTTAAAACAGTAACTCATGTTCTAGTCCAGTGTTTCTCAACCTTGACAATTTTAAGGCATGTGGACTTCAACTCCCAGAATTCCACAGCCAGCATTGCTGGCTGTGGAATTCTGGGAGTTGAAGTCCACATGCCTTAAAATTGTCAAGGTTGAGAAATACTGTTCTAGTCATTTGGGCCTAGCGTATTGCAATATTCTGAATTCTGAATTCGCAGAATTCTGAGGATCCGGTGGCAGGATAAGATACCAGATACAGATGTCCTCTCCAGAGCAGGCCTATCATCAGTTTACACTCTGTTGATGAAAGCCCAGATGCGCTGGGCAGGCCACGTTGTAAGAATGCCAGACCATCGCATCCCTAAACAGCTCTTCTATGGTGAGCTGTCTCAAGGAAAGCGATCGCACGGGGGACAAAATAAGCGATACAAAGACACGCTGAAAGCATCTCTCAAATCCCTGGATATCGACACCATCTCTTGGGAATTTTTGGCGCATGATCGACCGACATGGTGTACCCTGGTTTACCAGGGTTTCCAGACATATGAACACAGAAGGACAATCTTGGCACAAGAGAAGCGAGCACTCCGTAAAGCCAGAGCTGCAAATGCTGAAGCAATAGTGTCCACATTTCTCTGTTCAGTATGTGACAGAACATTCCGTGCTAACATCGGTCTCATCAGCCATCTACGGACACACCACTGATGGCCCATAATCCATAAGATGTCAAGGTCTTCATCGAAATCGATGGACGAACAACACATTGCAATATGCTCTCCATGGAATTGTCTTTGAGGACCACATGGAACCTAGTCATTTTGAAAAAGTAAAATTAAATCAGGTATATCCTACATCAGTGAGTTTTGTTTTTTCACAAAGCTTGGGAGGGAGCGAGGAAGGGGGGAATAAAAAACAAGTAAATCTGGCTATTTCAAAATGTGTAATATGTTTTTTAAAGGACCTTGTCCCTTGAGTGTTAAGAAGAGGCTTGAGGTAATAACTTGGGAATTCCTTGAAGATATTCCAAGAAATATTGAACATAAGAAAGCAAAAATGTCACACAGTCTCTGTGAAAGAAGAAAAGTAAAGTAAAATGAAATTTGTCATATTTACACAAAAATGGATAGTTCTGTATATACAAATTTGGAAGACTTTTGGAGTCTTATTACATTGTTCTGGGTAATGCTGAATTGATTTTAGTATTTTTAGCCTCCTGCATATTGGTAATATTATTAGATTTCCTTTAGAAAGTAATTGTCACAATGACAAAAATAATGTATAGTGGTTAAAAATATAATAAAACAATAGAATTTGTTATCTGCCTGTTAATGGCTTTGAGGAGGAGGAAAGGAGAGAAATAATGTCCTCATATGTAATGGCAATAGCAATATAATGTGGATCTTTCCGGATGGATTACCAGGAGAATCTCCATCATGAATCTGTTACGGGCAACTGGTGTATTCAACAAACTTTTATTCTGATATCTCCTTCCTTCCTTCCTTCCTTCCTTCCTTCCTTCCTTCCTTCCTTCCTTCCTTCCTTCCTTCCTTCCTTCCTTCTTTATATACAGGATAGTCCCAATAACATTTCTGTGACATGTCCAAGGTATTGTAGCCCATCTGTATGTACTGTGAGCATACACATATTAGCATGTCCATACACAAATTATTTTTTCATTATAGGGTACTCAACAACTGATGATTATTTTTAGCAGAGATATAACTGAGGAAAAAGTAAATATCCTATTGCTATTAATTGATCAGCTGCTACAAATCACTGCCTTCATATCTACTTTCTCCCTCTGTCTAACTCACCTTCTCCCTCTCCCTGGGGCAAAGTATGTGATCAGTATGAATCTGATTTTGGACCAAGTCAGTGGTGCACATTTCCCAGTGACTAAAATCTGTGCCATATTAATGAGAAAAGGAATTGGGGGAAGAGGGGATCATAGTTCTATAATATAACACATGCTTTCTATCCCCCCCAAAACAAATTCAAACTCCAGCAGTTCCAGGCAAAGGTGACAGACTTCAAAATGAAATTCTGATATGCTGGTGCCAATCAGCACACGTAATATTAAACTTGATAAATCAACAGTCTGATAGGATATAAGACAATTTCCTGATGTCTTAATACGAAATCAAAGATTTCTGTTCACTCAGTGGGGTACAAGGGTAGAAAACCTCCAAATGTTTTAGCATACCGCTCCTATAATCTCAAAGCACAGGCCCAACAAATGGGAATTTATAAGAATTACATTCTAAAAAAAATTGGAAGGCAGCAGATTGTTCAGCCTCCAAGTAATACGCAGACCCAAAGCTTCAGAAGGATGGCATAACCAAATTGGGGAATTGAATCATTATCCAGATTAATTTCTTCTGCTTGATGAAATGTACCTGTTATTTTTTCTGTCCTTGCTCCAGAGCAAGGACGCTGTAAAATATAATTTGCATTTGTTAAGATATTGATCCCAGTTGCACCACTTAAAGCCCACAAGTTTCCCCAAATTCAATAACTATGTTTACATGCAGTAGTCAAAGAGGAAATTGCATGTGAAAGCACTTTCTAAGGAGATGGTATTTTGTTGCAATTATCCATAAGCTGTATGTTTACATGGGGTTTTTAAGGAGAATTCAAAGCATATCTCCTTTTCGTGATGCATCAACAAGCATATCAAATGAGTGTTCAAATGCTTGTTCATTTCATAAAATAAGAACCAAATGGCTGAGTAATTTCCAACCCCCAAAATTGCTAGACTAATTCTATGGTCTATTTAGAACATATTTATAAAACCTTTTAAATAATAAAAGTCTAAGCTCAGACTTTTAAAAACCTACCAGATCAGTTGGACTCACATTTCCAAACATTGTGCATTGCAGGACCATTTTACTAAATACATTTTTTTTCCACCATGGATCTGCCAGACTTTTTCTCCATTACATCCGTAACCTCTCTTGAGAGTAGGATTTATTTATTTATTTATTTATGGCTTGTTGTTGAAATAAGTTGCTTTAGGGTAGCTGTTCAACAAATACGAATAATTTGTTAGGGACACATGGCACAATAACTGCATCTTCCCTTTTGTGCAAATTATATATTTGGACATTAACAGGCTGCCATTTGTTGTCATTGGGTAAAGAACTTTCTCTTAACAGTAGAGCTACTTCAGATTCAGTCATTACTATTTCCTGGCAAAGAGATATTCGCAAACAAGATAGTAAATATTAATTAGACCAGTGGTGGGATTCAAATATGTGAACAACCAGTTCTCTGTGTGGATTCCTCTTCAGGAAGTCTGTTCTGGGCCTGGGCAACAAAAAATTAGCTACTGGTTCTGCCAAAGTGGTGAGAACCAGCTGAATCCCACCACTGAATTAGACCAATCCTCTTAACTTACTCAAATATAGGCTAGTTCCTATATTCCTAGAAAAGGCAGCTTCATAGATTGTGAGATTTCCAAGTTAATTTTTTTATTCCAAATTTGATCTGTGTAAGGTTCCAGAGAAACCTACACCCCAAACTAAACAGAATTATAATTTCTAGACCACAATATATTTGATCTCATTCCACATCCATAGTAAAAATTGTTTGCCTCTATCCCAATTGAAGCTCATCTAGAAATAAGAGAAACATGAATTCCTCACAACTGTATCGGTTTGCAAAAGGGATTGTAAATGATCCTGATTATATTTAGTTTGGAACGTTTCAAATTCAATCCAAGAAAGGAGTTTTTCATACTGGAAGCAGAATTTTGTTATGTTTTTAATAATAATAATAATAATAATAATAATAATAATAATAATAATAATAATAATAATAATAGTAGTAGTAGTAGTAGTAGTAGTAGGAACTGCTTCCATCCTGCGACGATATCTGTAATAACATCAAACATCCACATCTGCCTATCCCAGGTCCTTGGTAAGGACTCGATAGGTAGACAAAATGCCAAATCCAGTCTGAACATCTGGCTGACTGCGATGATCCATAATAATAATAATAATAATAATAAAGTTGGAAGGGACCTTGGAGGTCATCTAGTCCAACCCCCTGCTCAGGCAGGAAATCCTATACCATTTCAGACAAATGCCTGTCCAGTCTCTTCTTAAAAACTTCCAGTGTTGGAGCATTCACCGCTTCTGGAGGCAGGTTGTTCCACTGGTTAATTGTTCTCACTGTCAGGAAGTTTCTCCTTAGTTCTAGGTTGCTTCTCTCCTTGCTTAGTTTCCACCCATTGCTTCTTGTCCTGCCTTCAGGTGCTTTGAAGAATAGCTTGACTCCCTCTTGAATAGATCTTCCCAAAACACTGGTCAGGCTATTAGGCAGCCAATGTGAAAATTGCTTGCTTGCTAATATCTTCCTCTTAGACTATTATTTCTATTAACATTTAAATGTGGTTGCTGTTACTAATATGTAGAACAGTTCTGTGTGATCTTGCTATCCATTTAAACACAAATGGTAAAGAATTAAAGATGATGGTGATATTCAGAATTGAAGTCCACTCCCCAAATAATAAATGGTTACAAATATATTCAGCTGAATTCCTCTGGAAGAAAAGAAGACACACTTCTGTGGCAATAGGATATGTTGTATCCATATGTTCTCCTGTTCATAACTGTTTTTCTGATGAGGATTAATGTTTTGAAGAAGAAGAAGAAGAAGATGATCTTCAATAGAGAAGAAGTTTCTTTTCTCTATTGAAGAGAAAGATATGAGTACTCTTAGTATCTCTCCTGTTTTTCCCTGGCATTTCTTTTTCTTTCCATTTTCTCAAATGCATTTTCTCTTTTTCTTCTTCATTATGCATTAGATTACTAGAGAAGACTTGGACTGTTTCTCTGGGGAATGCTAGTGATTGTAGACTGAATTGATTGGCTGACTGCAAAGCATTTTTAAAACCAATCAGAGATTTGCAAGCAAAGTGGTTAAAATTACAGGTTTCCATTTGCTTCCTACTGAAAGGATTGCCGTGGCTTCCTCGCAATTCCTCATTCCCCCATCTTCTCAAAAAACAAACCCCACGCACTTTAACTCCCTGCAAAAGAATGGAATTATGTTGGCATTAAATATTTACACCAGTTAATTTAAGGAAACCCACAAATGCTGATATCTTTGATAATATCAGCCTGGAAATATAATTAGCAGCCACAAAACAGCAACAGGAAGGACAAAACAAAAACATACACAATTTTAAAACATATATTGAATTACAGTTAAAATATTGCACATATCTGAATATCTGGAAACATGAAATGGGCTAATTCAAAACTAAAGTATCAAGAGGGCCCATTTCTTTTTAATTTAGGTTAAAATAAGTAAAAAGTACACTTTTATAAATATAAGAATGTTGTCTTTTAACTCTTCTAATTTGGGTTCACTTAAGAAAAATTCTTAGGAGTAGGTTCAGGACTGACAAAATGAAGTACAGTACTAGTTTATATGCAGTATTTATGTTTGATTTGCAATACAGGCTGTTAGCTTTAACTAGTTTTAGACAGATTGATAGAATTCTTGGAACAACTTTAAGCCAGGATAATGAAGAATCCATTTATAAAGGCAGTAAATTAGGAAAGGACAATGGAAACCTGATTTTTTTCCACATATTGCTTTAATAATCCTGAGTTGCTTTATATTAAGATAACAAATTATCCATGGTACCTCAACTAGAGGACTTGTAACACCAATTCCAATTAAGACACCAAACTGTGTTTGCAAGATAAAGCACGCCACATTGTGGTAATAGAAAATGGACCACAATCTGCAGATTTAGAAATTTTGCTGCAGCATTTTTATTTGACTACATCATTTCAAATCCTTAATATCCACATTGACCTTGACTTGCAAAAGCTGATGTAAAAATTCTCAAGATTCTGCTGAGAAAATCTGAAGATGTTACAAAAGTACCATCCTTTAATGTTTTAGAGCAGGGGTGTCAAACTGCCGACCTACGGGCCGGTTGCATCATGCAGAGGCCACGCCCACCCCAGCTCCAACAATGCAAAAAAAGTTGCGATACGTCACAACACGTCACGTGACGGGGCGAGTTTAACACCTATGTTTTAGAGCATGTTTTTTGCAAGCTGGGAAAAGAGGGAGGCTCTTTAGAAAAAACCTAATAATATGTGTTCATGTTTCAAAAGAAAAAAAAAGAAAGAAAAACAGGTGAATTAAATTCCCATTACACTTAAAATCTAATGTTATTTTGTTTTTTAAACAACATTTCTCCAAAATTGCAAGGAAGAGTGGAATTCTCACAACTGACATTTTTTAAAAAGTTATACCTCCAGCACAAAAGGGTATGTCTTCCTGCCAGTTTATTAGCTCACTGGGCAATATATTGCATGTGTTTTAGAAGAATTTCAGTGGCTTAGGAAAATCTCCTGCCAGCAATGAAGCTTGCATACCTTTTTGCACCAAACAGCTATTGATCTGCTCCAGGCTTCAATGCTGGTTTGTCTAGCAACCTGCATCATATTCAAACCACATCCCTCACACTACTCTAGCTTTGCTATGTGTGCATCATTTCTAGCCATAGGCAGCCATGTCAGAGATGCTTTAATTTGGATCTCTGCACTCAGTAGAGGATGAGACTCAGAGCAATCTCTAAGGTTCAAGTAACTCAATGTAATCCCTTTAGTAGTCTCACAACTCATTCCACAGAGTGGGTGTCTTCTTAATGGGAGGTGTCTTTTAGCACTGGGAGGTTGTAAGGAAAACCGCTGTCTTAATCACCCATAAACAGATGCCAAAGGCACCTATGTCACTGTTTCAAACTTCTGGGGTCCCCTCCCCAAAATGTTCTATCCGTGCCCCCTTTTCATCTTCTATTTGCTATGCTAAACTTGCTGCAACTCTCAACCTAAGAGAAGGTATGCATTGCCACTTTATGGTGCTGTTATCTAGAGCAGGGGTGTCAAACTTGCCACGTCATGACATGTCATGACGTATCATGACTTTTCCCATTTCCAGAGCTGGGGTGGACGCAGTTTCAGCATGACGCATCCAGCCTGCAGGCCAGCAGATTGAAACCCCTGTTCTAGAGTATAGTTAGTGAGACTCTTCCTTCTCCTCACAAATAAATTACTCTAAGAAGACTATCCTATTGCCAAGTCTGAATGATTCACTATGGTTGGTTGAATGTTTTTCTTCATTTTCTACAGTGGAACTGGGAGCATAGGAGAAAGAAAGATAATGAATTACTATGAACTCAGGGGTTTTTTTAATTGTTATTATAAATGTTGTGAACAAGTCCAAACAGGAAACTTTTAAGAGCTTATGAATTGTCTTGCTTTTAAATTAAAAGTAATTGTTTATAGTACAGCAAGGGAGAAAAAAACAGTCAGGATTTAATCTCTGACAAGAGGATTATCTTTCATCCAATATTTAAATTTCAGCTCAAAACAGAAAGTTTTCGTGGATGCATCTGTTGGTTACATATCAGCGTTCTGATGTTTTCAAAATGAGGATGAGGAATGGTTTACTTCTGCCTTGTTTGCTAGAACTTCTAGGAATATGACAAAGCCAACATTTTGCATGGTCTGTTGAGCAGAGGTGTGTGTTTGTAGGTGTTTTCTAAATCACATTACTGGCTGTGTGTTTAATAGTGAAGTTCGAGAGGGCAGGGCAGTCAGTCTAAATTGCTCATAGTTTCCTCCAACTGTATTTCCACTCTCAGGTAAGGTGAAAAGGTAACGCTTTATTATCATTCTTTTTTTCATTTCAGGGATAATAAGCCTTCCCATAAACAGTTTCAACCGAACGATTTTGGCTTCCAGTCAGAGGTGACATGCCTGAGGATATCCATTTGAACAAACAGGAAAAAAAGAAAAGAAAAAGAACTGCCATTACCGCAGTAATACAGTCCATAAGCTCTTTTTCATTGCTAGTTAACCATGACTTTTAAACAAAAAAAAAATTGCTTTGCATGCTTTTTTTATGACAGATTTATTACTGCTCTCATCATTGTCATTCAGCAGGTCGAGATGTTAAAATCATCGGGGAAAACCTTTCATGCCTAACTTTGCTTAAGGAATAAAGACCTTGTTGTTACAATAGCATAAAAAATCATCAACCAAGGTAGAAAATGCTTTAGTCGGAAGACAGCAGAATGCCAAATGTTTCTTTGGAGTCAAAAGTTTACAGAGAACTGGTTGATAAAAACAGAACTTAGCACGGTCTGTTATATCAAAATATTTTTATTATCATGACACCATGCTAATTTATTATGGCAAAATAATATATGTTTATAGTTTCAGTGGCAAATATTTATTTATTATAGCTGTGTGCAGACTTTTGGCAGCTTAAAACAGAGAGAGAGAGAGAGAGAGAGGGAGGGAGGGAGGGAGGGAGGGAGGGGGAAAGGGAGAGGGAGAGGGAGAGGGAGAGGGAGAGGGAGAGGGAGAGAGAGAGAGAGAGAGAGAGAGAGAGAGAGAGAGAGAGAGAGAGAGAGAGAGAGAGAGAGAGATCAACAATACAAAAAAAAATATCTAGTCAAAAATACAAGAACATCTATCCCAGATATCTGGCATAGCCTTCAAACAGACAAGCTCTGTTTTCTGCTGATATTATTGTTAAGATTTCTCCATTCTTATTACCAAAATCATATAGTGTTAAAAGAGTTTGCCCTAATTTGTGATCTCCTTCAGAAAAGATATATCTTCCTTTATCCTACCTTCAGAAGGTTTAGGGTTTTTCCACCCCAAATTTCCCCTCCCAACAGAATTCTTCCATTATCCCCCCTTCAAATGTCAGAGATGGTCATTTTTGTTAGGATAAGAAGAGGGCATTATTTCTCAATGCTCAGAGGATTGTCACAGCCCACCCTCATCCTAGCGACTTAGAGGATCTAGGATCTGTTGGATTGCAGCCTTAGATGACTGTGATGTACATGGCCCAATAGCTGTGGAAAATAGCATACAGCCCACTACACCTTAATTAGAGTTTCCTTGTCAGATGAGATTCCTTACTTTGAATGAATGTAAATAATGATGCTGTTTGTCATTTGATAGTATTTATGTCCCACTTCTTCTAGGAATTAAAGGTGGCTAGAATTAATAATATTTCAAAAATAAGAAAAGATATCCTTGCAATTAATACCATAAACAGAAAATCTTAAAATGTTTCTGCAGCAGCCGCATTCAATTGCTCCACAGGAATGTTAAAAGACTGTGATTAATTTCTACTTCCTAATTATCGGAAATGAGAAAAAACACAGCAGCCTTTTATCCTTTTATAGGATAAGTATTTTGTCCTGAAGGGGTTATTGATTAATAGATGGCAGTTAGAATCATATGACAATACAAACTTTATTGACTCCGCCTTCTATCCCTCCGAGGTCAGTAAAATGAGGACCCAGATTGTTGGGGGCCATATGCTGACTCTGTAAACCGCTTAGAGAGGGCTTTAAAGCATTGTGAAGCAGTATATAACTCTAAGGGCTATTGCTATTGAGGTTCTGCTATTCATAGCCAGTCTGAATGGCCTCAGTCATTTGTGCATTGGGAATGAGCCCTTAAAGTTATAATGTTATAATAGAAGCAATTATAATTATAGTTATCTGTAGTTTTATTAATATTATACTTACATTTTTAAGACCTTTATTTCATTTTACATATTACAGATTTTTTTTTTACTAAAAGTACCCTTCTTGGAACAGAAGATCTTTGTAATTATTGGGAAGTTAATGGCCCCACCGATCAATCTGTGAGTAGAAAAAACTGATTATTTGGACTCATGTCATCTCAGGTTTCAACAAATAGAGCACTTATTTCTGAAATTATTTGGGGGCTAATTTGGAGTTTTGGGATGGATCAACACCTTCCCTGCTCAGAATCTTTCACCAAGCTTTTAATGGTTGAGTCCAATTATATTTATTTTATCCTCATAATATGCAATATTTATATTGCATTTGTATTTTGTTTTAATTCAGGTATGCTTACATAAACAAAAAATGGAGTAAAAGTACAATGAATAATCTAACAGTCATGAAACCTGACCAGCACTGGAAGTATTTCACGAGATCCCCGTCCTTGGATAAACAGTTATAGGAAGCATTGATCTTCAAATGTCCAAATTAGAATTTACTATTCAGTGTCAACATGCAAATCTGATTCTAGTTTCTGAAAAAGTTTATTTTACTGGAATTGTTTTACCCAGATTGTCTTTCCTCTTTATAATTACTCATTAATGACTGACTATTAATCTTAAGCAGTTCAAGGAATACAGGAATGATGAAATCAAGGGAGAACAAAATATTGGTCTGCATGTTGTTCAAAATATTTTGCATGTCAATTTTTATTTCCAGGATTGCCTAGTGTGTCAGAGAAGAGCAGGCAGAGCCTGGAGGTGGAATCAAGAGAGGATTCAGCTTAGAATCATTACATGTCCACAAATACTCTAAATCCAGCCCTCCTTGAATTCCATTGACCCTTATTTAGTGCCAATTTAGTATTGAACTTTAGTTGACTACATTCTTGTCCATAGGCTTGAGCAATAAATTCTCTGAACGGGAACCTAAGTGTGATCCTGGTTCTTTACTGCTGACATGGTGTTTGTCAATGGGCTGCATCCAACTTCCACTGAAAAGTGTTCACTGCATCTTCCACTAAACAGTGGCCATGGCCTAAATTCAACTCACCCCTTCTAGAGAACCATGGCCCATTTAGAGTTAGTGTTCCTATTAAGTTGATGGGGGGGAGTTCCTGTTGAATTTGGTGAAGAAAATCATCACAAATACAGCTGTTTCAGGGCTTCAGAGGGCCAGGTAAGATGAAAAGAGCCCAAGTTTGATATAGTCTCAGAGAGGCCACACAAAGTGGCAAAGATTACATTACATTTTAAGCCCAATTAATATTTCATTCCATAGTCAGTTAAAAAAAAAACTTCTTTAGAAACGTTTGCAGGCATGAAGTAAAAGAAGCTGCCCTGTTAGCCTCGGGGTATTCATATAAATTCTAGAAAATAAAATTATAGCTTTTGCTTTTATGAGGCAAAAAACTACGCTTATAGTATGTGATTTGCACATTATCCCATGTCTTGTTTTATGGCTTAGCTGAAATGTTTATCTGCAATTTTGTTGAGAAATCTCCAGCATTCTCCTTTTTGCTATCCCACACACATATTCCATCTCTCTTTTCCCAGAGTAAATCATATTTTGTATTCTGCTGAGGCATTAATTTTCCACCAACGCCACTGAAAAGTATTTTACACTTACATTGTCATAAAACAAACTGAGTAGGTGGTCAAGGAGTTCTATTAAAGCTGAAAGTTTTTTAAAAAGGGCTCTTGAATAGAATTTTCTATTTCCTTTACCATACATGTCAACAGATGACCAATATCGTCATTGACCAATATCATCAATGTCCATCACATACTTAACATACACACACACTACAGTTCAATAGCAAGGTGGGAAAGGGGATATTCTCATAGCAAGGTTTCTCTGTCCACTGATTTGTACTTCCATGTATTTATATGATTCATGTGCACATAGATTCAAAAATTGGGCTGGCAAATTAGTTTAAGACAAACCATGACGTATGGTTTATTTTAATGTGATAACCAAGAAATTGTCCAGAAACTCTGGTTAAAACAAACTATGAGTTAGTACAAAATTTGAGCCCAGCTTAAGTCACCTGCAGAACTGCAGCATCCCAGACTCGTATGTGATTTGCATCTAAGTAGAAGCAGAGACGTTCACGGGTCCGAGACAGTCCTTTATAGCATGCATGAATTCTCACTATGATTTAATGTTTTCTCTCCTATTAGCATTATTCACTGATGCCATAATGAAGGAGGATCCCTGCTTTCATAATTCCCATGCATCACTAAAGTGCCCAAGATATCGCTGGAATTAGATAAATGCATAAGGTTAAAGAATCAAAAATAAATCCTAAAAACAAATTAGAGCTTTTCATCTAGGGATCCTATGGTTGAAACTCTATTCCTGAAATTTTCTAATGAAAGTAAAGCAAAGGAATTATTTTTTTTAATAAGATTTTTTACAGCCCCTGTATTCTGGAAAAATCTAATTGGATATTTTTCTGCTTTTATATACAAGTCACAAAGTTAAGTATCTTGGCACTATTGCCAATAAGCGCATGCCACGACCGATAACACTATCCTTGTAAATGAACTGACAGCTTCTATTGTTTCAGATAGGAATGTTCACATTTCTGCAACTATATAAAATAATACCAGTTATATTGTGAATGTGTTTCTCTCAATCAATACAATTTACTGCGCTCATTTGCTAATACCTATAGGTTTGTTGGATTCTCTAGGCCAGAAAACAGAAGTATTTGTATACTGTCAAATAAAAAAATAGTGCTTTAAAAAAAAATAGTGCTTTCTAGATACACGTCAGTGGTCCTTTTGGAATGCTGCCAGGAAAACAACAGAAAAGTGTCAAAACAATGCCTCTTCTTCAAGTTAAGTCCGTTGAAATGCTGTGTTTAGGCCTAAAGTAATTATCAAATAAGCAAACATTTTGTTAAATTAGGAGAAAGCAAATTAATTGGGAATAGCATTGTTGTCAGTATATTTTTTGAAAAATATCACTTATACCAGTGATGGCGAACCTTTTAGAGAGTGAGTGCCCAAACTGCAACCCAAAACCCTCTTATGCATCATTGAGTGCCGGGTGGGTGTGGCCCATTGGGTGGGTGTGGCCCGTTGGGTGGGCGTGGCCCATTGGGTGGGTGTGGCTGCGATGGTAATGGCAGACTGGGTGGGACTAAAAAGTTCAATCAATCAATTCCAATTTTGCAAGATTTTTTTTTTCCCGCGAGAAGTTGAAATTGACTGATTGAATCTTTTTTTTTTTTCACACGGCGGCGGAGGCCTAAAGTGAAAAGGTTTTATAAAACCCAGCTGAAGGCCTAGGACTGGGGTGACGGCACACATGCCCACAGAGAGGGCTCTGAGTTCCACCTCTGGCACCTGTGCCATAGGTTTGCCACTACTGACTTATACTATAATCTTAAGTTTATTTTATAAATAGTTATTCAGTTGATTCCTAGTAATATTCATCTATGATCAGTTCTGACAAATTATTTCTTAAAGCCTTAAAGTATAAAGAAAGCCAGTTTGGTGTAGTGGTTAAGACATCAGGCTAGAAGCCAGGAAGCTGTGAGCTGTAGTTCTATATTGAGTGTCCTTGGGCCAATCACTGTGTCTCAGCCCGAGGATGAAGGCAATGGCTAACCATTTCTGAGAAACCTTGCCAGGAAAACTGCAGGGTCTAGTCCAGGCAGTTGTCAAGAGTCAATGCTCATTCAAGGACACCAAAACAAAATATAATGATTTGAAAAAAGTCAAGACATGATTTTGTATTTCTAATTTCCAAGTAAATTATCTTTCAATTTATAGGAATAGCAGTAGCACTTAGACTTATATACCACTCCATAGTGCTCTACAGCTCTCTCTGGGAGGTTTATAATGTACGACCTTGGCATGATGGAAGGCTGAGTCAACCTTGAGACTGTTAGGATCGAACTCCTGGCTGTGGGCAGATTTGGCCTATAAGTCTGTATTCTAACCACTTACACTACCAGGCTTTATCATAGATAATTTTCTTAATTATAAAGAAATAACTAAGCAATTCATGCTCCTTGTGATTCTGAAAAAAACAGAGGAACTACCCCAGACCAATTGAATTTAGCTGCGGACCTGTAGCAACACTGCCACGATAAAAGATCAAGTGGCCAAATGAATTAGGCATATTTTTGACTCATCCATAAAGATATCATACAAGTATCCATCTTTATTTTTTTTCTCATTTATGTCCAGACTCATAATAATACAGAGGAAATACATAGGCCATCTAGGTGTTGCTGCTGTAAATCTAATAGAAGTAATGTATATGAAGCCCATCCCATTTTTGCCTTCATTTTCTAGATGAAAATATCTACAGACCTCTCACATCCTGTATATAAACTATTTCAACTTCTTCCCTCAAGACGACGCTTTGGGCATTACACATCAGAATAACTAGACATAAGGACAGTTTTTCCCCCATGCCATCACTCTGCTTAACAACTAACTTCTACAACACTGTCAAAACTACTTAGTAAAGCCGTATTATTATGATACTCCTCATCTTTCCTATTACCTATCATCTTATATCTATAACTTTGTTGCTTGTATCTAACAGTTTATATTGTTTTTTTAATATCCTAGTATGATTTATGTTGTTTGCTTAGCTAGTATTCTATGACTATCACTAAGTGTTGCATCCTATGATTTATGATGATGTGTTGTATTTTACGATTTATGATGAATGTATTTTCATGTTGTTTATTATTATGATTATGATTATTGCTATTACTTGTAGGTACACTGAGAGCTTATTGGCTTGTGTGTCCAACCACACTTGGCCAATAAGGAATTCTGTTTAAAATTGGTCCAGTCATCAGTGATTCAATAGCAGTGATTCCTCCCCTCCTCGCAAGAGAAATCACTGATATATTATAGTTCAAAACTCTGGTTTATTCATCTATTCATATAAGTGAAAGATCTTTGAGAAGATAGAGAGCAAGAGAAAAAAGAAATAAAATTAGAACAAACGAGAAACAGGTAATCCATTCATGTACTTTGAATATGTGGACTTGGACTGCTTTCAATAAAATATCCTCAGACCTTTTTTAATCTTCACAGTATTCATAAAGAAACTCAAAAGAAAATCCTAATATGAGCTTGTAAAGGAGATTTCAAGTTATTTCAAGAGTAAAGTCATTTGGAGAGCAGAAACCTCAAAAATGGGTGTAGTGGGGTGAGGGGAAGGGAAATGTGCATTTCTTGCTGTTATTTATTTTGGTTTCACAAATGACTATTGCCTGAACCTTCAATATTGCTGAGAATGACTGCCTGTTCCAAGGGCCCTTCTTCATGAAAAGACTTATTTCAGACTAATCTGAATAACAGAGTTGGAAGGGACCTTTGAGATCCTCTAGTCCAGCCCCCTACAGAAGCAAGAGACCCTGTACCATTTCAGACAAAATGGCTGTCCAGTCTCTTTTTAATATAGAATACTTGATTTTCTCCCAGTGAGATCCTTAAGCTAGGGATGGGCAATGTTTTACTTCCAGAGCTTCACCAAAAGCAGAAATAGGGGTTGCATGCTCACACACAAGCCACGATCCATATAGCTATCTTACACATTTATCCACCACCCAATGTGGCTTCTTTCAGCTTGCAGACAGCTGGGCAGACACTAGGCAAGATCAGCCAAGCAGGGTTGACTGAAGGCTTTCTCTCCTGCCCCTTTAGCAATCCCAGTTGGACCTGTTGATTGCCTGCTGTCAATGGCAGTGAAAAGACAATGATCTTTTCTCAGCAAGCCATTGAAGCAGCAAGAAAATCTGGCTTCCAAACCAGACTTTGTGCTGCCAAAGATCAAGAAAAAGAAGCTGATTTTTAAATTTCAGCCACACTTTTACCTTCTGTAATTACCTTTACAGAACAAATATCAAGTATTCTATATTATTTAAAGAAAAGGAACAAAGGGTACTGTTAACAGGAAACATCCAACAGAAAGCCATACCTTTCCTCCAGTCAATTCACTCAGCTTTATATGCCAGCACTGCACAAACTGGTCAGTGAATTGCAGCTGGTACCACCACAAACTGGCATATTTTATTACATGGAAGCTTGTTCTGTAACAAACTACCTAAAATTTAACCTGCCACTGAGCTCTTTGTCATTCTTGTTACTCTAGGCCAGGATTTAAGATGGGTGGACTTGAATTCCCAGAGTTCTTCAGCCAGCATGAGGAATTAATGTTGACCCATGTTAAAGATGCTAAGGCTGAGAAACACAGCTCTAGATGAGCAGAAATTATCTCTAGAAATTATTCCTAGTGTTTTTATAGTGAAACCCTTTATAGAGACAAAGTGTTTTTGAATGACCTGTTATCCACAAATATGTTTGGGGAAATCAATATCACAAATCTTATATAATGTGGATATTACATAGAGGCTCATAAATGGAATGCATATGAATCATTTGCTGTGATTTAGGTAGTGGATTATGGGTAGCCAGAGACTAGAAAAAAGAGCATTAATGTCTGCTTAGGAATCATTGTTATGTCTGTAAGAATTGAAGTAGTTTTTGGCATTTGAAATGAGTAGGATACACTGAATAAAGCCCAGAATATTATCTTCAATTGGAGTAAAAACTGCTGTTCAGATATTGGAGGACAGCCATTGCTCACTTGGGGAACCTGAAGTGGTTTGAGAGATATGTTGGATGCTGTGCGTGTGTGTGTGTTTACTTTTAACAAAATCTATTTGAATATCTGCAAATGAAACAATTATTAGAAATATATCCTAAGTCTATAAATACCCAGTATTATATCTGGCTTAGGGAAGTAGAAAAACATTTTCAGTATTTACAATTTATCTAATAGTAAGCAACATCTCTGAAAAATGAATATTTTAAAACTGGTTGTCCTTTTTTTATCCTCAACAATCATTTCCGTGATTGTACATTGTGCAGTTTATGATTGCTGATTGCAGCTGGTAGGAAGCATTGCTATTTCTATTAAAATTAATGCAACATTCCGCCAATAATGCTCTTGGACTAAACGGAGAGAGTTGGATAGTATCTCTGTGAAATTTAGTAGGGGAACAGAGTACCCACAATTCCTCTTAAGAAAATATACAAGCCTTCTTCCTTCTAATGTGTATGTTTATG
Organism: Protobothrops mucrosquamatus; assembly: GCF_001527695.2. NCBI lineage: Eukaryota > Metazoa > Chordata > Lepidosauria > Squamata > Viperidae > Protobothrops > Protobothrops mucrosquamatus. Next base: position 442,072 of record NW_015386547.1, read on the forward strand.
TCACAACACAGTGACATAAAGGAAATTATAGCTAATCTTAAACTGCCTTTATTTTTTTCTGCCTCTAATCAGAAAAAAATCCAATTGAGATAAATATTTAGCAAATGCAGGAGAGTAAGGTCAGAATTATTTCAAGTTTGAAATAACATCAGCTGCAATAGGGTGGAAGCCTGTATATCTGCAGCATCTGAAAAGCAGAGAACCTTCTAATTCATTATCATTATTATACATTCAAGAGCAGAGAAGAAGCAGAGTTTCTCATCCTCTGTGGGGAACAAATTTAAACTGTTTACTGAACTGCTGTGAAATCTGCTGTTTCTGGGTCCAAACCAATGTCAGATGCTAATGGAAATCTCATCCTTTTTATGGGGANGTTTAAAATAACACGCATGCTTTTCTCTAATTTAGCTGGACTGCCAAGATGAATGCAACCTTTGCAAGATTGATGTGGGATGGTGCCAAGTGTCAGTTCTGGAAAGACTCTCATTGGTCTGAACAGAGAAACAGTAGAAACAAAATTTTTATTAGCGATAATTTATCTGCAGCGACGGACAGCTCCATCACATATAATCTGTGCAGAAATTACCTCTTCACTAATGGCATCCTTTGTTTAGAAAGTAGTAGATTTATGAAGTGTTTCCAGTTGCTGGTCACCATAAAAGTCAATCATAAAGTATACTTACTTCTTCCCCTCACCAAAAAAAATTGTATACTAATAATTCTTACAGGTTTTCTATATTGGCAAACATTTAATAGACCACACCTGGAATACTGCAACCAATTTTGGTCAACATACTACAAAAAAGATGTTGAGACCTTGGAAAAAAATCAGAGAAGAGCAAAGGCCTGGAGACTAAAGCATATGAAGAATGGCTGCAGGACTTGGGTTTGGCTAGTCTAAACAAAAGAAGAAATAGGGGTGACATGATAGCATTCCAGTATTTGAGGGGCTGCCACAAAGAAGAGGGGGTCAAACTATTTTCCAAAGCACCAGAGGGCAGGACAAGAAACAATGGTTGGAAACTGACCAAAGAGAGAAGCAACCTGGAATTAAGGAGAAACTTCTTAACAGTGAGAACAATTAACAAGTGGAACAGATTGCATTCAGAAATTGTGGGCACTTCATCACTGGAGGTTTTTAAGAAGAGACTGGACAGTCACTTGTCTGACATGGTATAGGTTCTCCTGCTTGAGTGGGGGCTGAACTAGAAGACCTCCATGGTCCCTTTCTATTCTATTCTATTCTATTCTATTCTATTCTATTCTGTATTCCTATTCTATTCTCTGTTTTCTTCTACTCTACTCTATTTTCTATTCTATTCATTCCATATTCTATTCTATTCTATTCTATTCTATTCTATTCTAATAAATAATTTTGTCCTTGAATGTTTAAAATCAAATTCTTTCCCTGATTTGGGAAAGAAAAAAGTTCAGTTGAACTTTTACGTAAATGAAAGAAAGGATTTTTTAATGAAAAAAATGTTTAACTATTCTTCTGTTTTTATTATGCATTGTTAGTTTTCCACTGCTTAGACTGGGAGAATTTGGTCAACAGACAAAAAAAAAATCTGTGCTGTCCAACAATTAATCAAACTTATTTGCTTTGTTAATGAAATTCATCTGGAGTTAACTACTACAAACAATGGAGGCGGATGAAAATGTTAAGCTATAATAGACAAAGTCCTGTTGTAAAATGAAGTTAGAATAATGAAAATCAGTCTATTTTCTCTTTATATTATAGCACTGGCTTGATTTCTATTACACACATGAATATATTAGGAAGTAGCATCTTTAACACAAGATTTGGTTTAGAATGCACTTTATTTATGGATCCTGTGATCTTTCCCTCCCCCCCCCAGGAAAGGATATTCTCATATACTTTTGTGAACACACAGCTGTGCCCTCAACTGAAGTGATCAAGAAAGCACACCTCTTCAGCAATTCCATGGACATATGGAATCGTAAAATTATCAGTCTTAAATAACTTTCCGTGCAATATAAAATTTAAGATATTTTTTTGCAGTAGATAAGGAGAACAAGGAGATATGTCCTATGCAGAAAACCTTTAGGTCCAAAGTTGGATCACTCTCTTTGGTCAAAGTAGATGACAATGTCTTCCATATTATAGCACAGGGTTAGGATAATTAAATCCTACTTCTCCAGTGAAGAAATAGAGAAATGAAAGCAAGGCACACAGACTAAAAGCATACACCAGAAGGGAAACCACTTGCTGGAACAGCCAACTCAAGATAAACATCAAATATCAAATAAAAAGCTTTCAAAAGGGACCTAAATACTTTATTCTTAGCTTTGGGTAAAGTAAGATTGAAATAAGGGAATATAAGAAGTGCCCAGGATGAAATATGTCAAAGCCATTATCCATGTTTCTTATGCTGTAACTATAAATATATTTCCAGTATATTTAATATAATGCAAATGAAGAGAAGGACAAGGGGTGACATGACAGCAGTGTTCCAATATCTCAGGGGCTGCCACAAAGAAGAGGGAGTCAAGCTATTTTCCAAAGCACCTGAAGGCAGGACAAGAAGCAACAGATGGAAACTAACCAAGGAGAGAAGCAACCTAGAACTAAGGAAAAATTTTCTGACAGTTAGAACAATTAATCAGTGGAACAACCTGCCTCCAGAAGCTGTGAATGCTCCAACAATGGAAGTTTTTAAGAAGAGACTGGACAGCCATTTCTCTGAAATGGTATAGGGTTTCCTGCCTGAGCAGGGGGTTGGACTAGATGACCTCCAAGGTCCCTTCCAACTTTTTTATTATTATTATTATTATTATTATTATTATTATTATTATTATTATTATTATTATTATTATTATTATTATTATTATTATTATTATTATTATTATTATTATTATTATTATTATTATTTCCCTATAGCATTCAAAACTCTAAAAACCAAAGAGTTCTCACCTGCCATATCCCTAACAGGCTAGCAGAAGCCTTTTATACTGTATATTTCAAGTAGATGTTTTGCCACACTCATGAGGTACAGTATATACCAACAGCTAAACCTCAACTGAACACAAAGATCCAAGGGCTAAGGGTTTCACTTCTGAAAATAGGGTAGCTAAGTTTCTTCTCCAGAGTTTTCCATTTCTCCCTTAAGAGCCAGATAAATGTTTTCCCCCACAAGTCTGGCACAAGAGAAGACCACTCTTCCCATGGCTCATAAAAGGCAAAATCCACTTCAGCTCCCTCTTGGCAACATATGTCTAATTAAAGAATACAACTAAAAGGTATCAGGAGTGTCAGCTGCAAATTAAAAGAAAACAAAATTTAGACATTGCTACTATTAGACATGTCTGTCTAAATATAGACAAACCTTAATCTTTAAAAAAAATTTACAGGGAGATTCTCTGGGACCCCATAGCTGAAATAGCCATTGGAGTTCAAAGCAAGTTCATCCAGAAAAGGTTTTTCAGAGGGATGGAAATATCTTCAGTTCAAATACCTTGGAAGATCCAATGAGACAGCTTCTAGGCAATTCCCATTTTACCTGTCTAGCATGAAGCTGAGCTATAGGAAATCAGGCTGTGATGTGGATTCAGGTAGGTTGTTTTTGTTTTTGGTTTGATTTTGGTTTGGTGATGTCTATAGCAGTCTTTCTTAACTGGGATTCTGTTAGAGAGTTGCTATGAGTTTCCTGAGAGATTAAACAGTTTCTTAAACTTTTGTGTGCTGCATTATTTTAGCTCTTACGGTAATGGGAACGCTGCAGGCCTGTTGCTTTACTACTGTAAATATAAAATGTTTTATCAAATGGGGAAAGAAACTCTAACATTTCCCACTTCTTTGGAAAACATAGAGAATGAAGAATTTTATCTGCAGGCAGAACACCAATATGTACTGCCTTGCTGTAACAGAGGGTTTTGCAGAGATGTCATTTTTGCTACAGGAAGGGACCACATATGAGCACAGTACAGCTGTGAAACCAGTCCACTTCAGTCTTTTAAAATGGGTCCCCACTTTGCTTGGGAGGGGCTTTGCTGAAAAATGTGTTGAAGCACAGTGTTTTTTCAAGAACTAGAAGAATATTATATTTCTAGGATTTTCTATATTTATGATTTTTCTACAAGATCCATGCTTATTTCTCCTTGATTACAGTTTAATGACTCAATTTCTTGCTTAACAAATTAATGGATTAATGATTCTTACATTTAATGAAAATAAGAATGCTCTTTTGTTGAACTCACTAAAACTTAAACAAGCAATTCCTTGCAATCCTATGTAAAGGAAGACATGCGTTTCAATCTGGCATATATTTGTCTGTTTTCCAGATGTTGAACGCTAAAGGTAGTTAGTGATTAGAGGATGTTGGAAATGTCTTACATCTAAATAAAGATCATAGGGCTGTACATGTAATGTCCACAAATAATTTTGAAGACGTGATGCATGAGTACACTGCCTGCTTGTTTTCATTTTCATGAGAATCTGAAGAAAGGTGCTGTTGCTTTAAAAGTTGCAATTACTTAAATTAGCAGTTTCCTTATAATGTTCCTTAGCACAGAGGTCCCCAACCTTTTGGGCACCAGGGACCGGTGGCCATGGAGAAAGGTTTTTCCACGGACCAGAGGGGGTGTGGTTTTGAATACTGTCTGCATCCTAAGTATGGAGCTTTGCTTGTTTGTGTGGCCCGCTTGTCGGCATGCTGCAGACTGGTGTTGGTCCACGGACCGGGGGTTGGGAACCCCTGCCTTAGCATATGGCAAGAATATTTTACTTTTACTGAATTACTGGCAATTCAACCTTAAATATTGTAATTTTGCACCATACAATGATTAGGCATTGTGAATGTTGACCCATCTAAGGCAAATAGAACTAATATCAATATTATCTTTCTCTCCTCTATTGGGGTTGAGTGTTCTTAAAGTACATTTCTGAAACTTAAAATATATGCTAAAGGTTTTCTATCTGTATTTAATATTTGATCTCAGTATTTGATACTTTCCATGATATTTTTTGAGTTTTTTTAGTATGTGATTTTAAAATGAAAGCTGAAAATTGCACCAGTTTTCAGCAATCAACCCCCTGACATTCTGTGGGGTGGCCTGGGACGGCTCAATGACTGCCTACTACTTATTATTCCCTTTGGGTTTTAGGAGTTTGTAAGTAGAAACCATTAAACTTGAGACAGAGGACAGTTGGACTGAATCACACCTTTGAATCAACTCCTCAATTTCATTTGATATAGCATATTGAGTCGTGTGTCTTTTTTTCAATTTTATATATTTAATTTGCATCCCGCCTTTATTAGTTTTATAAATAACTCAAGGTGACAAATGTATTCCACATACCTTTCTCCTCCTATTCTCCTTATAACAACAGCCCTGTGAAGCGAGTTTGGCTGAGAGAGAGTGACATGCCCAAAGTCACCTAGCTGGCCTTCACAGCTAAGGCAGGACTAGAACTCATGGTTTCCGGCATTCTAGCTTGGTGCCTTAACCACTAGACCAAACTGGCACTACACTAAACTGAATTTTGCTGAACAATGAACCTGTCCATTAAAAAGCTGATTCCATATTTTTTTTTAAAAAAATAATAAAATATATGAGAAATGGGGTCACAGATTCCCAGCATCATGTAGATTAATTTTAATTGAACTTTGTTGAAACAAAATAAGTGCTATGTCATATTTAAGTTGCATTGTTTCCAAAAATACCAAGTTTAGAAGGACTTCTCCAACTTTACCTAGTTTAGAACCACACAGAAATAAACATACAGTATATGGCAACCCTTACTTCCTAATTGCCATGTTAGTCAAATGATAGTCAATAAATTGATTGATTTGTACTCTGTGAAATATCCTGTAGAGTGCCTGCTATAACTTGGAAAGCATTCACTTTAGTCCCTCCAGTGATAAGATGCTTGGTGACATGTTTGCCAGCAGCAGATAAGGTGTCCTTCCGTTGCTCTGTAGAAAGTTGGACAATGGTGCCCTCCTATCTGACATATGCTGCCCTTTTAGCCTGGTGAATTCTTTAAAGGAACATGTGCTATCACATTATTTCAGCTCACTGGTTTTAAAATACAGTCTTCAGCTATTTCACACAGTGAGCTGTGATATAGCCAGCAAAAGGTTGAAAATGAAGAAACCTCATTTCTAACATTTTACCTATGAGCCTTTCTCTTGGGTATGTTTCTTGGCCAACTTTAGCAATCATGAACCTTGGCACAATCTTTGAATAGATGCTATTCTCCTGAGATTCTCAGTGAAACAACAGAACGGGAATAAAACAATATTTTTTTTTAATGTTCTCCATATTTTAAAACCAGTTTCCTTTTATTTTGTCCATGATGGCTGGAAGGTGGGTAAGATGAGGACCAGCACAGCTAGTTTAGGATTGGTTGATATTCCCTTCTCTAAGCATATCACTTCTAGGACAACATCAGATAAATGCTGAGTGGCTCAAGGACAGCCACATCTACACACAGGTAGCTCCTGCTTCTTTTACCTCCTGGTTTTTTTTTTAAATTGCAGACTTAAGTTCTGTTCTGTTGTCTGAACAGGACAAAATTTAATCTATGTCAAACATGGAAGTGTGCAGTTTTTAAAGCTTTCACTATGTGGAAAAGTCCTGGAAGAAGACAGTTGGGTATATTTCAGTTGAGTTTTATGCTGTCTCCTGCTGATCAAAGGCAATACTACAGCAAAAAAGCAGGTCAAACTAGAAAAAATGTAAGTGTGATTATTACATTTAACTGAATCTTTGTATTTGACTAAATTGCAGACCTTGAATAGTTTAAATCCAGCTAACCTAAATCCCGTTGGATGTCCATGTAAGGCCTCTCCAGTGCAAACAAAGATTAACTGGAATTGGGGGGATGTATTACACTGAGTTGAAGCTTAAAACGATGGAGGAAAATCACAACAAGAGAGAAAAACATGCCACAATAAATGCCACTGAAACATCAAGGGCTGGATTTACTATTGGGGTCTTCATTTGTTCCCTACCTTGTAGTTCTAGGAAATAAAATGAACAAGGCCTGTCTGTTAGCATAAATTCTTGAAATAGCTACATATTCTTACATAAATTCTTGTATCCTTCAAATATTTGGTGGACTTGAAAGCTGAATTTTGCTGAACAATGAACCTGTCCATTAAAGAAGCTGATTCCTATTAATAGGCTGGGAAGGGGAGGAGGTTAATCAAATGATTGTCACAAAGGGGACTCCCTGCGGTCACCTTTTCTTTTAGCGAGATAAATGTATCCCAGAAAGACTGAAAGGTTTTAGATGAAAGAATTATACAAACACCTGTCATTCCTTTAACAGACAAAGCAGCTTGCCTACTTTAACCAGCCGTGTCATTGTGTAATTTACTTGACCAAAAGCTTGTAATGGACATTTGTAATGCGGGTGTTGAAAACATAGTTGAAACTGCAGACAACAAAAGATAAGGACACCTTTGAAGGAGACACTTTAGACTGATCTGCTTTGACGGGTAACCAATTAAGGCTCTCCAGGAAACACTATCTATTTAGTAATTAATGTTTATC
>NW_015386548.1:0-1079 GCF_001527695.2 Protobothrops mucrosquamatus
TTCCCCCCCCCCTTTTATATTCACCCATATGCATTCAGGATAGTTTTCATCATTGCTGTGCTCTATTTCTGTAGAGATGTAGTTATTTCTTATATAGAGAGCAACTCCACCTCCTCTTTTATTTGGCCTGTTTCTTTTAAATAATTTAAATCCCTCTAGTGAAATTGTTTATGAAGATATTAAAGAGTACTGGACCTAAGAGAGAACCTTGGAGTCCCCCACTGCTTACTCCTCTCCATGTAGATGTAGCTCCATTAAGGACTATATGTTGAATGTGGTTTATCAGCCAGTCACAAACCCATCTGGTGGTGATGCTGTCTATCCCACATTTTTTTAACTTACTAAGAAGTAGATTATGATTGACTTGGTCAAATACCTGGCTGAAATCCAAATATACTATGTCCACAACATGTTGCTCGTCCACTAATTTAGTCACTTTGTCAAAGAATGAAATAAGATTCGTTTGGCATGATCTGTTTTTGATAAACCCATGTTGACTTGTTATAACTTTGTTTGCTTCTAGGTGTTCTCAGATCTGCTGCTTGATTATGTTTTCCAGGATATTTCTCAGATATTGATGGCAGGATGATTGGTCTGTAGTTTCCAAGATCCATCCCCCCCCCTTTTTTTTTGATGATGGGAACCACATCAACTCTTTTCCAGTCCTCTGGTGGTTCCCTGCTGCTCCAGGAATTTATGGATAAAAAGAAATAAAAAGGAACCCTCCCTCCAATGTAGAGAACACTCTACAATAGCAACTGAGAGTCAAAAGTTCTTTGAATTCTGTTTTGTGATTCACAGAACAGCAGTGGGTGAATCAAAAGCTAGATCATGTTATCTTCTTTCTTTAATTGATCCCCACACATTTGCACAATATGTAACTGTATATATCATACTTATGAGTTTTCATTAGTAATTATGACACTCTCAAATTTCTACACATGATATGGCAGAATGGAAAAGAATATCCCATCCTTGCTCTGTTTCCCCTTTGGCTGCACAGAAAATATCTGAGGGCAGGTCAAGGCTTGTTGCAGTCACTTTCCAGCAAAACAGATGGTGGGATGGAGGTGAACTTT
>NW_015386548.1:2034-5759 GCF_001527695.2 Protobothrops mucrosquamatus
AAAGTGACTGGCTTTCATGTCTAAGGTAGGACTTGAACTCACAGTCTCCTAACGTCTAGCCTGGTGCCTTAACTGCTAGACCAAACTGTATTTTTATACAAAACTTCAGCTTTCAATCTACATTTATGCATGCAGTTTTATACAGTACTCATGAACCAGTATTATTGGATTCTATAACATAGCCACAAAACATGAAAAATAAAATCATCCAGCTGATTATTTTTATTTCTAACAGTGCAATAGAGAATGAATTGTTTACTTTGGCAACCAACATCAGAGTAATGTACCATAAGTACAGCATCTTATACCAATTTTTTTTCTGAATATAATATTGAGTGTAAATTTGATCAATCCAGCCATCAGAGGTTCTAATTCAATCTTTTATCCCAGTTTAAACAACTAGCCTGGTAACATAACTGGCTGCCTGTCAACCTCATTATTTCAAGTGTTACAAAGTTTTGAACTTACTCCTGAGCCTTGTCTTGGACTATATAATATTCAAAATTTTTTATGGCTGACAAAGAGTTAGTGCGAGACTAGTATAGCTATTTCAGGCTCATTTGCCCTCATCAGCTAGTCACATCCTTCAGGGATTCGAACCTGGGCAGCTTGCATGTTAGGCAGCTGTATTACCCTTTTTGAATCACAGGTTCCCCCTTACTCCTGTCAGCAGAAACCAGAGAGGATATATATCTTATCTGTTGGGTGAGGCACCCGGTCTACCAAATATAAATCAGTCTGTTTTGCGTTCGCTCCAATCTAAGAGCATGTTTTGCAGGCAGTCCTCACATACTGTGAACACTATAAATTCAATTTTTTTTGTGGCTGACAAAGAGTTAGTGGGAGACTAGTATAGCTATTTCAGGCTCATTTGCCCTCATCAGCTAGTCACACCCTATACTAGTCTCCCATTAACACTTTGTCAGCCAGAAAATTTTTTGAATTTATAGTGTTCACAGTATGTCAGGTCTGCCTGCAAAACATGCTCCTAGATTGGAGCGAAAGGCAGAACAGACTGATTTATATTTGGTAGACCGGGTGCCTCACCCAACAGATAAGACTATATAATATGTATTCTTTTCTGCCAACGGCATAGTGTTTTTTCCTCAAGTTTCATTGGGATCCTTTCGAATAAAACTTAAACCTTGGCAACTGGATACAGTATGACCACTTCAACTTAAAAGCAATGTCAAAATATGCTTGATGAAGATACAATACAAGTGGAAACATGGAGGCTAAGCAGCATAGAAAACGGGATTGTTTCTATTATTATTATTTCTATTATTTACAACCCAATCAATAATTTATTCAAACAAATAAATACATATAGATGTATGTGGAACTATTGCAGAAAAATTTATACTGCTTAAAAATGAATTAAAATAATTGAAAGCAAAAGAAACAGAAAATTGTAAGAGAGAAAAATAGTAAACGATAAAAGGAAACAAATGATTCCAAAAAATAAAAATAAGAGTACAAAGTACTTAGCATGTCATGATTTCCTTATTTCTTTTACTCTCAGAATCTAGATTCTATGTGCATGCAAATGATTACAGTCCAACCTCAAACAATCTTTTAAGCAAAAACCATATAGAATTGCATTATCCAATACTGACAAGTGGTGTTATGAACATCTTGTGTCTTATGAATGTGGAATGGCACAGGTCTTGTATGGTATAGGAGATGTTATAAACCCGACTGTTGGGGTCAAGTTCAGATCATCTTTAGCTGTTCCCAGGGGTGGCTGGAAGGTAAATTTCTGCAAGAGGCTGGTGAAGAAGAGGAAGAGCTCCATTTTGGCAAGGTTCTCACCAGCACATACTCTCCAACCTGGAAAAAAAGCATACATGGCAAAAAAAAGTGGTTTATGGTTTTTGTAAACTATTTTACATAGCTTCCCAATGTCATATAGTCATGGAGAGATCAGCAAAAAGAAAAGTTATGACAGAACATTGATATGGAAACACATAAAAATACAGCAATAAAATAAGAATGAGTAGTATCAGAATCACGATAATCTTAAAAAAAGACAAACCGTGATAAGTATCCTTCTACACTGATGCCCTGAAAAGAAGGTTGATTGAGCATCTCACTGTAGCCAGAGGGCATGACTACAATTGCAGGAATACATCTATTGAACAGATCATTTGAGGTAGAGGGTGGGGGGGGAAAACATCTGTAAAATCCAAATGGCAATCAAATATTTCAGACACTATCTGAAATATATTAAAAGTAATGGAAATGTTGTAGTAGAGGAAATTCCTTTAATTCACAACATATGGACAGACTCAACCAAAGTTTCAACTGAGAAAGTGTGAGCATCCTAGACTAAGCTAAATCCCAAAGCTCTCGGGTATTCTTGGAAGTTTGGCATTCAAACAAATCAGTCATCAGTAGACAGATAGAGATAAACCACTTTGGCACAGCATTTAAAAGAGTCAATAAAACAGTTAAGAAGGAAACAAACAAACAAAAACTCATTCAAAACCTCACAAAATGTTTGTTAACTATACCTTGGCATTTATTAAATTGCCATAAATATATTTACATTCTGAGGTTGGCTATAATTTGGATAACCGATTTCAGTTCCATGCCATGTTCCTTAACACCACACTAACTTCAGTGCACATACTATTTCACCCCATGGTAACTCTGGAATCATTTTCCTATGCTTTTCTGCCTTAATTCTGGTGATTACTGATAATATCTACTACTGTATATTGTATGGAAAGATCCAATCTCATTTTCCCTTTCCCTTTGCCAATATCAGGTATAGATGCTGGTTTACACCCAGACACCACATAATCAAGTCTTTCTTCTCCTCAAACTAATTCTTCTTTTCAACATGAAAACCCTAATATCCTTCACAGGAATTGCAAAAAGCTAGAGCAGTGATGGCGAACCTTTTAGAGACCGAGTGCCCAAACTGCACCCCAAAACCCACTTATGCATCGTCGAGTGCCGGGTGGGTGTGGCCCATTGGGTGGGCGTGGCTGCGGTGGTAACGGCAGACTGAATGGTACTAAAAAGTTCAATCAATCGATTTCAACTTTGCAAGATCTTTTTTTTCCTGCGAGGTTGAAATTTACAGATTGAACCTTTTTTTTTTTTTTGCTGCACATGGCGGCGGAGGCCTAAAGCGAAAAGATTTTATAAAACCCAGCTGAAGGCCTAGGACTGGGGCGACGGCGCGCGTGCCCACAGAGAGGGCTCTGAGTGCCGCCTCTGGCACCCGTGCCATAGGTTCGCCACCACTGAGCTAGAGACTGATACCTTTTACTACCCACCTTTGAATACTTTGAAGCCAGTCTTGTACCAGGATCATCCCAAAAAGGTCAAAAATTATATTAGACTTTGTTAAATGAAGCCCATTCAGTGGATGTTTTATTGTTGTTGTTGTTGTTGTTGCTCTTTAACTGTTCCATGATCTCTTGTGAAGGTTTCTTCACAAAGAAGGGCTGCCTATTACTGGACAAAATCACACATATACGGAGAATATTACCTGCAGAGAAAGGCATAAACGCATCTCTTTTCACAAATTTTCCTTCAGCATCAAGAAAATGCTCAGGATAGAATTCATAGGGTTTCTCCCAGTGGGATTCATCATGGAGCTCTGATGACAGCAATGGAACAATCTGCATTCCCTAAACATTGAAAGAGAAAGAACTATATTAATAAGGTGACCAACTTTTTTACAATGAAAAGGAGGACACAAATAAATTGGG
>NW_015386548.1:5859-11333 GCF_001527695.2 Protobothrops mucrosquamatus
TTTTTACATGGAATATGTTCATTTTTGAAATGGCTGAATATTTCCACCCAACTTTTATCAATTTCAACGTGTTTATTTTCCCATTGTATTAATTTTTCAGAATTTAAAAATACATTCAGTCTTCTAATGTCTTCAAAGAGACAATTGTTGTCTATTTTAATGTCTGGCATTTCTTTAGATAAAAACTCAACACAAGATTCAATATCTGTCCAATATACTTGCGAAGAAGTAAAAAAACACCATTGAAACTGTTATTTCCTGTGATGTTTGTTTCAGACCATTCTTCGATATATTGAAAACATGTTTGGTAAAAATTCTGCACTTCTTTGATAAACTTTTCTGTTATGGCTGGATTTGATTCCTCTAAGTCTGACAATTTTCTTTTTATAACTAAAGGAAGAAATTTTTCTTCAAATCAAGTTTTATATTGAAGGATAAGACGGAGAGGCTCAAATAATTGTAGAACACGCTCTATAGCAGGTGTTAGAGCAAGCCATCTAACTTTTGAATATCCTAAAAGTTTTTTGTATTGAACATTCGCTTCTTCACAAAATTGTTTTAAAGTAGCCACACGAATGGTAAAACGACTAAAATACAAATAAATTGTAGTTATTATTACTTCGACATCAATTGGCATGGCACATGACGCCGTGTTGATTGCATTTGACAAAATATGTACATTACAACCTATTCCTAGTATTTTCTTTTGAAGTAAATCTTGTAATTTTACATACACATTATTCACCCCTTTGCGTCTTCACCTGCCAAAATTTGTGTTTGTATTATCAGCTGTTAGTTCAACAACTTTGGATTTCAAATTGTTTTCATTTATTACTCTGTATAGATGGTTTGAGAAAATTTCAGCAGTTTCCCCCTCAATGGATTCTAAATTTAAAATTTTTACTTGAATGCCCTTGGTAACATTAAAATATCTTACTAGTATTGGATACAATTTAGTTTCATTATGATTGGATGCATCAGATAAAACTGTTACAAATGCTGCAGTTTCCAAGTCTTCTGTAAGTATTTTGTCACAGTAATTTTTAAATACTGATTTAATAATAGCCTCACATTTTGTCTTGGCGCATGAAAATTTAGCATCGTGAAACTTTTTCAATAATTTAGTTGTACAATCCATACTACGAAAACTTTGATTGTGAATTATGGTATGGTATGGAATGCAAATGTTCCCTCCATTGCAACTAACTGTTTTTCATCTTCAGAATACTTTGAAGTTTTAAAAAAACTTGTTACTTTACAACTGGAAGCAGATGCATCTGATGATTGCTTATGTTTCTTGGTGGTCAAGTGTTTCATAATAGCTGCTCTGCCCCCAACTGCAATACAAAATTCTCCGCTGCAAATATTGCAGAAAACAATGTTATCCTTCTTTGATGTGATGAATGGAAATTCCTTATTCAATTTATCGTTGAAATGGCATTTCCTCTTTTTTGATTTTTCCATCCCTAAATGGAAGTTAGTCTCCTCCAGGTTTCTTCGGGACTAACTACGAGATGGTGTAGTTGGGTAGCAGGGAGGGGTGCAAAGTTCCTGCCAATTCGCCTTAGTTGTAGACAACTTGCATGTGCAAAGTTTGCCAGCCGGGTATTTTGGCACGCTCAGCAGCAATTCCTATTGGCTTTCGAAAGCCAATAGGGGGAGTAGCAGAGCTCATGCAAAAGTTGAAAAAAAAACCCATCAAAAAAAGGTGCCAGAATGCCGTTCTGAGCGTTCTATGAGAACAAAAAACCGTGCAGATTAGTCTTCAAATATCGAAAAGGAGGACATGTAGGAGGACACTTTTCAAGGGAGGACAGAACTTAAAAAAGGAGGACTGTCCTCCCTAAAGGAGGACGGTTGGTCACCTTAATATTAAGGGTGTGTCTATTTAATACATTGCCATAGAAATTTTTAGAAATTTTAAAAGAGATATTGCAAATGTATGGATTTTTAAATAATGAGAGGTATATGCTAGGCATGAAAAAAGATTTTAACGTTAAAAAGATTTTAACTACCATAGTTAGTAAAACTGCATAGTACTCTAACAAAATTCTACTTTACACGGTAAAAAATAGACTAGATCTTGTATAATGTAACGATTTCAGACTGATTACCTTGGGGATGAAGAAGCCTTTGAAAGTTATGTCCTTGGTGGTTGCATGTGGCAAATTGCTTGGAACAATATCAGCAAACCTTTGAACTTCATGAATTACTGCATCGGTGTAAGACATTTTGGCTCGGTCTTCTGTCCTTGGCTCACGAACCCCAATCTCTTTTGCAATTTCTTCTTGGACCCTCCCTGGCAGAAGAAATCAATAATATACATTTAAAAATAGAGTTGTGGGCATTTTTAGAGACTTGTACTAAAATAAATAAATAAACCTGATCATATATCAAAGAAAAAAATAGAAGGTATAAAATGTTATTGTTAGTGACAATTTCTAAATATGGTAAGGATTTTTTGTAGACATTTTCAATCTGCTTAAGTGCAGTCAGAAATATTTCTTCTGCAACATTAGAAGAGAAGGCTATGAATCCATGGACATTTTAATAGAGATTTGGTGATACTAATATGTGATTTCTGTCGATTTCTTTTTTATTTATTAGATTTGTATCCTATCTTTATCATTTTATAAGTAATTCAAGGTGGCAAACATTCCTAATACTCCTTCCTCCTCCTATTTGCTCCCAAAGGACAACCCTATGAGGTGGGTTGGGCTGAGACTGACTGGCCCAAAGTCACCCAGCTGGCTTTCATACCTAAGGCAGGACTAGAACTCACAGACCCTGGTTTCTAACTTGGTGTCTTAACCATTGAACCAAATTCCAGTTCTCAAGCCAGAATGAAATGTTAAGTGGACCATGTAGAGATGTGTCATGGTCTTGAGCATAGCTAAAATACATTATTGTTCATAGAAAATTCTATCAGTCTTGGTTTATTGTAGGATGGGAGCATAATGGATGCAGAATTTACATGTAGTAATAGATATGCAAACAATGGAAATATCAATAGAAAAAAGAGCATCATATTTACACTGAATGTGATACACAGAGAAACTTGGTGTAAGATATTTTATCACTGGACTTCATTGTACTCCGGAAAGCTAAAATGAATACTTACTGCAAATTGTTCAAAATCTAATGATCACAACAGATCATTTTTCCATATTTGGTGGCAATGCACTATAGCACAATAATTTTGTTAACTAATTATATTAAAATAAAACATATTTAAAAGTTGAATTTCCTTTTCAAACTATGATATCTTTATTAAACTTTCCAAGTCATAAATTCCCATAAAGATTTCTGAATTAGTTCTGTATATGCTAATTGCTGCAAAAATATTTTATGTTTTTTATTGGAATGGATACTTGATCTCCTTTCCAGAAGCATCACTATCTAAGCTTTAGGAAATAGAGTGAAAAGCAATAAAATGAAACATACTCTGAATTTCTGGGAATTTCATCATTAGAAGTATGGCCCAGTGCAGAGTATTTGAAGTCGTTTCCATACCAGCAGCAAATAAATTACTCACAACACTTCTAAAGTTTTCATAGTGGAAATATCCCTCAGTTGTCTTCTTCTTCTCCTGAAATGTACCAAGAAAAAACACCAGCAAGGAAACCTAGTGTATTGATGTGATGTAAATTCCAGAAGGCTGAAAGATTACTTCTTGAATGGATAATATATTTCCCTCAGTGGTGGGATTCAGCTAGTTTGCACCAGTTTGGTAGAACCTCTGGAAGCGGCATCCACACAGAGAACTAGTTGTTCACATATTTGAATCCCACCACTGATTGCCCTCCAAATGTGCTCCCTTTTACAAAACAACAAAGGACTATTGCAATTGTAGCCCCAAAACAAATTGCGAGACACTGTGCTTCAAACATTAACTGGAATGAAAAAAAAAAGGTGAAACTCTAGAAAAGTCATATATTTAAAGCCAGTAGATGTTCACATGCTGCACTGAAGGGTTCACCCTAGGTATCCCCAAACAGAAATTCCCTGGAGTCACCCAGAATAGAATTTCCTTGGAGCCCTCTAGAATAGACTCTATCCTTCTCCATTGAGGATATTTTTAATGGGGAAATTTAATTGGCTGTAGCTTTAGTGCTGCAGATTGTGAAACAAAGAAATGAAGAAAAACATGTAACTGCCAGAAATTAGTTTTCTTCTACTTTCCTAAAGCAAGGGTCTTAAACAACCTGCATGTAGTTTATATGGAAGTACCTTTTTCAAAATATGTAAAATAAATATTAATAATTCCAAGCATGTATAAATAATCCATTACCTGTCTTTGTTGAACAAGAAATGAATCAATAAAACTCCTCTGGTCATTTTCACCAAGCTCACTGAGATGTTGTTTAAAAGTGGCCTGTAGGAAAGCATTGAGTTCCTTTCTATTGTTCAGTCTTGTCTTACAAGAGTTCAAAAGAGCCCCCAACCTCGGAAACATATTATATATCTGAAATAATGACAGAAGAAAAATATATTAAGGAATTTGAATACTTTGAGTACGTTTCCCAGGTGGACATTGAATGAATACATGTGGTCCATATGTCTATAAAAATAAATCACAATAATTAGCAAAAACATGATTGAGAGAGAACTATGGATAGTCAGTATTTCTAATTCACCGAGGCCCAAATCCCAAGGATTGAAATTCCACACAGTTATTGGAAGAATAGTGCTTATTTTCTAACATATTATTGAATGAGCTCCTCTTGCTCACATCCTGTTGATTCCGCAATAATCAATGGGGATGACCAGCATAAGAAGCCAAATTAAATCCTAGTCAGTTTAGTACATTTAGGATTGTGCAGTATAAAGGGGGAAAAAAGATGGAGAAGCTATTTGCAATGAAAGCTCCCATCCTTCCCATCTCAGCGTATTCACAAGCAGATAGGAAGGAGAGAAAGGAAATGTTGAAGTGTGCATCATGAAGTTGTGATGTCATGTTCATGTTATCCTTTGGATACAGTTTTGCTGCATATATCCATGACAGGCAGTGGTGGGATTCAGCCGGTTCACACTGGTTCAGTTGAACCAGTAGCTAGTTTTTTGTTGACTTCGGCAACCGGCTAATGCCCTAGCTCTTTTTCACAAGGCCCAGAACGGACCACCGGAAGTGCATGGACACCACTTCCGGAAGTTCGTTCTGAGCCAGGGAGGTGTCCCCCAAGGCTCAGAAGGATCTTCCATAAGTGACGTCCACGCAGAGAACTGGTTGTTCAGGTATTTGAATCCCACCACTGATGATAGGCAATATGCTTTGCAATAATAGAGTTAAGCCTTTTTTAAGTATACGTACAGAATTATATATGGCAGTGAAAAAAGAGCTCAATGACACACATTATGCTGCCTATATATCACAATTTTTTCTTAAACTGAAAAATCAGATTACCAGCATATCAAAGGTTCTTGAAAGTTGAATATTTTCATTGAATAGCTTCAGTAGTCGTAGAAATGTGACA
>NW_015386548.1:12863-14005 GCF_001527695.2 Protobothrops mucrosquamatus
TCCACCTACATCCCAAAAGACTGATGCAGCTGAGCATTTGATTGTGGACCTCCCTTCTATTTCCGGTGTAAAGGATGCAAATGGGTGTTCAAAAGATGAAGGAAAAGAACAAAGAATGACTCGCGCAGCCCACAGACGCAAAGAAAAAGAACAACAAATGACAGACCACCCGTTAACATCTGACAGTTCGCTACCTGCTACTTCTGAGCCAGTAGGTGGCGCTCGACCCAAGGTTTTTGTTAAGTCCTACACTTCAAGTATCGCTATAGGATTGAAATCAGCCAATGCTTAAAATTTCATCTTGGAATGTGGGGGGGCTTAATACACCCCACAAAAGACGCAAGGTTTTTCATTATTTAAGACATTTCAATAATGATATCACATGTCTACAAGAGACTCATATTGTGGCTAAAGATCAAAAATTATTGCTAGATTTTAAGCTTGGAGATTTGTTTGCTGCACCTGCTCTTAAAAAAAAAGCTGGGGTTGCATTATATATAAAGAAATATTTTTCACCTATCTTAAAGGAAGCTGACAAAGAAGGAAGATTTTTATTTGTGGAAATAAACTTAAATGGAAGAAAGTGTTTAATAGTGGGGGTTTATGCCCCCAATCAACTGTCATCTCAAAAACAATTTTATAGACAACTACATCAGAAAATTGTGGTTATGGACTATAACTCCTTGATTGTTATGGGGGACTGGAATGGGGTACTTGATACTTTAAAAGATAAAAAGACAACTTCTAAGGATGCGGCCCTTTCCAGACTCCCTAAATCTTTTTTCGCAATGATGGAAGATTTGGAGCTGGTGGATGTTTGGAGATCACAACACATGAATGAACGTGATTTTACTTTTTTTTCTCATAGACATGAGTCTTTTTCAAGGATTGATTTTGTTTTGACATCAACTGACTTACTCACTGCTTGTAATAAAACAAAATTTTTTCCCAGAACTTTGACTGACCATAGTATGGTATGGTTAGAGATTGGTCAATAAAAAAAAAGGAAATCTTGGAGAATAAATGAAAATTTGTTTAACTATGAGGAAAAGGTCAAAGCTCTGAAGGAACATATGAAAGAGTTTTTTCAATTTAATTTGAATAAAGGTACTCCTATACATATTGTTTGGGACGCCAGCAAA
>NW_015386548.1:16716-23652 GCF_001527695.2 Protobothrops mucrosquamatus
ATATGGAGAAGATGGATTGTTTATATTCAAAAGAAGCATAGAGTGGTAGAATATAACTTAGGTTTTTAGATTTTCTTACTTTGTTTACTCTTTCTATCTTTTCATGTAGACTAAGATATTTTGTGGAGTTAGAGATATTAGTATTTGTTTACTTATATATGAATATTATCCGGGGACTAGGTTTGGGAAGTCCGGGGGGTGTGTGTGTGGGGGATTTTATTTTTTATTCTGTTTATTGGATTATGATTGTTTTTTATGATGAAAATAATAAAAAAAAAATTGGAAAAAAAAAAGAACTGTGAAAAAGTGCTAGGATTAAAGTTTCTCTTCGCTGCATTTAGACTCAAAGTCAGATTACATAAAGGGAGCATTCATCATAAAAGCTTATAGTCAGCATTGATGAAATTAGAAATATTTAGTTTAAGAAATAGGAAAAAGTATTGGAATGGTAACTCATTGCTACAAAAGTGCAATTGTTATGTCTGAACATAGGTCAGTGGCTGTGAGGTCCTTGGTGTTCTCTAAGTTTGGTTGTTTTCTTGCAGACATTTCATTACCAAACTAGGTAACATCATCAGTGCTATTTAGGTATCTATCCTGGCTCCAACTCTGAGAAACTCGCCATATAATAAACATAAAAATGCAATTCAAAAAATGGAATTTGGTTGCTCAATATAAAAACACATTCAAAAAGAGGCTCCACTGACTTTAGTTCAAGGTCTGAGAGAACAAACGAGCCTTTGAGGCCTTATGGAATACCCACAAGATAGAACCCACATGGATTTCAAGGGAGATCTTGTTCCAGAGGGCAGGTGCCACAACACAGAAAGTGTGCTTCTTGCATCCTGACAAATGGCACTGCTTCATTGAAGAAACGTGGAGTACACTAATTCTGCCAGCACAAACTGGCGGAGTGGAAACTGTAGAATACAGGCAGCCCTTCAAATAACCTTGCCCTATACCTTATACTACATATTATTGAATTTAAATATATTCCTATCAGAAATTGAAATACATTTGCATAGATGTACCCTACACAGACTTAGTATCTGTGGTACAATTCAGCATCTTCCTCTCTATATATTTTACATTGTATTTTCAGAAATATGACAAATTGGCTTGTTGATTTATTTGGAGAAATTCTCTCCAAATGAGAATGTGTCAGCATAGCAACTACTTGACTACACTACACTACACCACACTACACTACATTACACTACACTACACTAGACATAAGTAGACATAAGCAGGTCATTTATTGTACATTATGGATATTAATATTAATAAAATTGATTTATGCTTTATTTTCTATGAGTTGGCAACTGAGTGCTGAATGTAGTAAGAATAATTCATGATGCATTGAAAACATGCATGAGAATAAATGGAATGTACAGCAAAAGGTTCAACATTGATCAGGGAATATCAAATTTGCTGGGTATAAAAGAATGCTTTTGCCCATTTGGTTATATAGAAATTCATATATCAGAAGTAACAAGAAAAATAAGATGATGCAGTGGGAACTAAAAGAAGCACATTTAGGCAGAGAGAATGAAAGCAAATCAAATTACAGAATTAATTTATTAAGAAGCGTGAATGGGTTGAGAGGAAATGGAAGATCCAGTATATTGTGGTTGGATGGAGTAAAGGAAATCCTCAAAATAGATGAGAAAATTGAAAAACAAAAGACAGCTTAAAAACCTCAATAGAAAGTATGGTTTGCAAGGCTACGATAGTATGGGGAAGTGAAGTGAACGGTGTTTGTGGACACTATATATTGCTTTTTTTAAAAAAAAAGTTCATGCCTTTCTTTATTGCAACTGGCTTAACAAAAAGCAAACAGCATGGTAAATTTGTAAGTATGTAGGAATGGTCTCAAAGTGAAACCTCATTTGCCAAGAAGAGACAGAATCTTTAATTTTCTAGATTAATTTTGTATCACGGGGTATCTCTTTTTTCTTATTCCTTGTATCAATGAATGGTAAGTTTTATTCAGATCATTTCTAGATTGTAAAAATCCAGAGAACCATAAATACCAATGACCAGAGCTTTGTGTATTTCTTTGTTGCTATCCTTAGAATAGAATAGAGCTGGAAGGGACCTTGGAGGTTTTCTAGTCCAGCCCCTTGCTCAAGCAGGAGAACCTATACCATCTCAGACAAGTGATCACACAGAGGTATACAGCCCACATACTGCGAGGCATATAACAAGTGTTATCAATTGAAATTATTTAGGGACTAATATTTTGGAAAACATGGAATTCTTTCTTCTTTTATGTTAATTGCTAGTGAGGTGTGATGCTGAATAAGTGGATCAATTGCAGTTTTAGCCTTATGACTCCTAAACTAACAGTGATACAGTAGAGAATCCAATATTGACAATTGAGAAGTAATACTTTTATTGGTAAATTTGGTAGGATATCAACTATGTATTCTAGATCTAGATCACTGGTTCCCAAGGGAATGTAGCCAATCTGGTGAGATTCTTATTATATCGGCGGTGCTCAACAATAAAGAAGCTGCTTTGACCTATTCTTAAAGTTGCTCTGATTTCTTGTGCCTCAGACTATATTATTCAAGAATACAGAATTAGAAATTGGTTTTGGTATGAATGCTACCCGAAGGATTTTGACATGTGTTAGGTTTCTGCAAATATTATTGATTCAAGAAAAATCCTACATAGCATACATTAGACAACTAAGCATATTTATAGGGGAAATGGATTTAAGAATTGTTGCAGGGAAAATATTTCAAAAGCAGTGCTTGTTCATTTGATATAACATGATGAAAATATTTTCCATTCTACTTTTGTCCTGAAAGATGCTCCAGTAGAGCATTGGGAGGAAACATCAACCCACCTGCATAAGTTTCCATTGTCTTTATTAAGACTCTGCACTCTTCAGTGATTTTGTCTTCAATGGTCCTCCTGCCCATTCCGTAATCCCGTAATGTGGATATTGTGAACCGTTGCATCACTTTCCAGTTCTCGCCATGAGAAAAAATAATACCTGAAGAATAATTCCTGAAGTTATTTCCAGCATTGTTACAGCATCAGAAATAAACAGTGATCTTTATACCAAAACAGATTATGATCCAAGTGGAGCGGAACTTTGGGAGAAACACACACACACACAGAGAGAGAGAGAGAGAGAGAGAGAGAGAGAGAGAGAGAGAGAGAGAGAGAGAGAGAGAGAGAGAGAGAGAGAGAGAGAGAGAGATCCACAGATGAACCAGTTCCAACACTCACTAGAGATTTGGAGTAGGCCTTGCGAATTCTCCATTCCATCGCTTGGGGCTAATATTATTACAGTATTTTTTAAAATGGATCTGTGGCAATGCATGTCTGTATTGTGCACATTGTACATATATTATGGAGAAATGCTCCTTGAGAGATGGATCAAAATGAATATTCGGGAAGAGAAATAAACAAAACCATATATATGATGGGACATACAGAAAAATGCAGAAAAAACACCAGGACCTTCCACACCCCAAATGTGCAAAAAAAGCAGAACCAAACCTGTTGTGGATTGGTGTCTGTGTATGACTCATGCTGTTATTACAAGACTGTCTTGTCTTTTTATTCTCCATCTTCCCCTAGTGATGACTAGACGTAGTCAAAGTGGTTAAAGAAAGATTTTATCTGGGTCACTCACTCTCTGGTTTGGATTTCCACAAGCTTCCTAGTTCTTTTACATTACTATCTACGAAAATGACTGCACATCTGCAAGGAATGCCAGCTACAATCCAAAATGAAACAACTCACCAAAGCCTTTTGCAACATCCTCAAAAAAGGGGACAGAGGCTCTCTCTGCAAATGCATCTCCCTGGTTCACTAGAGCCTCTTTCACCGTCTCATAGCCAGTCAGCACCACCATCTCCTGGAATCCCATTTGAAGACGAAAAATGGGACCATATTTTTTTTGACAACTGGGATATAGCAGATGAAAAACAAAAGACAATTTTGATCAACAATTAGACTCACATAGGAAGAATTTTGTTTAACAAATCATGTATCACAGTTCATCACAGTTCCAAGACTGAGGTCGTGTTATTTTCCTTTTTTTTAATGGCACATTATGAAGCTGTTATTTTGATTTATATGTACCATATATAATTATATAAAGCAAATAAAAACACTTATGTAGTAAAAGGATGCTTGCGCACAAGATCATCATAACAAATTGATAGATGTTAAGTTAAGTTTTAAAGAGGTCTAGACATACAGTGGGATTTCATAAAAGAGAATATGGGCCTCTGCCAGCTTGTTGAAAGGATCACACAAAAACTTTCTAATTGTACCTAGTAGTTTTTGAAGCTGATTGTGTGAATTTCTTAAAGAAAGAACTTGAAGAATGTGCTCATTTATATTTCCCCAAGAGTTCAAGGGCTTTTTATCCATCTCTTCCAATTAGAGTAAATTATTAGAAAAAATGGAACCCTCTAACAAATTGCTTTTCTTGGAATAAAATTAAATGAATTTAAATACCAGATAAATCCTCCCTTTTAAAACATTTGCATAGAGATGAAAAACCAACAGGGAACACATGAGATTTAATTCAGTGTCCGCAAACTTGTTGCAAATAAACTTCATCCTTCTTAATCAACAGGCTTTACCTCTATCATAGTTTTGTGAGGCCTCTTCAAATCCATCATGTGCAGATTTCCCAAAATGGATATAGTCCTGGGTCCTGGGGGGAGATTGGGGCAGCTATTATCCCAGGAACTGCCCTTTTTCAAAAGGAACATAATTGAAAGAATAAATAGTAATAATATTAGAATAGGTCCAATCCATTTCCTTTCACAGAGCAGTTTTCAGTAGCAGTTGCAATGACTTCTGTAAATTGAAATGAAACAAACAGAATTTCAAAGTATTGCACTAGGCACATCCCAGCTACTATTTCTACTGAATCACCATATTAACCTATATATCCAACAACCTTTGCCTTAGTTTCTTAATATTTATCTATGTGGGGGTCTACATAGTTTAAACTCAGAAAGGTGTGCAAATGAGTTTAAACTCCTTTTAACTCTTCAGTGTACCAAATTTTAGACAGACGTTAATAATCTGCTATAATTGCTTTTACTGAGTGCACAATGGATTGTGAAAACTTCATGCATGAAACAATATTTAACAGAATCTTCAGGGGTAAATATTTCACTGTTTAGTCAAAGAACCAAGTACATTGAATCAAATTAACTAAGACTGGGCCCAGAATCAACACAGGCATCCCTTCTTGAATAATTATTCAGTATTTCCACATTATCTTGAGGAATTTTCCATGGCTCTGGCTATCTGAATGGAGAGCAGGATGTATTTCTTATAGTCTATATCAGTGGTGGTGAACCTATGCTACGTGTGCCAGAGGCGGCAGTCAGAGCCCTCTCTGTGGGCACACACACCGCCACTAGCAGCTCGCACAGGTCCATTAGGCCGCCGCCTGGAGCAGCAGCCCTGCCCAGCACAAAGCAGGCAAAATGGCCAGCTAGCAAGCTCGAGTAGAGGTGTTAGAGCATCTAGGTGGCCACGCCTACCTGACCACACCCACCTAGTCTGCTGTGACCACCCTGGCCACGCCCACCCAGTGGGCCACATCCCCCGCCCTCCCTGAGGGAACCACAATGCTGATGCGGCCCTGGCACTTTGCAATAAATAAGTGGGTTTTGGGTTGTGGTTTGGGCACTCGGTCTCTAAAAGGTTCGCCATCACTGGTCTATATGATAGATTATAAGCAAACAGTTTCTGTGATGCATTTCATCTTGGCTTGGGGCACTTTGATTTGGAGGGCTATGTAAGCTTAACAATATGTGAAAAAAATGTGAGAGCACACACACAATTAAAAAAACCAACACACATTTCTTTTTTTTTTATTGAAAAGTTTTATAAAAGTTACAATATAAACCCCAAAACCCACCCACCCTAAACCCCCCCTCTCCCTCCCCCACTTCCCAGAGCTGAATACAGGGTTACAAATATAATAATAATAATCTAACTAACATTAACCAACTATATAAATAACAAAGTCCATAATGTGCTTTAACTCTCCTTTAACATAAATATAATAATAATAATTAAAACTTAAACAAATTAGTATCCTAATTATTACACAATAAAATATCCATATTGTTAAACAATACTAATACTAAAAGTAATAATAATATCATATAATTAAAACTAATAAAAATTTCACTATAATAAACTATTAATACTGATAATACTCTAAAATTTACTCATAAACTAAATGGAACTTTTTAGTCCCATATTTATTCTGAATATAATCTATCCATCTTCTCCAAACCGAAATGTATCTTTCTTGTGAGTGATCCTTCAAATAGGCAGAAATCTTAGCCATTTCTGCTAAATTTGACACTTTAGTAGGCAAGCAATCCTTCTTCCAATATTGCCCTACTAATAGCCTTGCAGCTGTTATCAAATTCAACATCAAGTTAGTTTCTATCACAATCTGTAATAACACTCAACAAAAATAATTGTGGAGTGAACTTTATCTTTCTCTTAAAAATCTTTTGAATGTTCCACCAAATCTTAATCCAAAAAGCTTTTATATTTCTACAAGTCCACCAAATATGAAAATAAGTAGCATCCAAGCTACCACATCTCCAACATTTGGGCTGTAAATTAGGATACATACAAGACAACTTTTTAGGATCCAGATGCCATCTATAAAAATTTTGTAAAAATTTTCTCTTAAATTTTGGGCCTGGGTAAATTTTACATTTCTAACCCAAATTACCTCCCATATATCCAGTGGAATCGGTTCTTGATTATTTTGGGCCCACTTTACCATACAATCTTTAACTAATTCCATTTCCGAATCCATCTCTATTAAAGCATTATAAATTCTCTTTATATGCGCTCGATTTTGATCTTTAATCTGTTTTACCAAATTCTCATCCATTAATGTAATACCAACCTTTTGAA
>NW_015386548.1:23752-32024 GCF_001527695.2 Protobothrops mucrosquamatus
GTAATTCCTTATAAGAAATCCTATCCAAATTCACACCCATAGATACCCCCTCTATCACGTGTCCAGGAATCCCCCAGATTGGTATTTTGTAATTTAACTTATAATAATACTTTTTCCAGACACGCAATAAAGCACTTCTTAAAATATGAGATTTAAAAGCCTTGTCAACTTTTTTATTATAAATTAAGTATGCATGCCAACCATATAATAAGTCCCATCCCTCTAGATGAAGTATACTTTTATTTGTTAAATTAAGCCAATCACTAACCAATGTTAAAACCACCGCATCATAGTATAATTTCAAATTAGGCGCCTTAAGTCCTCCTCTTTCCCGTGCATCTTGTAAGATCTTAAATTTAATTCTTGGTTTTTTCCCCGCCCAAATAAATTTATTAATACCCTTCTGCCATTCATCCAAATTAGCATCTTTTTTCAAAATAGGTATCATTTGAAACATTTCTAAGGGCAACTCTCTTGACATTTGCCTATGAATGGCAACAAAGTAGCCATGACACATTGTGGATCATCATAAATGGCTGAAATTTGGTTATTTTAGGCTAAAGAAGTGTATCAGCTTGTGAATAGAACTTCTGAAAAAGATATTAAAATAGACATGAGGTAAATTCCAATTTGATATAATTGGATATCATAGACAACATAGATCTTGTAGATGTGTGGAGACCCAAAAATTCTGATACATATGAGAATATTATTAGTGAGAATATACATACTTGGATGTTGCAAAAAAAGAGTTAAATTTGTGTGTGTGTGTGATAATCTTAATAAAGATACAGACCCAAGGAGTCTGTATCTGCAAGTCTGCAAGTGAAGTTTTTATGGAGACATTTTACATAACATAATAGAAAGCTTAAAAATGAGACAAAAGAAAACACAAGCCATTTTAGATGAGATAAAAATGAAAGAAGTATTTTAAAAAATCCCCAGAAAATTACTTTACATTAAATCAAAAAATCACAATGACAATTGTTCCTGTTAACAGTAAGAGAAATGAAAGTAATAATAAATTATGCAAAACAAAAGAATGTTGAATTTGCAAATAGGCCAGAGAAATGATTGGCATATAAATTGAGGAAAGAGAAAAAATGATATTAAAATTACAAGATGAAATCACCATGATAACAGATAATTCAAAGATGCAAAGACATTTTACCCATATTACTCTTTTTAAAATATATTTTATTAAAGGTTTTACAGAGAACATAACAAACACAAACTAATACCGGGAGGGAGGGAGGGAGAGAAGGAAGGAAGAAAGGGAGGGAGGGAGGGAGGGAGAAGGAGAAGGTGAGGAGGTGGAGAGAGGGAGGGAAGGAAGGAGCTTTTGATTTCTTTTTCAGCAAATACAAGCTATCTCTTACTCTATGATTAAAAAATAAACCTAATGTCATGGTTCCAAGAGATGAAACTCTTCAAAAGAACTTCAAGGCATTGTTTACCTTAAAGAGTCTTTATTTTGAGTAGCATAACTTCGGCACTGCATAATTGAATTGTTATGTCTAGCTGAACTCTCGTTCACATCCACCCTCCCAGCATCATCTAACTCTAAAAGCAAAAGGTAAAAGATGGCTACATTTCCCTTGTTGTCAATGCAAAAACATCCAATGTTAGCAGCGTTGACATCCGGCCCCCCTTACAAAAAGGATAAATCCTGTAGTTTAACCAAAAACACAGGTTAGGAATTGCCTCTCGATTTGTTTGATAAGGATGTTTCTTATAAAACCTGTTAATGAGTCTTTAACAGCTTTCACATCGCTAGACTTCACCCAAGTGGCTTCAGACAACAAATATCTCTTCCTTTGTACTAAATATTGCAATTGCCCTTTAAAAATTATAGAATCAAGAATATGCTTTATTTCATAGTGAGTCTGTTCTGCTACCATGAGGGGCCCGGGTGCCCTCTTAGGGGTAGGTCTTAAAGTGGAACCCCAATAAGGTTTCCACAGGCTGCAATGGAAAACAGGGTGAATTTTTCCTAAGAGTTTAGGGAGTTTTAATTCCACCATGACCAGGTTAATGATCTTTACAATGGGGAAAGGTCCTGTCAGAATCCAATTATATTTCATTTCTATCTACCTACTCTGATATAAAACCAATTCTTACTCTCTTCTGGATTCTGTCATACTACGGAAGGGGAGGAAGGTAAGCATGAGGGTTTTATGACTCTCACTTCCTTCATTAACTACAAAGTGACCAGCTGTTGATTCTCTTCGAGAGGACTAACCATAACAATGCGGCCATCGCCTTTCATCCTGCTCCCTCTGAACTTCTCCTCTTTGCCGGCAGTGAGGGAAAAGGGGGGAATGCAATGCCTGGGATGTGGAAAAACAGAGAATGAGTGATCCTGCTGACAGAGCGGACTGACGGATTGAATCGCCCAGAAGAACTGTGGGGTGGGGGCTGCTTGGGAACACTTTAAAACATTGAATGGTGGGAGAGGATCCCCAGATCTAGTTTAGCATGCCTGCAATCAGTTTCTCTTAATAATGATTCCTGTTGGAAGAGACATTCCAAGAGTTCTTTCTTCTTAAGATGTAAATTGAGGTGGGTCCTTAATTAGACAGGATCTGCAAAATTAGTCCACCTGGAAGGGAGAACCTTGCTGGGGGACTTTTCAAAAAATAACATGTCAGACGATGGAGCAGGGAAGGGAGAGGGAGCCACTGCCCCTACTGAAAACCTGCCAGATGTTGGGATCTGAGAGGTCAGATTCCTCAGGAGAAGAGGTGGTGGAGACACGTAACTACAAATCTCATTAGTCAATGGGCATTGGAAAGAAAGGTGAGTGGGAAAAGAAATCAAGAAAGGTGACCCTGAGATGGGGGGCCAACCAACCAGAATGGAAGCAGGAGATGGGGAAATCCCTGTACGCAAGCAAAGAGGAAGGAAGCTGGGCACCACACTCGAGCTGGATCCTAGAGAAAGCTATTGACTTGATGAAGAGAACCCTCAGCTCCCTAGGAGAGGAGAATCCTGAGCCCCACAGCCACACCAGCTCCTGGAGCTGCAACGGAAGAGACACTGAGGGGGAATTGGAACCTGCAGCCCTGGGGATGTCTACTGATCCAGTAGTCCCCACTCCCCACCAACCCACAGATGGCGATCTGGATGGAAGACAATACCATCGACAACGAAGGCACCGATCCATTCAAAGATTCCCGCTACTGGATGTGAGATTCAAGGGGGAGCCGACACGCTTGGGGTTTTTCCTAACCCAAGTCCTCAGCTACATGGAGGAATACGGGCGGCACATCCCTAGTGACAAAGCCCATATCCGGATCGTGCAATCTGCTCTGGATGGGCCTGCCACAGATTGGGTGGTGAATTTGCACGACTCCAATGCCCCAGAGCTCAATGACTTCAACCGTTTCATGTCCTCTCTGAGAAGATGATTTGAGCCCCCCCTGGCTGATCGCAAAGCCCGCAAAAGGATCAAAATGATGAGGCAAGGCAAACGCCCGGTAGCCGAATATACGCAAGAATTCCAGGCCATTGCCAGCAAACTGAACTGGCCAGAAGACATCGTCCTTAGCCATTTCAAAGATGGCCTAAACTACTGTACGACCTATATGATGCTTGCCTGCCCTGAGGGGACCCACACCAACTTGACGAATAGTACATCCTGGCAGAGGAAGCAGAGATCGACTTGAAGAGGCACCACTGAGGAAAACAATGGAGCCGCTCACCACCTGAGTCGACGCGCGAACCAGTGAAACCATCAGCTATGGCCAAGAAGCAAATGGGTTGTTTCAAATGCAGGAGAGAGGGGCATCGGGCTGTAGAATGCCACTTGAAAGCCCCCCAGCACAACCCAGACAGATCACTGGCCAGCAAAGTCTGGGAAGTCTCCAGCTAAGCTAAAGGAATCTGCTATGAGAGTGATGGAGGCTGTGGAATCCCCTACCTCTGCCCATCGTGGGGAAAGAACTCCAGCCTACACCGCAGGGCCAGTGGATGCCTCAGATGATAGCTCGGAGGGTGAACCCCTGGTAAGTGGACCCATCACACCCATCCTCAAGACAGTGACTATATTAATTCCCTCCATGCCTGAAGCTGTCAAGATGAAAGCCTTAATAGACTCTGGCTGCACCCACTGCCTCATTAGCCTGATGCTAGTGGGGAATCTGGGCATTCCGTCGAGGAGGCTAGAACAACCAATCTCATTTGGCCAGTTAGATGGGTCCATAGCAGGGGGGTGCCAGCTACCCTAGCCACTTTACCAATCCACCTCTCCCTGGGCAACCATGAGGAAGACATAACATTTGTAGTGACCCCAGGCATGGAATGCCCGATGATCCTAGGGATGGAATGGTTAAAGAAATGGAGCCCCTGGGTAAATTGGAGGTTCCCAAAAGGGGACCCTATGGACTTAAAACCCCAAGGGGATCTACCAAAATTAAGAACGGAAAAAGCATCCATGGGAGAAGAAAAGGGGCTACCAGAAATACCAGAGGAATACAGAGATCTTGCTGAAGTTTTCAGTGAGGAGAGGGCGGATGAGCTTCCCCTCCACCAACCCATGGACTGTGCCATAGAATTCAAGCCCGGACTAACTTTTATACCTCTTTTGTTTTTGTTACAGGTGGATCTCTCTTATTTTTAAGGGGGGCAGGATGTCAGAATCCAATTATATTTCATTTCTATCTACCTACTCTGATATAAAACCAATTCTTACTCTCTTCTGGATTCTGTCATACTACGGAAGGGGAAGAGCGTAAGCATGGGGGTTTTATGACTCCCACCTCCTTCATTAACTACAAAGTGACCAGTTGTTGATTCTCTTTGAGAGGACTAACCATAACAATGCAGCCATCACCTTTCATCCTGCTCCCTCTGAAGTTCTCCCTTTGCCGGCAGTGAGGAAAAAAAGAGGGGGAATGCAATGCCTGGGATCTGGGAAAAGAGAGAATGAGTGATCCTGCCAATGGAGCGGACTGATGGATTAAATCGCCCGGAAGAACTATGGGGTGGGGGCTGCTTGGGAACACTTTAAAACATTGAATGGTGGGAGAGGATCTCCAGATCCTGTCTAGCATGCCTGCAATCAGTTTCTCTTAATAAAGATTCCTGTTGGAAGAGACATTCCAAGAGTTCTGTCTTCTTAAGATGTAAATTGAGGTGGGTCCTTACAGGTCCCAAGAACTTCAGCCCTAACTTCTTACTAGGTAATTTGAGCCATAAATATTTAGTCGACAGATAGACTTTTCCCCCAACTTGGAATGTTCGATGAGGAGCCCTTTTTTATCCGCCTGCTTTTTATATGTCTTGGAAGCCTTTTTTAAAGCGGTTTTCCTGATTTTCCAAACTTCTTCCTACCCTTTCACCCATTGATCAAGTGTCTGGGAAGTGGAGGGCGCCTGGGTGTATTCGGGTATTGGGTTGAACTCTTTTCCTGTGGCTACTTTAAAAGGCGTGAAACCACTGCTGCTGTGAACAGAGTTATTGTAACCCACCTCTGCGAAGGGGAGGAGGTCAGTCCAGTTAGTTTGTTGGTAGCTGACATAGCATCTGAGATATTGTTCCACCATTGAGTTTGGGGATTCAGCCGCCCCATTAGTGGATGGATGAAAAGCAGATGATAAACCTTGAGATGAGCCAATTAGTTTAGGAAAATGTCTCCAAAACGTTGCTGTGAACTGCACCCCCCTGTCTGAGATTATTCGTTTAGGTGTGCCATGCAGCTGGTAGATGTGTTTCAAAAACGTTTTGGTCAGTCGTTGGGCAGACAGCAGCCCTTTGCAGGTGATGAAGTGAGCCTGCTTTGAAAACAAATCTATCACAGTCCAAATGACTGTATTTCCTCTGCTTTCAGGTAGATCTACTATAAAATCCATAGCAATTTCTTCTCATGCTTGGGAAGGGTCTGCCACCGGTTGCAACAGCCCAGGAGGTTTCCCTGGAATTCTTTTCATGGTGGCACATACAGCACAACTCCTGACATAGCTTTCCACATCCTGTTTCAATCCCAGCCACCAAAATTGCCGGCGGATGAAGCGTAGTGTTTTTAAATATCCAAAGTGTCCAGCTTGTTTACCTCATGGCCATGTCAGAGAGTGTTAAGGCGGAGGGTCTCTGGCAAATATAACTTTCCCCCCTTGTAAGCCAAACCATCCCTGCATGTTAGGGAGGTTTGATTGTCCTTGAACCATTGGTCAGTGAGGAATTCTTGCTTTATTTTCTTTGCCCCAGGATCATCAGGATTAGGGGCTCTTGAAGGTAGGACTCTGCACGGCATGAGTTGAGAGGCTGTTTGTGGATTGGAGATAATTGCCTCATTAACCTCTTCACACTGGCTTTTGTACTGGGGCAGTCTGGATAGAGATCAGATAAGAAGTTTTTTCCTCCTGGTATGTACTTTAAAGTGAAGTTAAAATGGATAAAGTACTGCGCCCATCACACTTGTTTCAGGGACAATTTGCGGGGAGTTTTCAGCGCTTCGAGATTGTTGTGATCAGTCCATACCTCAAAAGGCACCTTGCTCCCCTCTAGATAGTGTCTCCAGTTTAGTAGAGCCCAGCGGATTACAAATGCCTCCTTTTCCCACACAGCCCACCTCCTCTCGCACTCAGTGAATTTTTTTGAGGTGTAGGGGTAAGTTTGTAAGGTTCCACTCTGGTTCTTTTGTAGTAGTACAGTTCTGATGGCCATGTCACTAGCATTGGATTGAATTACAAAGGGCTGCCCTGGGCAGGGATGCTTTAGGACTTGTTCAACAGCGAATAGTCTCTTTAGGTTCTCAAAAGTGGTCTGACAGTTCATAGTCCATGCTAGTGGTTGGCCCGGTCATGGCTTTCCTCCCCCTTTGCCTGTTTTTAGTAATTCCATAAGGGTTAGGGCAATTTTGGCAAAAGAGGGGATGAATTGGTGGTAAAAGTTGGTGAATCCTAGGAAGCTCTGGAGCTGTTTGCAAGTCTTTGGAGGCTGCCATTCAATTACAGCTTTCACTTTGGTCGGGTCCATTTCAATGCCCTCGCTGGAAATTCTGTAGCCAAGATAATCCAATTGGGTCTGGTGAAACTCACATTTTGATAGTTTGACATAAAGTTTGGCATTCAACAGTTTCTTTAACACTTCTCTTACTAGTTTTACGTGGTCAGTCATATTTGTGCTGTATATCAGGATGTCATCAAGATACACTAGAACCCCTTTATATAAATGGTCATATAGAATCTGATTAATCAGCTGCATGAAGACCGCTGGGGCCCCTGTAGTCCAAATGGCCTGACTTTAAATTGATAGCTCCCAATAGGACAGTTAAAAGTAGTCTTCCACTCATCTCCCTCCTTTATCCTCACCCGGTAATATGCCTCCCTCAGGTCTAACTTAGAGAAAACACTCTCCTTTGCCAGGTGGGTCAGTAAGTCCTTCAGGAGGGGAAGGGGGTATTTATTTTCCACACTCACAGCGTTTAGACCTTTATAATCCATGCAGAGACGAAGCAAACCGTCTTTTTTTTCTTTAAACAACACCGGGGCTCCCAGAGCAGACTTGGCCCATTCAATGAATCCTCTCTCTAGGTTTTTGTCCACATATCACTGCATCTCCTCCATTTCAAGGGGGGACATAGCATCCTCAGTCGTGGGAGTTTGGCTCCCAATAATAGTTCGATGGAGCAATTATTGGGTCGGTGAGGAGGCAGAGTGTCACATTCTTTCTCACTAAATGCCTCCGCTAGGTCCCAGTATTCGCTGGGGATGAGTGGTTCACCTGGTTGTGATAAGGCAGCCATGTGTGCTAGCTCATTAAGTGGACTAAGGTCTCCTGTAATGTCTGTTATTATTATTATTATTATTATTATTATTATTAAATTCAATTTATATCCCGCCCTTCTCCTTGCGGACTCAGGGCGGCTGACAATCAATTAAAATACACAAATAACAATTACAAAATTAAAATTAATTAAAAAGAAATATTTAAACGTAGTCCAATTAAAATATAATTAAAACCCCTCTAAAAATTACCCTAGGCCAGTCCTGAAAGCTGGAATAACCAAGTCTTAAGGGCGCGGCGGAAGGAAGAGAGATCAGGAATGACCCTGATCTCTGGGGGCAGTTTATTCCAGAGGGTGGGAGCTCCCACAGAGAAGGCCCTCCCCCTTGGGGTCGCCAGCCGGCACTGTCTGGCCGACGGCACCCTGAGGAGACCCACTCTGTGTGAGCGTACTGGTCGATGGGAGGTAATCTGCGGCAGGAGGCGGTCTCGAAGGTATCCGGGTCCGATGCCATGGAGCGCTTTAAAGATGATAGTCAACACC
>NW_015386548.1:32547-54249 GCF_001527695.2 Protobothrops mucrosquamatus
ATGCCGTTTCCGTGCTGTATCCCGGCCTGAAGCCCGACTGGAGAGGGTCTAGATAGACCGTTTCCTCCAGGTGCCGGGGAAACTGCTGTGCAACCACACTCTCAACAACCTTCACCACAAAGCGTAGGTTGGAGACTGGGCGATAATTTGCCAATACATCTGGATCCAGGGAGGGCTTCTTGAGGAGGGGCCTCACCACCGCCTCCTTTAGGACCGCGGGGGAATTAGTGGGGGGCTTGGGTCCTATAGGTAGCCTTACAGTCCTCATTCCCTTCTCCCACCGATAAACGGCTTCCATTTGTCTAACCAGGCTAGCCCTAGGATCACAGCCTCAACCATTTTTGGAGCCACGATGAAATGAATGAACTTCCAATGCTCACCTATTTCTAAGTGTAAGGATTCGGTCAATTGTGTGATTAGAGTTCCATCCATTAGGGAGCCATAGGCTTGCTCAAACCTCATATGTTTGGAAAGTAGCTTTGCTCGTATGCCCATTTTCAGGGCAAGTGACAAGCTGATAACACAGCGGGAGCATCTGCAGTCGACTAGTACTTTTAAATATACCTGTGCCCCTGTCTTAGGGATTATGAGTTTGGCAGGTAGTGAAAAAGGTGGGACATGTCGACTCACCATCTGGTCATTCTCTCCTTCATCGTTGCTGTCAAAGGAGGGTAGAGCGACGGCAGGTCTGGCTTGGGTCTCGGCACTCTCCTGTGTGGGGGACATGACTTGAGCAATAGGTTCCTGTATGATCCAGTTGGATTTCTCTTTCATTGGCTGCTGGGTTGGTTTCTTCCTCGCTGGTGGTCCAGGTCTATTTTGCTGCTGGGGGTAAGGGATTGGGCAATTCACTGCTTGGTGCCCCTGTTGTTCGCATCTGAAACACTTGATTTACCAGCAGGTGGTCTGGGATTCTCTGCAGCCACAGTGGTTTGAGGCTTTCGGGGGGTGGCTGTCACTTGGGTGGAGTTGGCCTTGACTTGGCTTCCTGGGGGGGTGGCTTCTGATAGCAGGCAAGCTGAACATCTAGTCTTACTGCTGTCTGGTACCACTCTTGCAGCTTATCAGGGACTGCTCAATAAATACAAGCCTGGGAGAGGTGGTAGTCTAGTCCCTCCCTGAAGTGATGGACCAAGGATTGCTTGGGCCACCTCTCTATTCAGCCGGATATCTTGCAAAACTCTTATACATATTGCAGTACAGGCCTGCTGGCTTGTTTTATTTTGTGGATTTGCTCCTCCATTCTGAAGGCAATAGATGGGTCCTCAAACCTTGCTGTCAGTCCTAGGAGGAAGAGATGGGGGTCCTCTAACTCGGGTGCTTGCTCGTTATATAAATTGTTCTGCCACCTTCTAAGCTGGATGCAATCATGTCGACCATAGTGGCTCAGTTCGGATAGGAATAGGTACAGTGGTTGAAGTGAGAATGCACCTGATTGAGGAAAAAGATAAGCTTCTCCAGGTCCCCATCGAAGGTGGCTCTAAGAGGTGGTGCCATCAGTGATTGCTGGCCTCCCCACTGTGAGTGTTGCATCCCCAACTGTTGCTGGGCCCCCCATGGTGGCTGCCACATTCCTAGTTGTTGCAAGCCTCCCAACAGTGGTTGCGTGCCTGGGGGCTGTTGCCACTCCCCCTGCTGTTGTTGCATCGCTGGTGGCTATGGCACTCCCAATTGTTGTACGACTCCCACCGATCTCAGCAGCTGCTGTAATGGCATGCCCCAGCTGCTGCAGGCCTCTCAGCGGTTGCTGCATGGATGGGGGTTGCTGCCATCCCCACTGATGTTGGCCTGTGGGGGTTTGTGGCACTCCCAGTTGCTGTAGATCACCCTGCAGCCCCAGAGGTAGCTGTTTCTGGATCTCCATCTGTAGTGGGACCCCCAGCGGTTGTTGCACATTCAGGGGTGACTGCCAATCCCATTGCTACTGCAGCACTCCCAGCAGTTGCTGACCCCTTGGCAGCTGCATCATCCACTGTTGTTGCAAGGTCCCCATCTGCTGCTACACCTTCGGGGGCTGTGGCCATCCCCAATTCGGCTGCTGCACCGCCAGTGACTGCTGGCTTCCCAGCTGGGGAGGCTGTGACATTTCCCATTGTTGTGCAGGCCCGGGCTGGGTGGCTTTGATAACTGGGAGGCTGCCCGAACTGCACAGGAGGGGCTGGGGGTCTCCCTTGGTAGGAGTTGGTGGCTGCCTCTCCGATCATCATGAACACTCGCATATGGGGAGCGGGAAGGTTGTTCTCCACTCTTCATTTCTAACTCCTCAAATCTTTCCACCAACTTCTCCACTGACTGGCTACATGCTGCGGATAGGTACTTCCATTCACCCAAGTCCTCAGTGGTAGACGGTTTTGTGGTTCTCCACCAGTCTGGGGAACATGAGCTGCGGGAATCCCTTCGTAGCAGCCCCGTCTTCCTTTGAAGCACTTGAGGGTGGCAAGGCCATCTCGAGGTGTCTGGAGTCTTTGCTGGGTAGGGTCCATTCTGATGACCAGATTAGCTGTCCTCACAGCTTGGGCTTTGCCCCCAGCTGGGAGGCCTGAAAAAGTTCCTTATCCACCGGCACGCTGGCTGTCGCTCCCCCCTCTGAGGTAGCAGCCGCTGCCAGGGTGCTGGTTTCAGGTGTTCTCTCTTTCTCCATGCTGAGATCTTCCCCGAATCTTTGTCAGCTTATCTCTCCTTTCTAGGAGGGACCCCAAGATAGTTAGGAAAAAGTTGGAGTTTTTGGCTTAATGTCATAGTTCTGACAGATGAAACTCTTCAAAAGAACTTCGAGGCATTGTTTACCTTAAAGAGTCTTTATTTTGAGTAGCATAACTTCAGTGCTGCATAATTGAAGCCAAAAACTGAATTCCCCTTCCCTGAGCACATAGTATCAAAGCACAATTCCCTCCTTCATTTAACAATCATAAATCACATTCCCCAATTAGCTTGAAGCGTGGGTCTCCTCTCTAGTTCTCCAGCCAGCCAATTTCCTTATCAGCTCTGGTTACAATAACCTCGTTTCTCACACTAGATCTAGTGTTGTTATGTCTACCTGAACTCTCCTCCCAGTATCATCTAACTCTAAAAGCAAAAGGTAAAAGATAGCTACATTTCCCTTTGTTGTCAATGCAAAAACATCCGATGTTAGCAGCGTTGACAGCTAACTTTTTTTTGTTTTGCAATTTTCTAATTGTCAAAATCACAAGTCATAAGTGAACTTTTTTCCCATTTCATACATAAAGTCTATAAGGTGTTTCCAATCAGTCATAAATGTACATATTATTTTTCTTTGATCACAGAAGTTAATTTAGTCATCTCTGCAAGTTCCATCATTTTCATCAATGATTCCTTCATTATGGGTAGTGTCAAATCCTACCACTTTTTCATCATTATTACCTTAAATTATATAAAGGAGAAGTTTTCCTGCCAAAGGTTGATCAATATTTATAAAGATTTTAGCCAAGAGGTTTTATAGAACTTTATTCATGAAGATCAGTATGGATTTTCCCCCAAAAGACAGTTGAGAGATAATATTAGAAATAATATTATGTATTAGATCAGGGGTCCCCAACCCCCAGCCTGTGGACCGGTACCGGGCTGCAGCATGCCAAAAACTGGACTGCGCAAACAAGCGAAGCCCCATATACGGGAGGCAGACAGCATGCGAAACCACGCCCCCTCTGGTCTGTGGAAAAACCTCTCTCCACAGAACCAGTCCATGGTGCCCAAAAGGTTGGAGGCCACTGTATTAGATAATAATATTATCTAATAGATAACATTAGAAATTGGAATAGCACAATAAAAAGCAAGCTGCATTGATCTTTCTAGATGCAGAAAAGGTCTTTAACAATTTGAAAGGGACTTTCTTATTTAAAAGTTGGTGAGAAGTATATTAAATGGGTAAAATCAATTTGTACCTCACAAAAACCACAGATAATTGTAAATGAAGAATTAACAAAATCTTGTGAGATCTGGAAATGGATAAGATAAGAATGTCCCTTGTCACCATTTCTATTCATATTTGCTTTGAAAGTATTGAACATAATGTAAGATACAAGAGAGGATGAGGTAATTGCTGGAGTGAGGATTTAAAAAGAAATAGATAACCTACAGGCCCTTGGTGATGATTTGTGATAATTTTAGATGATCCTCTGGACAGAATAAAAAAAATAACAGAAAAAGTAAGTATTTGGTGCTCTGACTTTTTGGATGGTGTCATTTTCTATTTTACATTGACATTAAGATTAGCATAGATTTTAAAAATCACTACATCAGAAGTATTATTTTGAGAATATGAAATACATATAAACCCAGACAAATATCCTAGCAGATGTTTTTCATGTTTGATAGCCATGGCCTGAATTATTCAGTATTGTTGACAGAAGAATCAGTGCAATAACAAACAGTAGCGGTGATAGTGAATCTCCTTGAAATATTCCTCTCTTGATGTTAACCTCTCCCAGTCTATCACTTTTGACCAGCAACTGGGTCTTCCGTTGTGCCACTGATATTTGCACAAAGCTTCTGATGTTTCTACTGATTCCTGTTATTTTATTATTATTAATATTATTATTATTATTATTATTATTATTATTATTATTATTTATTGCTTATTATACAGAGAATGTCACAAGAATTGAACTCCATTTTTAAGCTAGCTTTTATCTCAGTTCCACTTTTATTATGCTTCGAAAGCAGCAGGTAAGTTTTAAAATGTATGA
Organism: Protobothrops mucrosquamatus; assembly: GCF_001527695.2. Lineage (NCBI taxonomy): Eukaryota > Metazoa > Chordata > Lepidosauria > Squamata > Viperidae > Protobothrops > Protobothrops mucrosquamatus. Next base: position 37,254 of record NW_015386548.1, read on the forward strand.
GGAATCATAGCCTATTTCCACCAAGAGACTACACCAAACATAATTAGTAGAGAAGATTGAAAAACATCAGAAATGCACATATGGAAATGAAGGAATCTAGAAACTGAATTGTGATTCATCTTATGAACGAGGCAGCGCACAACACTTATAAGGCATGGGGGGAGCTGTAAACCCAATTGCTGGTGTCAAATCCAGGTCTTCTTTTGATATTCCACAGGGTGGTTGGAAAGTGAATCTTTGTAGGAGGCTCGTAAAGAACAGGAAGAGCTCCATTTTGGCAAGGGTCTCACCCAAGCAGATTCTCCGACCTGTAACAATGAACAACGATGGGAAAACTGAGTTCAGTGGTTCTTCAATAACGTTTTGCTGTTCCTGCCATGAAATAGCAGCTCAGAGAGGACAAATCACATGCATGAAAACTAAAATAAAATCTTACAATGGAGATTAATTGTATAGGAATCATGTAGTTTTAAAAAATGAACCTCAAGTAGATTTCCTCTACACTGAATCCCTGAAAATAGTTCAAACATCCCATTATGAATAGTTATAGTTTTGACACTTTTTAGAAAGTTGAGTGGATTATTTGATTAATGTTGATGTAATAATGTTATAAGGAAGAATCTGTTATTGAAACTATCACTCACTATATAGAAGTATGGTAGAAGATGTTACCTGCGGAAAATGGCATGAATGCATCCCTTTTCACAAATTTTCCTTCAGAGTCAAGAAAATGCTCAGGATAGAAGTCATGAGGCTTCTCCCACTCGGATTCATCATGCAGCACAGAAGTCAGCAATGGAACTATGTGTGTACCCTGCAGGTAATAATGAATTATTACACAATTAGCACCTCTTTGGTTTACTCATTAATATCAAAACTTAAAAAGCCATCCCAAATACATGCGTTTTCCAATGTGATGGGAATGGAACACCTTCCAGGTGAAATGTTGTGATCGGTTAGATGTCTCTACAAATAGCTCTGCAGAGACAGCCCAACAGTGGACCTGCCAGTTAGGAGACTGTTTTGGCTGATAGAAAATTTCTTTGGAGGGTGGACAAATTTGGGGATTATCCATTTGTGCTCAAGAAGGTCTGCTTCTCCCTAAAAAAAAAAAAAAAAAGCCTGCAGAATTTAATTTATTGGGGACAATTATGAGTTGAGTAGCGTGGGGATCAAACAATAGTGCCCTAAATTACTTTGCAGCCTTTCTATGGACCTTTGACAGGGAAAAGCTTCATCTTCTTAATCATTTTACAGTTTAATCGTTTTACAACATAAGAAAGATATTGTGAAGAGCTGTGAGGATTAAAAAATCTCAATGAGTGCCTTCTTTTTGAAATTAAGAAGAGAAAAAAACCTCTATTTTAATGGATTTTAATTTAAAGGCAAAAAGCTTGGCAGGATTGTAATATTAGAAAGTTTCAAATGGAAAAGGAGGATAGTGATTTTTTAAAAATAGAAGATTTTTTTTTCCTTTGGTGAAAGTGTCTTATTGGTGGATTTTACAAAACAAGAAGATAAGAGCTAGACTGCTTGACTGTGACTATGGAAAGCTAGCTTAGAATAGAATAGAATAGAATAGAATAGAATAGAATAGAATAGAATAGAATAGAATAGAATAGAAGCTGGAAGGGATTTTGGAGATCTTCTAGTACAGCCCTCTGCTCAAGCAGGAGAATCTATACCATCTCAGACAGGTGAATGTCTAGTCTCTTCTTAAAAATCTCCAGTGATGAACCGCCCATGATTTATGGGGGTAAGTTGTTCTACTGATTGATTGTCCTCACTGTCAGGAAGTTTCTCCTTAATTCCAGGTTGCTTTTCTCTTTGATCAGTTTCCAACCACTGTTTCTTGTCCTGCCCTCTGGTGAACTACCTGGCCCCCTCTGCCTTGTGGCAGCCCTCAGATACTGGAACACTGCTATCATGTCTCCCCTATTTCTTCTTTCTTTAGACTAGCCAAATCTAAGTCCTGCAGCCATTCTTCGTATGTTTTAGTCTCCAGGCCTTTAATCATCTTAGTTGCTCTTCTCTGAATTTTTTCCAGACTCTCAACATCTTTTTTGTGATATGGTGACCAAAATTGGCTGCAGTATTCCAGGTGTGGTCTTACTAGTGTTTTATAAAGCGATACTAATACTTTGCATGATCTTGATTCTATGCCTCTGTTTATATAACTCAGGATTGTATTGGCTTTTTTGGTTGCTGCTGCACACTGCTGGCTCATAGTCAAGTGATCGTCCACTTGGACTCCAAGGTCCCTCTCACAGTTACTGTTTTTAAGCCAGGTCTCGTCCAATCTGTATTTGTACCTTTGATTTTTCCTGCCTAAATGTAAGACTTTGCTTTTCTCCACATTGAAACTCATTTTGTTAGACAGAGCCTATTGTTCAAGTTTGTCAAGATCTTTTTGGATCCTGATTTTGTCTTCTGAGGTGTTGGGTACTCCTGTCAGCTTGGTGTCATCTGAAAATTTGATGAGTTCCCCTTCAATTCCCTCATCTAAGTCATTTATGAAGATATTGAAGAGTACTGGGCCTAAGATGGAACCTTGTGGTACCCAACTGCTTACTTCTCTCCATGTGGATGTAGTGTCATTGAGGACTACTCATTGAGTATGGTTTGTTAGCCAGCTACAGATCCATCTGGTGGTGATGTTGTCTATCCCACCTTTTTCTAGCTTACCAAGTAGAAGGTTTTGGTCCACTTTGTCAAATGTCTTACTGAAGTCTAAGTATACTACATCCACCGTGTTTCACTAGTCTACTAGTTTAGTCATTTTATTGAAGAATGAGATAAGATTGGTATGGCGTGATCTGTTTTTGACAAACCTGTGCTGGCTACTAGTTATGACTTTGTTTTCTTCTAGTTGTTCGCAGATCTGTTTTTTGATTATCTTTTCTAGGATCTTCCCAGGTATTGATGTTAAACTGATTGGGCTGTAGTTTCCTGGGTCCATTTTTTCCCTTTCTTGAAGATGGGGACCACATCAGCCCTTTTCCAATCCTCAGGTACTTCCCTGGTGCTCCAGGATTTATGAAAGACTAAAAGATTTAAGACAGAGAAAAGCAAAATAGGGGAAAAAAGAAGCCTACTGTATTTTCATTGTAGTGACTGATAGGCTTCTACTTTCTCACCATAGCAACCACAAGAAAAACTGTCAAACTGGGAGAAGGAATCTAGAACAAATTGCTGATAAAGGCATTTCAACAGATTTGTTGTAGAAACTGTTCGAATAATTTGATCGTGTTTTTTTTAAATGGATAAAAGATTTGCAAGGATTGAAATAAATTAAAAAAATGAGAATATCTCCATCCTCTAGCCATGGCTTTCCTTTCTTAGTGCCTGGAGTTTGCAGGGGTCTGAATGGGAGACAATAGGCTTCAGCTGAACTCTGGCAAGACTGAGTGGCTATGAATGCAGAGGACCTCAAGATCCAGTTCTTTATCACCCTTAGTTCTGGATGGGAGTTGCATTACCCCAAAAGATCTGGTACTCAACCAAGAAGTTCTTCTGGACTTGTGACTCCTGCTTTGTGCAACTTTGTGTTCTGCACAGGTTGCCCCCTTATCTGGATTGTGAATTCCTGTGCATGATCACTCATGCTTAGTCATCTCCCAGTTAGATTACTCTATGTGCTCTAAATAGGAGTACCCTTGAAGAGTATTCAGAAGCTACAGCTGGTGCAGAATGCAACAGCCTTTACAGTTCGGGGGGGGGGGAGCAGAGTGGCATGTACAACACTACTGTTATAGGATCTACACTGGTTACCAGTTTGCTTCTGCGTCCAATTCAAGCAGTTAGTTTTTACCTTTAAAGCCCTATATATCATATGTCCAGGGTATCTGAAGAGCTGTCTCACCCCAGTGGGACTATCCCACCCCACTCACACCAGTGCTACAGACCCTCTCTACTAAGGATTCCCAGCAGGTGGGTTCAAGGAGAAAACCCTTTTCTGCTGTGGCCACAACCCTGTGGAATACTCTACCACCAGGTGTAAGAACTGCTCCCACCTTCTGGAAGCATATTGAAACTTGGTTTTGTTGGTTGGTTTGGGGCAACTGGGGGGGGGGATTGGAAAATTATCAAGGGGAATATAAAATTGAATCAAGAGAACAATTAGTAGCAGAAGGATATAGTTGGCCTACTTACAGTTATCAAAAAGATTTAAAATGGATAAAGGCTTATGGTATGGGGCAAATTTGAAATACAAATTTGTGTACCGATGAACATGTAATTGCTAAAATGGAAATTTTAAATTTTTGTTAAATATTTTGTCATATTTGGTGGACATTTAAAAAAGCTAAAAAACCGGATCCAAATACATACTTTGATACAAGGATCTTAAAGGTTAAAATTAAATTGGATTCAGAACTTTTCCTTAATGGATAGACAAAAAAAGTCATGGAAGATTATTTCAACATACTGTATGATCACAGCTGATGAGATTAGCACAGAGATGTAAAGATTAGACAGTAACCACAATGGAGGAATGTTTGTGAAGTTGATAGATTTTGCTAAAATGGATAAATTAACCTCTTTGATTAAAGAAGAGACATTATCTACATTTGTTCTGGATTTGAAGTCTCTTAGGACTTTTTGCATAAAAATAAAAATTAAACTTTTGATTATGATTTTAATGATTAGGCAGAATAGATTATAGAAAGAAGAGTAATATGATGCAACTTTACAGAGAGAGGTCAAAATAAATTTGTACTTGTAACTGCTATGAAGAATATTAGAATATTTAGCTTTCCCCCCCTTTTCTTGCACTTTTTGCTTTTCATGTGATTTCCTTCTTTTTACTTTATTATTGTCTATTAGTTTGTATCAGCTTTTACCTTGTTTAAATTTAAAAATTATACTAAAAAAGATTGTGATTTAATTTTCAGTCATATAGAAATGTTGAACACTGATAGTTTTTATGGCATAGACATCAAACCTATCAAGAGGATGATCTGGTTGGACATAATAATTAAAAGGGTGTACACAAAGCAACACTGAGCGAATAAAGCACTTATATGAGACTAATCACCTTCGGAATGAAAAAGCCTTTGAAAGTTATATCCACTGTAGTTGCTCGTGCAACATTTGCTGGAACAATATCAGCAAACCTTTGAACTTCATGGATAACTGCATCGGTGTAGGGCATCTTTGTTCGATGTTCAATCCTTGGCTGAGCAGACCCAATGATTCTTGAAATTTCTTCATATACCTTATCTAGGAAAACAAAACAATTATAAGATGTTTGTTAATGTTTTAATTTTGCACTAAACCCTGGATATATTTAACTGTGAAATATAAGTATCATGAATTCAGATTTTCACTCAGATTTACAGAACAAAGACCTGAACATGCATGGGATTTCCAACTGTATACATTTATCAATTCAGAGAACAATTTTTGGAGCACAGACTCATATAGGAAGGAAATTGGAGCTGATCACTAATGTGGACTCTGGATTCAAGCAATACAGTTCCAATATCTTTCACCACTGCACTTTTTAAAAAAATAAGAGATAACTAAGAACTTAAATGTAAAATCTATTGCACACCTATTGTATGTATTTTGCATTGCAAACCTGATATTGGTCTTTTATATGTTAGCATTTCCCTTTTTAAATATGTTTTCTTTCTTGATATTTAATGACTGATTTACCTTTGTGTTTACATTTTCCAGTCATAGAAAGAAATGAAATTTGTGTAATGCCAAAAGATAGGATAAGTTCTAAAAATGGGATTCCATCATCCAAGATTTTTTTAAAAATACCCACACTGCATAATATATCCTATATAAGGGAAACATTTTTTTGCTTGAATTTGGTTAAACTTCTGTTGTGAAATATGTTGTTAATTTTGCCATTGCTGTATATTCTCAAACTTTAAATTCCCAGTCAGATATTGTTAGAATTATTCTTGCTACTGTATCTTATTGTAATTCAATGATGCTGACACTCAAACAGGCCACATCATGCTATTCCCTAAGGTGCATCGGAAATGGTGCAATTGCCCTCATGGCCCCTGAACTCCTGAGGATTTGCTGTGTGGCATTTACCTTCAGATGGTAGTGGGTTGTTTTTTCTTTCTGTTGACAGGCTCCTATGGCCTACCCAGAGCAGCTTGCATCCCATGAGTTTTTATTCTTTTCCACATCCTCTGCAGACTCCCAAAATCACACAAAAGCATGCCCTGTTCTCATGTGGTTTTCAGAGGCCCTTGAGGCTGTGCAAGAGCATAACCTTATTCTCACAGGTCTCCATAACCTCTAAAATCTGTGTAAGAATGAGGCATGCTTTCGAGAATAGTTGTCAAGTGTTGATAAATGCAGGTGTGTCATCCAAAACATCTTGGCATGTCACCTTTGACATGTGTGTCATAGGTTTGGCCTCACTGGCTTAGCTAAATGCATGTTGCAGGTAACAAAGGATGTCCTACAGCAGACATGTCAAACACAAGGCCCGCGGGCCAGATCCAGCCCGCAAAGTGGTTTCATGTGGCCCGTGAAGGCATCCTGGAAACACTGAGGGAATGGCCCCTGCTGCGTTGGCCCTGGCCCAGGCCAGCCAGGAGCCAATGTACAACTTCCTGGTGGCCATCTATGCTGAAACGCATTCAGTCTTACCTCACAAGGCTGTCTGGAAACAGCGAGGGACCGGCTTCTGCCACGTCGACCCCGCCCTCTGGGCGCACACTGGGGAGGTGTCACCCTTTGTGAAGAATGAAGAAATGCACCATTGGCTGGAAGTGGCCAGCAAATGGCCCTCACCTACCTCACACATCTGGCTTGGTGGGCTCTGGGGGAGGAGATGCTGTGAGCAGCGTGAGAGTTGATGTTATCTGTGCAATGCTGCCAAGACCCCAGCCTGCCCAATTTCGGCAGGCAGTGGGGCGCTCTCCTCACAGCGTCAAGAGCTGAGCCGGGTGGCACAAATCCAACAAGAAGTGCAATGCTGCCTAGCCCCCAGCCTGCCTGGTTTCAGCAGGCAGCAAGGTACAAAGCTGATGAGCTTCACACTGCCTGGCTCAGCCTCTCGGCGCTGTGAGGAGAGCGCCCCACTGCCTACCGAAACCAGGCAAGCATTGTACTTCTCTTCAGATTTACACTGCCTGCCTCAGCCTCTCAGCGCTGTGAGGACAGCTCCTCAATGCCTGCCTAAACCGGGCTGGGCGGCATTGCACAGGTAACGTTGACTCTCATGCTGCTCATGGTGTCCCCTCCTCCAGAGCCCACCAAACTAGATATGTGAAGTAGGCGAGGGCCATTTTCTGGCTACTTCCAGGTGATGGTGCATTTCTTCATTCCTCACCAAAGGTGACATCTCCCCAGCTGTGTTTCTTGCCTGTTTTTCTCCCTCCCTCATCTCAAATATTTTCCCACCACTCTGTTCGAAGGAAGGAAGGAAGAAAGGAAGGAAGGAAGGAAGGAAGGAAGGAAGGAAGGAAGGAAGGAACGAATGAACGAACGAATGAACGAGAGGAGGAGAGGGAGGGTTTGAGGGAAGTCCTGCCTTAGTCCTGCCCTTTTACCATTCCCTTGACCCCTCCTCCTGGCCTATCCTGGGGGCCTCCCATCCTATTGCTAAGGATGCTTTGGATACAAAGCCAGGTCTCCTCATATGGAGAGGAAGTGGCCTCCCTCTGACTTTGCCCTCATACCCATCATGAGCAACCTGGCTAAGGAGAGCAAGCACAGCAGCAGCAGCCTTGAAGAGGAGATAAGCACATCTGGGTGCCCCCTTGGGGAAGTGGGCCTGAGTTTGGTGCTGTGGGAGTTCGAGGGCCGGGCTGGGCATTTGACCTTTGCTGCCCAGGGCTCCGGGCAGCCCACGCCAACGTCCAGCCCCCCTGTATGGCCTGAGAAGGACAGTGAGGCTCCTCCAGTGGACCATGCCTTGGCGCTTGCCCTGGTCCCACCCCCCTCTGCCAGAGACCCTCAGATCTGCCCCACTCCTGCCCAGGCACCCACAGGCACCCTTGATGCAAGCGATGTAGAGCTGGCCATGCCCACCCAGTAGGCCACACCCACCACAGCCATGCCTACCCAGTAGGCCACGCCCACCCTGGCCTCACCCACCCAGCCCCCTAAGGGCAAGCACAATGCTGATGCGGCCCTCAATGAAATTGAGTTTGACACCCCTGTCCTACAGGAACTGTGCAAAGAAATTCCACAGCTTTCAACACATCACTCCCTGTTTGCCAACAAGGGTCAGCCATGAAAATTTTCCTTTTGTAGGTCATGCTTCAATGCATTATATTTTAATTTAACAAAATATTTGAAAAGTGAAACCCAACCAAATGAAAAGTGCTTACTCTGAATGTCAGGATATTTCATCATCAGTAGCATGGCCCAGCGCAATGTGGTTGAAGTTGTGTCCATGCCAGCAGCAAATAGGTTATTCACAACAACAGTTAGGTTTTCATTATGAAAATAGCTTTCTGCTTTGTTTTTCTTTTCCTGCAATATATAAATAGTCTATCTAAGCATATTCAGTACGCTTTTATCAACTAAACAGCAGAGAGCTGGAGAACACTGAACAGTAGAAGGTATCTCCTTCCTTTTCCTCTGCTTTGAAGCCTCAAATAAATGAAGTATTTCCAGAGGGGGAAAATATCTCTGGTAAGCACTGGGGAATACTGTTGGAATATTCATGAGCAGGAAGAGTCATGTGGTAACTCAGTCAGCCAATGTGAGTAAAGTGCTACTGAGTCTGTGCAAAAGGTTTGGAGTTAGAAGCTGGGTTTCAGTTTCAGTCTCAGGTTTCAGGTCTCAGGTCTGTCTCTGCTGTAAGAAGTATTCATTTATGCTATGTTGCTATGAAGAAGAATGTATGGTATTGTAAATAATTTGATATGAATATAAAGAGTTTATTTGAATCAGCTAAATGCAGTCAACTGTGAGAGCTTCTGATTTATTTTTCACCAACAGAGGAATTAAAATTCTCTAACAGGTTATGGGCCCAGAGCTTACTAAGGACTGCATTGTAATTTAAAGCTGGAAGAAATTGCCTGTGTTTAGAAAGTATAAGAACAAGGCAGAATTAGCAGAATGGCTGCAATGGAATTTAAGAAAAGCTCTGTGCCTCGTTTAGGGCAAAAGAGTTACATTATCTGGGCAGCAAAAATGGAATGTTTGCTGAAAGCAAAAGAGCTATGGTATATTGTAGAAAATCCCCCACAAGTGTTTGCAGCTATTGATCAGAAAAACCATGATCAAGCCATGGCTTATCTCATCTTGAATTTAGATGATGAACAGTTTCTAAATGTTGCAAATCTAAAGACTGCAAAGGAAATTTGGCTGAAGTTGAGAGCTGTGCACGTGAATGTTTCTGCATGCAATATAGTGCAATTGTCAAGAAAACTTTACAGAGCCTGTTTGCAACCAGGTGAATCTGTGGAACAGCATTTAAATAAAATGCAAAGTTTATTTTTGGACTTAGAGCAATGTGGGATTAAATTCCCTGAGTCACAGAAGGTTTTATTGGTGTTGAACAGTTTAGATAAAACCTGGGACACAGTTTCTGCAATATTTGAGTGCAAAGAAGAGAAAGACTTAAATTTTGAGGCTTTAATGCTTAATGAAGAAGAAAAGCACAATTTCAGGAGTAGCCACGAGGAGGAGAAATTCAGGAGTAGCCACGAGGAGGAGAAATTCAGGAGTAGACACGAGGAGGAGAAATTCCTGAGGAGGTGGTCCAGACTGCAAGTCTCCGGAGGAGAAGGAACAAAGAGCAGATGGGACCAAATTGCAACAAAAGAGAGATTTTGCAAGCTGCAAGAAAAGAATTGCTACATATGTGGAGCGAGGACACATCTGAAAAGAAACTGTTTCCAGAGGAATAATTTGCAAGGAAGGACATTTGTGCATGCAAAGAAGACTAATTTGCAAAAGGAACATTTTGGTGTTGCAAATGTTTGCTATAGCAACAACAGAGACAAGTGGCTTATAGATAGTGGGGCAAGTCAAACAATTGTTAATGACTCTGAATTATTTTGCAGGTTTGTTCCAGTAGCACAAGAAGCTGTAGCTTTGGCAAATGGCCAGAAAGCAAAAGTCATTGGAAGAGGCGATGTAAAAATTCCATATTTGGAATCAAAGTTTACCAATGTGCTTTGTGTATCTGAAATGGAACATAATTTGTTAAGTGTGTCTAATTTAGACAAACAAGGTTTTGAGATCATTTTTGTAAATGGGAAGTGTCTCATCAAAAGGAATGGGAATATTTGTGCAGAAGGCATAAAGGAAGATAATCTATATGTATTGCAGGGACAAAAGGTTCAATGTTCCCATATATTTAAGAATGTTGCAGAGCATGATTCATGCATTCATCTTCTACATAGAAGACTTGGCCATGCAAGCTTTAAAGTTTTGCAGCAAATGCAAGAGTTTGCAGAAGGGCTAAATTTGAAGGGATGCAAAACATATTTGGACTGTGCAGTATGCAAAGCATCGAAATCAAAGGCATTCCCAGTTAGTAAATATAGCACAAGACAAACAAAAAGAGCTCTAGAACTGGTCCATGCAGATCTGGTGGGACCTATGCAAGCCAGTTTGGGAGGAGCAAAGTATGCACTGGTAATTGTTGATGATTATAGCAGGTATTCATTTTGTTATTTGCTTAGAGATAAGACAGAGGTGCTACAACAAGTTAAACAGTGGGTAAGTTTTGTAGAGAGAAGGTACAGACAACAAGTATGTCAGTTGCAAACTGACAGAGGTACTGAATTTATGTCAACTAAATTCCAACAATGGTTGGAGCAGTTGGGGATAAGACACAGACGTACAAATCCTTACTCAGCAGTAGAGAACGGTGTAGCTGAAAGAAGGAATGGTGTTTTGCAAACAATGAAAGATTCATTATTAGAGGATTCTGGTATGAGCAGGTCATATTGGGGAGAAGCCGTATTGACTGCCAATTATATAGTTAACAGGCTGTGGAGTTCCTCCATTAATAATACTCCATATGCCATTCCATATGGGAGAAAGCCATCAGTGACACATTTGAGAATTTTTGGAAGTACTGCATGGGTACATATTCCAAAAGCAATCAGAAGAAAGGGACAGCAAAAGGCAAGAAAGCTCAGGTTTGTGGGCTATGAGCCAGGGTCAAAAGGATATCGCTTTAGCGATGGAAGTAAAAGAATTGTAATTTCAAGGTCTGCTAATTTTGCAAAACAAAATTGGGACAGAATTAATGCAAATTCTGGGTATGTCTCACTTAATGACGGTGATCTGTTTAGTGACAATAACTCATCTAATGATGGGAAAATGATTATAGAAGATGTCAATGTTCAGGGAGGAGAGGCTGAACAAGACATGAAGCCAGAAAGACTTGAGACACAGGAGCAGTTAATACCACATAGGTCAGAGCAATGTAACAAAGGAATTTCACCTGACAGGTATTCTGCGAGCAAGGTAAAGGTTTGCAATGTGTGGTATGAGCCAAGAAGTTATAAAGAGGTGTTGGCATTACCAAAAGCTGAACAAGAAAGATGGAAGGAGGCCATGGATAAAGAGATGAAAACCATGGGAGACCATGAAGTATTTAAATCAGTGACTTTGCCACAGGGAACCAAAGCTGTGGGTTGTAAGTGAGTATATAAGAAAAAGGTATTGCCAAATAATGATGTACAGTTGTTGCAAGATTTAAATATTAATGTAAAAGAATCTGTAAAGGTATTTGAAGACAATGCTACCTGTATAAAAATGGCAACTGGTGATAGGGTGAAGAACAGAAGTAAACATGTAGACATTAAATATTGTAATGTCAGGGAAGCTGTAAAAGGAAAATTGATTAGTTTACATCATTGTTCTTCTGAGGATAATTTGGCAGACATGATGACTAAACCATTGGGTGGTATTCACTATGGAAAATGTATTAAGTCTATGGATCTGATGTCTCTTCCTCTCATGAAGGGGGGAGTGTTGGAATATTCATGAGCAGGAAGAGTCATGTGGTAACTCAGTCAGCCAATGTGAGTAAAGTGCTACTGAGTCTGTGCAAAAGGTTTGGAGTTAGAAGCTGGGTTTCAGTTTCAGTCTCAGGTTTCAGGTCTCAGGTCTGTCTCTGCTGTAAGAAGTATTCATTTATGCTATGTTGCTATGAAGAAGAATGTATGGTATTGTAAATAATTTGATATGAATATAAAGAGTTTATTTGAATCAGCTAAATGCAGTCAACTGTGAGAGCTTCTGATTTATTTTTCACCAACAGAGAAATTAAAATTCTCTAACAAATGCAATCTCTCCATCATACTGAAGCTTCTTCAAACATGATAAAGCAATTCAAATGAAGTATTCAGAAATGTTTTCAAAAGTCCCCCCCCCCAACTGAGTTCCTACATGATCCAAAATAATTTCTTAATTGCCTGGCATTGTATCTATGCCTAAACAGGGCTTTCATTAAATAAGACCTTTACAACTACTTGTTGCTTTTCAAAAGATATATTGAAAAAAGACATGATTTGGGAGGTACCGGTATCCAGTGCTTTTTTTGTAAAAAAAAAAAAAAAAAAAAAAAAAGGTGCCGGAACTCACACACACAACTCATACAACCCACCTTGCCTACCCTACAAGGTTCCATCAAAAAAGGTGCTGGAACTCCATTCTGGGCATTATATGACAAAAAAAAGCCTTGCTGGTATCTATTTTTAAAATAGATCTCATTTCTATTGTATCTCAATCAAGATATAGTAGCAGACATCACAACTCAGATGATTATGTCAAATTTAAATATATTATTAGTATTATTGGTGATGATGGTATTAGTAGTAGTAATAGCAGTAGCAGCAACAGGAGCAACAATAGATTTCTTTAGATGGGCTTCATTTAAATTGAGAAAATTTAATATTTATTTTTAAACAGATGGTTTATATTACAGGTAGCATTGTAATATAACCCTCAAAATGTGCTGTTTGGGGCATATATATTTTTCCAGGAAACTCCCTTGGTTTTCAATTTAGAAGTTTCAATTGTCAGTGAAGCAATTTATACTAAAAAGGATTTAGGGGTTGTTAATGAGCTACTGCTTTTAGGGTATCAATATGATATGAAAAGCTCATTTGGAATTACCAGTAAAGGAGATCATATGTAGCTCAAGGTTGAAATGAGGGGTTCTTGGTGCTCTCTGAGCTTGGTTGTTTTCCGTGCAGAAGTTTCATTACCCTAATTAGGTAACATCATCAGTACTGGTTATCTAGTTAACTAGCACTAATGATATTACTTAGTTTGTGTGATGAAACATCTGGGGAAAAAAACCAAGCAAGCTTAGAGAGAACCAAGGATCCCTCACTTGGAATTTCTGACATAAAACAGTTCCTTACCTCTGCCTGTCGGACAAGAAATGAATCAATAAAGCTCCTCTGGTCATTTTCATCCAGAGCTTTGAGGTGTTCTATGAAAGTGGTCTTTATGAAACCAAACAATTCCTTTTTGTTATTCAGAAGTATGGTGCGTACACCAAAGAGAAAGCCAAACATGGGGAACATATTATAGAGCTGGAAAATACAAAAAGGATAAAAAGAGTCATGAAGAAACCTGAATAATTGTCAATGTGGACATTTTTATTAAAACTATTCATATTGCATAGTGGGAAATGTTTGTTTTGCATATAGTATATATGACATCAGGGTTTTTTCTGTCATAGTGAGCCTTGAAGCATATGGAATACTTATTACAAATCCTACATTACATTAAAGATAACACAGTGAATACACAATGAACGCCTTTTAAAATGAAAAAAATAATTTACCAAGACAGGAGGGCTTCCTGCAAGCTGGACATTTTCATTAACTAACTTTATTAATCTTTGAAATGTGGGATCTTCATACTGATATCGCTTGCCAAGTATAATGGACACTATGATATTGCCAACAGCGGAATTCATAATTGTTGTATTCTCAAATGGTTGTCCTATGTAGAAAATATTAAAATTAAACAAAGTCATTAAAATTAATTTACAGCTATGAAAGAACACTAGCTTTAAGGACTCTTCAATGGCAAAGTTTTACCATCTCAGTTACAGTACATTTCGCTAGGAAACTAATAGCCAGTGCTGGAGAACATGAAGATTTGGGACGCAGGAATATTAAATAGGATTTGAGTGTTTGAGGAAATTCATTGGTAGCTCTAGAGGTAGACTGTAAACTTTTCTGCAGTAAATCTCTGAAGGTCTAGCTCCAGGTGAACCGTCACAAGGAAACATCAACTCACCTTCATAAGATTCAAATGCCTTTATCAGGACCCTGCACTCTTCACTTATTTTATCCTCTATAGTCTTCTTGCCCATTCCATAGTCCCGTAATGCAGATAAGGTGAAGCGGCGCATCACTTTCCAATTCTCCCCATGAGAAAAAAGGATACCTAAAGAGAAAGTGCAAAACTAAAAGACATATTTGCACTACTGAAAATTTTTGCCATTATAATGAAGAGAATGTTTATGGAAGTTGTTTTTGCATTATATAGAGTCAGAAAGTTAGTGTGGGAAATGCATATGAAGTTTCATGTGAAGCTTTTCTGTAACTCAGAAAATTACAAACATTCCTTTAATTACAAATTCTGTTTATCCTACTATCCAGTGTGGAGATCAAATCATCCAAGGCTGGTTGAAAGAAATCAAGAAATGTATAGGTTGAAACTTTGCAGAATTGACTTCAATTCTCTATCTCTCACTTTCAGTCCTCTCTTATGGCAGGCAGGCTCTTAGTTTCTATCTTGCCACCTATCTTCTCCAACACAAGTCTCCTATGCCATCTTCTTACTACTTTATTTTGTTTTATTTTCCACAGCTCTGAACAGATATTGACAAGGTATACTGCCTGATAAATAGAATGAGAGAAGCTTACCAAAGCCCTCACTAATTTCATCAGAAAGCTGGATTTTTGGCCTCTCTGCAAATGCATCAGCATGATTCACAAGAGCTTCCTTCACTGTTTTATATCCAGCCAATACCACCATTTTCTGGAATCCCAGTTGAATCCTGAAGACTGGGCCATATACTTTTGACAACTAGAATTGAACACAAGGAGGAAAAGAGACAGATAACTTATTCTGATCACCATGAAAACCTCTTTATGCACACAGACATCAGATGGAAGTTATGATTCACAGATATAAGAATAAAATTGTCTGAAAGCATCTTGTGTGGTACACTTGCTGTTCAGGGATCAGAAACCAAAGTTCTGCTGGAACAAGGTAAAGATGGCAGAATTGCTTGCTAGGGACGTCTTCTTGAAAGGTGAGTGGGAAGTGGCAAAAATGGATCAATCCAATAAACTCATGCAGAAATATACACCTATAGAGTTGGGGCAGGGAGCACAGTAGGGCTTGCAGAGGGAAATTGGGGATAATGGTGGAAAGCACAAGGGGAGACAATGGGAGAAATTGGAGAAAGTAGCAAGAAGCACAGTAGACAGCGGCGGGGGGGATTCAGGAAGTCACTAATAGAAGTGGTGAAACAAATGAATCATTGGAGTAATGTGGCCGGAATTAGATGCATTGTTCCTGATGTGCTAGACTGTATAACAATTATATCAAGGTTTCATATTCAGTTATAAAATACATTTTAGTTTAAGCAAGGGCTTCAGCTCCTTCCACTTTGCATTATTGCTTCCAAAACTCAGAAAATTAAAATATTTAATACATTGTGCAATAAACATTGA
Source organism: Protobothrops mucrosquamatus (assembly GCF_001527695.2). Lineage (NCBI taxonomy): Eukaryota > Metazoa > Chordata > Lepidosauria > Squamata > Viperidae > Protobothrops > Protobothrops mucrosquamatus. The sequence continues at coordinate 52,910 of NW_015386548.1, forward strand.
CTTTAGATAGACATACAGTATGTATTGTAATGGATTTACAAGTCAAGCTCCCAGAACTTGTTCATATTGCTCTAGCAGATATTCAAATGGGCACTTTCAAATGAAACCGAAACTTCAAAGTTATTTTGGTGTTGCAGTATTTTAGCCTGTTGATGTAATTGGTGGCTCCAGATGTGGGTAATAAATGAAAGCATTCTTATAGATTATGACCTGGGTTACTCTAAGAAACCCATTTCATTTCATGGAAGCAGGCAGGACAGGACTTACTATTGACATGAAATTTGGATAGAATATTTGTTTATATACCCTTCTTATACAAGTAGCCCTTGTATAAGATATTAATGCCACCAACCCCTTAAAAAACCCACCTCTCTCAATTTATCTGTCCATTGATAGGATTATGTCCATGAAAGGGACAACTAAGCTTGCCAAGGTCTTGCAATTCTGCACATAATATAGCACAGTTACAATCACTATTACACAATAACATAAATATCTCCAAAATCTCTTGACCCAATTTTGTCTGGGTGCTTTAGTTGTGTTCAGTCATAATTTCAGCACATTACCTCTAACATTGTTCTGTGTGGTCTTTTCATATCCATAATGTGGAGATTTCCAATAAAGGGTAAAATTCTTGGTCTTGGTGGAAGGTTTTGGGAGTTGCTATTCCATGAACTGTTCGTTTTCAAAAGGAATACAGTCAGAAGAATAAAGAAGAGTGATATAGAAACAAGCTGAGTCCAATCCATTTCCTTTCAGTAAATACTTTCTGTAATATTTAAAATGGAAAATGCAGTATGATTTGATCAAAGATGGTTCCTATGCAATGCCTGCACAAATACCTGAAAGTGTTGCACTACTATGGATGTGCTTTAAATATATTTCCAGTGAATCATTATCTTTCCTAGTTTGCTTTGCTTTGTTTCAATAGGATTACTTTGTAATTAAGATGGATGATATCTTAATCATCTCCCAATAAAAAAAAGTGCCTAGTCATTTAGGCCATAGGTAAGCCAATGTCCATGACTGGTGACAATATTTACTTGCTGAATAAAGGGAACATTGTGACATGCATTAGGGTAATTATTGAACTTCGACTTGTGGAAGATTTTTGAAAGTGCATTAATACTGATTTTGAGCCAAGTAAAGTTTCACGATGCAGCTGCATTTGGTTATGGAATACCATAAGCTGAATTGTATAGTTAGTAGAAGGTGTGGATTTTGTAAGCCTTGAGAAAAAAACTGGATTAGTTTGCTCTTCTTCAGATGATTCAATCAACCAATATTCTCTTGTGTTCTTTACAGATAGAAAGAAACTGAGTAAAACACAGAACACTTTT
>NW_015386548.1:54349-75750 GCF_001527695.2 Protobothrops mucrosquamatus
TTTCCTCCTCCTCCTCCTCCTCCTCCTCCTCCTCCTCCTCCCCCTCCCCCTTTTAATTTTCCTCCTATTCTATCATGTTGTCCACTTTCCTGACTCAGGCAACATGCCAGCTACCCTAACCCTGCATTTTCAGGTCTTTTCTTCCTCCATCAAGAAAAGCTACCAAACAATCTCATGGGACACAGGCAGCCATTTTTACGGGACACTCTTTTTGGTCTATCAGTGTGTCATGTCCAGTGTCCCAAGGCTTCAGCTTCTTGGCCCACCCAATTCCTTAGGACATGGCTTTACTTCCCAGCTGTTTTGAATAACACATTTGCCTCTCTTCTCCAGACATAACACAACCAGCATAGACATCACTTTGTCTACCAGCTGCTTATTTTGGGCTTCAGATGAATCTCAACCCCAGCCTCAAATATCTGCAAGCTTGAATGGTCTATTATCTTCAATCTGTTGTTTTTTCTCCCTACTTTTTCCTGCTGATGATTATTAGTATCATTAGGATTCTTGCTACCATCCTCTTGGCTGCATGACAATGTCCATTCCTGATCTGCTTTATCTCAAAGCAGGAATGATTATAGAGCCACCCAGACTGTACTGAGCAATTTTAACATTTATCGTTGGATTTAGAGGTTGCTTAGGAATTCATGGCAGAATAACAGAATAATAGAGATGGAAGGGACCTTGGAGGTCTTCTAGTCCAACCCCTTGCTCAAGCAGGAAACCTTGTACCATTTCAGACAAATAGTTGTCCAATCTCTTCTCAAAAACCTCCAGTGTTCGTGCACCCACACCTTCTGGTGGCAAACCAATCCACTGATTAATTGTTCTAACTGTCAGGAAATTTCTCTTTAGTTCTAGGTTGGTTGTCTCCTTGATTAGTTTCCATCTGTTGCTTCTTGTCACTACCTTCAGGTGTTTTGGAGAATAGCTCGACTCCCTCTTCTTTGTGGCAGTCCCTGAGATATTGGAACACTGCTATTATGTCATCCCTAGTCCTTCTTTTCATTAAACTAGATATACCCAAATTCTGCAACCATTCTTCATATGTTTTAGCTTCCAGTCCCCTAATCATCTTTGTTGCTCTTCTCTGCCCTCTTTCTAGAGTGTCAACATCTTTTATATATTGTGGTGACCAAAACTGGATACAATATTCCAGGTGTGGCTACCATGATAACAATATCTTAGTCCCAGGATATCATTGGCTGATATCATATATGTGGCCATATACTAGATCTGCCTTTAACCTTGCAGTAATAATATGTAATTTGGTTCTGGAGAACATTTACACCCTTTTCTTCATGTAGACAGATCATCTTTTCATTGTGAACTGCCAAATTGCAGGCAGGATGGATTGGTTATGATGGTTTGTTCTAAATGCTTGAGGGATATGGATAGTTTCTAGATACTACTTGGAGACTTTCCCAGCATTTGGAAGGGTTGTTCTGTTGTCTCATCACCAACTGGGACCAGTGTCCCACCATTCTGGGACCAGAGCAATAGATAAAAATGCTCCTGAGAGATTGTTCCCCTCCTTAGTCTATTAATCCCAGGCAGCTCTTTTACTCACAGGACTTCCATGAAATGAAACAGAGAAAAGATGCCTGGGAAAACTTTGGTAGTAAGTGAAAAGTTTGTATGAATTGATATGGTCCAATTGAAGCCTATTCAGTGGCAGTCATAGTATTTCTGTGCCATTATTGCATCTGCAGAATGTCACTCAGCTGCACCAGAATCCTGGTAGTGCAGTGGAGAGCCCTGATGGCACTGTGGTTAGAATGCAGCATTAGAGGCTAACTCAACCCACAGTCTGGTGTTCAAACCTGAGGGGTCTCAAAGCTCTATCCTTCTGAAGTTGGTAATATGAAGACCTAGTTTGTTGGGGGCAATATGACACTGTAAACTGCTCAGAGAGCACTATGGAGCAGCAAATAAAACTAAATACTATTGCTATTGCTATTAAAATGCCCCAGATCCTGTAGGACTTGGGTATGTGGAAAGTCAGAGTGTAATTCTTAAGGATATCCATCTTACAGGAAGAGCAGTAGGAAAGGGAGTTAATATTAAGTATTGTTTGTGGGATCTCTCTCTATGCCCAAGGCAAGAATGCCCTCCATTCTCATTGCTTTCCAGGACCTGATGAATACATAATTCTTCCAGATAGCTTGTTGTAATTTGTTTTGGCTCCTACTTATTTGCCCATTTTTGGCCCCTACTTATTTGCCCATTTATGCTTTTCATTTTAATCCTATGTCAGCCAACCAGAGTCACAACTGGTAGCTGGGGGGCATATAAATGTTTTTTGGAGACTGATTATGGTGCCATTGGCACCTATAATGGATTAATGTAATGTATTATGGTTCTTACTCTAATGTTATTAGCACCTGTAAACTATCTAAAGTCCATTCATTCTCATGAATATCCTGGGAAATATTCTTTAAGGATTTCAAGTGTGATTTCAGCCTTCAACTTTATCTCTAGTACCATCAGTTCTAGGAAAGTGATAGATAAAGTAACACTTCTTGATGTCAGTAGAGAGCTATGGTGCTACTCTTTTCTGTGAAGTAAACCATATAATTATCTAAATAGCAAAATGAGAATTTGCCAGAAAAAACACAGAAACAGTGGTAAAAACAAGGAACCAGGAATCCTGGTTTATAATCCATGGCACTATATTCTCAGAACAGATCATTACCTATTTAAAAATGAGAAAATATTTACAGACATGCCCGTGGAAAAAATTAAATTTTAAAATGCGTGGAAGTTCCCATGCAGATTTATAATCTTCCCAAAATACACAGAAGGGGGTTCAATTATTAGCATCTTTTTTCTCTATTAAAGGGGTTGAAATGAGTTGACCAAAGCCTCATTTAGCAAATCATTTTTACAAACATTTTTCTGCAATTTTATTTTGTTAGGATGGGTGGCTGAGTTCCTATTATCTTAAGCATGCCTTACTCTGCCTCTCAGATGTATTTCTAGTGCAAGTGGTTATTCTATGTTGACATAATTGTCAATCTTGCCCTGAGAAACTCCCAATCTCATCTCTTATATACAATTTGGATTTCTTTCTGCTTCTCCCCCTTTCTTTGCATAGACAACAAATGTTGATTAGATTCCTCTGAATTCAGAAAGTTATTTATTTATGTGTGCATTTATTTGATTTATCTTCTCATTTTTATTTGAACAAATCAATATTCTTCTGTCCTGTTTTCCACAAAACCAAAACAAAAAACTATTTGCACACAGTTTGATCAGTGTTTCCTTAAAAATGCCAAGAGAACCTTGAATCAGAAAATATATAATTGTATCACTGATATGGAAATCTGAAGCTTTATAGAAATCATACCTTCACAAAACCCAAGCAGAGGGCAAAGGTATTCCAAAATACGATTGTCAAGCTTTGCTTGATTACATCAACAAAGGGAGCATATCACTTCCCTCTGTCTATTATTGAACTGCTCCTATAATTTGGAAGTTTTCTGTAGCTTTCAAGATTTGTTTCCATTATCTCAAATGGATGAGAATTCATGCCCATGTTTACTGAGGAAAATACAGCAGATATGGTATGAAAGATGAAGTATCTGTCTCAGCTTCAAAAAACTAGTATAGCCACCTGGGAGCCAATTGAAGACTTTGATCCCCCTTTCTAAGTTTAGCAAGCATTGAATGCAGTTGGAATTTGGAACTGGAAGATCCGGGGTGAGACCTCAGGGCTTCAATCCAGCTATATGACCAGCTGGCAGAATAAAAATCACGTGAGCAACTAAGAACCAAATTGTCTAACAGGTTGGCTGACTAACCGATGCAATCCTATGGTCCCTTCATCATGGGTTGTGGCAATGTCCTTCCTTGTTGCTTGTTCAGCAAAATGATTATATATAGCTGTTCACCAAACAGCTATAATGGGCACAATTCTGAATAATGTAGTATTCAGATATGAATTGAGTGATGCTTGCATGCAAAATCTAAATCTGGAAGCAACTTGCACCATTTTCCTAAATCTTTTGAATCCTTTACCCTTAGTTCTCTAGCAACATGAAATATAATTCCCTTTTATTTCCTATCTTGCTGTCATGGCAAGCTCAGACTCACATCAGGAGACAATGAGCACTCAGTTCCTCTAGTGGTTGCTGTAGGAACCATGGCCTGCGGTGTTGCACATGGATGAGGTGTGGCTCTCTGGTAACCAGCAGGCACAGCTGCCACAAGTCCCTGACGATGAGTTGCCACCCTATTCCCATCTTCAGGGCTCACCCTTTGAAGAGCAGAGTCACTCTGCAGGGCTCCTCTTCTATTTAAGAATGAATTATTAATTAACTATCAAGAAACAGCAAGCTCAAATCTTTCTGTGGATGACTGGCTTCATTCACCCACTCAGTGCACCTTCATTCCTGGATTGAAATCTCATGACTTTTACTCTAGATCTGTTGGCTGATGAGCCTTTTGCAATGTTTGGACCCTTTGACTTCCACTGTGGTGCCTGCTGTTTTGAACTGGAATTCTTATCGCAAGCCTGCTGAACTTTAGGAGACTTGTTTCTCTACTGTGTGTGTGTGTGTACCTGCCTTTGCACTCACGTTTCCTTTGCTGCTTGTTTGTTTTTACTTCACAAAACTTATCAGTAAAGTTTGCAACCAATTCTCAGTGTGTCTGTGTGTGCTTGGCCTGGGACTGGACATTTGCTATATTTATAATAGCAGTTATAGTTCATCTCTCTCTTCTTCCAGTTTTTCTTGTTTAGTTTTCTTTACTTAAAATCACGAATGATTAGTGTTCTGAAATCTAATGAGTGGAAAAGTACTTCTGGAGTTCAGGATCCTTTGTCATATAACAGAACACTCCTGCTCAGAATATTTAATTGCCGCATTGGTTATGATTATAATCCTACTTAAGAATCAGAAAAACAATGTGTTGACAAACAATACCTCCAAGAGGCTATTCTTTAATTAGAAACATCAAAGTCAATGTCTAATCAGGGGGTTAACCGTGAACATGATACATTAAGAGAGGAGCCAAGACTGAGCAAAGATCACTGCTCTGTTGTTGCATAGGACTCCATTGCTGACTAACTAAACAAGTTTAATAATATTTGATGAATTCTTTCCTCTCAGCCATTGCTGTAAAGAGGTTTTATCTAGGAAAAGATATGTAATTGTAAAATGTGTAAGTTGCATATTTAGAGACTGGAGATACAAAACAAAAAAAATAGAAGTTATATTTGAAAAGCAGCTGATTTTATCTGTGGATGATTGTATAAGTGGTTGTCTTTCTAAGTAATACACTAATCACAAAACTAGAAGCTAAAGCTTGGAGATGCCTAGTTTTTGCTTATAAATAATATTAACACCTCCTTTTAATCCAGCTGTCTAGAAGAGCTCTGTACATGTTAAAGAGTGTTTTTTTTAAATGTAGGCCAAAAAATTAAAACTCTATCACAAACCTAGGTTCCACTCAAGAAAAAAATGTTGGGTTTGGCTCCCATCCTGACTCAATGCCTGAGAGAAAAGCGAGGTCTTCAAGGCCTTATGAAAAGAAGAGAGGTATAGGCCCTCCATATTTCAGGCAAGGAAGCTGTTGGCTTATGAAGTCTCACAAGATTATAACATTTAATACAGTGCACCAAGAATGAGCCCATCTATACAATCCAGCTGGACGGGTAGAAATATCCATGAAGAGGCAGTCCTTCAAATAACCTGATTCTATGCCATATAGGGCTTTAAATCAGCACCTTGAATTGCCCCCAGAAATAAACTCACACAGCAATAATGTAACTTCAGGACTCTCAGGCCTGTGTGTGCTGCTAAGTTCTTGCCCAGTTAAAGTTTCTAGGTGACCTGGGGAAGTGGGCTCTGATCCATGAAACCCTTGTGACTAACAAAACAATAAGGTTGTAATTTAAAAAGAAAGAACTTTAGGACTTCCAAACCTGTGTATTGCTGCTGCATTCTGGTCCAGTTAAATTTTCTAGGCGGTTTTCAAGGACAGCCTCATGTAGAGTGAGGCATTGCAGTGATCAAAACAAGAAACATGTATTGCATGAGTGACTATGAGCATGAGACCATTATATTTGGTTCAAAGATGAAAACCTTCTTGGATGATTCCCAGTGTGTCAGTGATCATTCAAGATCTGTCATCCTGGACAACTTACTCAGGAGGAAGGTAATGATAAACTCATGGGTCTATTGATTTTCCTCTCCATTTCTAAATAGAAGATGTGGTTCTCAGATATTATTTGACATGAGTGTTTTTGGAGCCATTTCCCCAGTTTCAAATTCTTATTGCCTGCTTCTTTAAAATACAGTACATGAATCTGCATTTTGTGCACTATATCTATTTGGACATATGTACATACATGTTAATGTACACATTAATAGCACTCCTGCCAGGAAAGCTGTGCCCCATCTTGATGAGCAAGTGCCAAGCTTTGATGTCACCTCTGTCCGGAAAACTGCAGACAGAATACTGCAGACAGTTAACATTCGGAAAGCAGCAGACCCAGATAACATCCCTGGACGTGTCCTCAGGGAATGTGCAGAGGAGCTGGCTTGTGTTCTCACAGATATTTTCAACTTCTCATTGCAGCAGGCAGTGGTCCCATCATGTTTTAAGATGGCCATCATCTTGCCAGTGCCAAAAAAGTCCACAACTACAGGCCTCAATGATTACCGTCCAGTTGCACTGACATCCACCATCATGAAATGCTTTGAGAAGCTGATAAAGGACACTATTTTTTATATATATATATAACATTTTTATTAATTTTTGAAATTAAACAACAAATAATACAAATATGATGCATTTACTTACACAAGCAAAAAAGATAATCCTACTCAATACGTGTTCGGAGACGCTCGGCAGTCCCCGCCTTTCCTCCACCCTCATTCACTTTCTTCTTCCTTCCTCCCCCTAAACCCACAACCTCTCCTCTTTCCTCCTTTCCACCTCCCTACATCCCATCTCCGATAAAGGACACTATTGTATCTAGCCTCCCACTAGCATTTGACCCGCTTCAGTTTGCCTACCGACCAAATCGCTCTACGGAGGATGCTATTTCTTACGTTCTCCATCTGAGCCTGAAGCACTTACAGGAAAGAAATACTCATGTGCGTTTGCTGTTTTTCGACTTCAGTTTGGCGTTTAACACAATCATTCCCCAGCATCTAGTAGACAAACTGGGCCTTTTAAGCTTAAACACTCCTTTGTGCAACTGGATTCTTGATTTTCTTACCAACAGGCCCCAATATGTGCAAGTTGGAACAAATACCTTTAATACCATTTTCTTGAGCACAGGTTCTCCTCAGGGCTGCGTCTTAAGTCAGCTGCTGTTCACCCTGGTGACTCATGACTGTTGTGCTAGGTTTGCCACCAACCATATTGTGAAGTTCGCAGATGATACAACAGTAGTGGGCCTTATTCAGGATGACAAGGTGGAAGCTTACCGCAAGGAGGTTGAAGGGTTGGTGAACTGGTGTAAGGAAAACAGCCTAGTTTAAATACCGGAAAAACCAAAGAGATCATTGTTGATTTCAGAAAAGGCAGGCACAGCCACACTTCTCTGTGCATTAATGATTCACCTGTGGAGATGGTTACCAGTGTCAAATTCCTGGGTATGCAGCTAACAAGTAGGCTGACTTGGTCGCTCAACAGTGAGAAACTGGTGAAGCGGGCACAGCAGCAGCTGCATTTTCTGCGTCGCATGAGAAAAGCACATCTTCCTTCCGCTGTCCTGACCACTTTCTACAGGGGGACGATTGAGAATATCCTGTCATACAGAATCACAGTCTGGTTTGGAAGCATCACTGCTTCAGACAGAAAGGCGGTACAGAGAGTGGTGAGAATGGCCAAAAAGATCATTGGCAGTTCCCTCCCTCCCATCCAGGGCATAGCACAGAAGTGTTGCTTAAGCAGGGTCCTTAGGACACTATACATCCTCTTCACAACCTGTTTTCCTTGTTACCTTCTGGGAGGAGGCTTCGTGGTATCTGAAGCAGAACATCCAGATTCAGCCATAGTTTCATTCCATACAGCATTAACCTTGTGAACTCTCAAGCTTCCTCCTTCCGTTATATATTCAAGATGGACAGTGTTTAATATTTATTTGCTACGTACATGTAAGGATGTGGGTCTATACATATGTTGTTCATAGTATGTTTAGGTGTGTGTCATATATGTGTTTCACTTTGAGAGCGGGCAACTAAATTTCATTTTTGATGTGTGCCTTTGTGCCCACAGTAAAAAAATGACAAGAAAGGTTATCTTATCTTATCTTATCTTATCTTATCTTATCTTATCTTATCTTATCTTATCTTATCTTATCTTATCTTATCTTATCTTATCTTATCTTATCTGAATAGGGAACAAGTAGGAACTACATTCCTATGCAAGCCACTGATTTCATTTGGAGAAGTTGTCCTCCTGTTCAATGTGTTTCCCTTGGTGGTTCTCTTTTCACTTCACAGATGTCTTAGCAAGTGAAGCAGGAAAAGTCCTATTTTCAGGACTGCATCAATCCAAAAATGATTTGTTAGGGCTCTAGGCCATTGGTGGGGAAGACTCGGGCAATTGCTGCTTGCACCTGAAGCATCATCCTTTCTCTTTCTGTTTCCCTTCCTGTTAGCAAGTACATGGGGAATACATTTCTCTCTAAAGCTCATAATTAATTTTTCATGAAGCAGGGAGATACAGCTATGGTGAGAAGGTCAGAAGCAAAAAACTGAGGTTAGTTCACATTTATTGTCCCTCATCACCTGGTCATATTTTCACAAATCATGTCCTCATTCTTAATAAACAATCACCCCTTCCTCAATTATTCCTGCAGCTAGAGTACACGGAGAGGAGGAGAAGGGATTTAATGTTTAATTTAGTCATTGAACAAAGCAGTCCAAAAATGTATCAGGAACATGTGTGGTGACATTAGAGCATGTTGGTTGGGGATATGAATATGTGTGTCTGTGTGTGTGTGTGTCTGTATTTCTTGTTGCAAAAGGATAGATTCAATGCAAGTCCTTCAACAATTATGGATGGTAAATACAATATATATGACTTTGTCCCTGTGACTCCCATACCATCGAGGTTATGCAGAACAGGAAAATGGAAAAAAACATATAAATGGTGACTGAATTTATGTACCTTGGTAGATGGTTTACTAAAGATAGGAAAATGTAGTCATAAATATATATTTCAATAAATGAGGGACTTTCAGTCAGGGTAATATGGTTCTCAGGCAAAGGAGTCAATGTTGGGAAAGTGTCCAATTTTCTTGATCATTTGGGAATCAGTTTTTCTTCTGGGAAATAGATGTTCATACCTTAACCAATAAAAAGTAGAATATATTTTGTCTATAAAGCTGGGGCATTGATGTTTTGCCCAAATCAGATCTTCACTGGTTTTCATCTGAGCATAAACACAGATTTAGCTGCAAACAGGGTTTTTAATGCTTTAAAGGTAAGTATAAATTATACATAAAATGTGGGCAGTTTGTTAATTGTTCCTATGTAGTGACTGATACAAAAACTAAGGACCAATGTTGATGTATCCTTTGTCTACTACTGATAGTATTGCTCATTTGGGAACTGGCTTTTTTCTTGGAAACTGATGATCATACCTTCTGATTAAAAAAATAAATTTTGATGTTTACCATTACCAATTTTGATATATCCTTGTTAACTATTGATCTTATGGGACTCAGCAAAACGATATGTGGTACTCTTAACATTTAAGAAAAGGTATATATATATAGGCCACCAAAAAACCATATCCAAAAACCAGATGTTGCAAGAAAAAAAAGACTCCAAGAAAGACAGATACAGCTGAACGATTGAGACTCACGAGTCTCTGAATATCCCTAGTTTTTAGAAACATGGTACAGCACATAACATGTAAGTCTTGGGAGGTGTTGTAAACCCAACTGCACGGGTCATGTCCAGGTCTTCTTTTGATAGTCCAGGAGCTGGCTGGAAGGTGAATCTCTGCAGAAGACTAGTAAAGAACATGAATATCTCTGTTTTGGCAAGGGTCTCACCTGGACATACTCTCCGACCTGTAACAAGGAATAGAGAACAGAGGATTTGGATTTATTAGTTATGTTAATAGTATTGGTCTGAGAGTTTACTGTAAAATTCAGAATAACAAATCCAATTTAAGAAGAGAAGTTAGAATGTAGCAATATCATATTGACTTATGATATCGAAGAATAATGCAAATTCTGAAAGACTGATATACAGCCATTAAAAATACTCCTATAACTGGTTTGCAAAACTGAAGTATATCATGAATCCTATTACAGTGCTAAAACAGCAGGAATAAATATTTCTGTTTACCAGAGTCATGATTTATTTAAAAAAAATATTCTTAGGATGCCCTGCCAATAAAACTGAAAGTAGAGATGTTCAGAAGTACAGCTGGACCCTTTAATGCTTATGGCTATATTTCTTTCTAAACTGTGAACATATAAATTTAATAAATTATTGTTATTACTATTATTATCACCTTCCTCACAGGGAACCTCTACGTTAGCATCACCCTGGACAAAAATAACAGCTAAAAAACTATTGATGATTAACGTTTACGTCTGCTAGCCCCTTGGGGAGATTTTAATGAAGGGGAAAGTCTAAATAGCATTTTAATATCATTTAAAATAAGCTACTACTATACCTGCAGAGAAAGGCATGAATGCATCTCTTTTTACAAATTTTTCTTCAGTGTTAAGAAAATGTTCAGGGTAGAATTCGTGAGGTCTCTCCCACTGAGATTCATCATGGAGCACAGAAGTTAGCAATGGAATGACTTGGATGCCCTATAAAGAGAAAGCAATAGGTGATTCAAAAATCAAGATGGTATATAATGCACCAAGTTATTGTATAATCCTAAAATCTCCAGTGTGGTACACAGGGCACTAATCTGCCCAATCACCTACTCTGGATTATATAGAGAGTTTTTTAGAATTGTTGAACTACATTGTGCTTTTGTTTCTATTTGTGCAACTATAAAATGAGCTTATGAAAGGCTTTTCTGCTGCACTGCAAGCAAAAAAAATATATCTTCAGATGTTTACTTGATAGTAAACAGCACTGAGCTCCATAGTTCTTCTCCATATGCAATAGAAAGCTCCTTAATCCAAGGAAACATTAAGACTTCATAGTCTTTATTCCTGTCCTTATTCTCCATGGATAAAAGAGTCCTTACACAGCAGATTCTCATATGTTACATGTAGATGGCAAAACAAAAAGTATTCTATCAGAATGTATGAGAAACATCGTCACTTAATTATTCTTAAGAATAACTTGCATTCCTATTTGATCATTATGGTGGTATATTTTTGGCTACCATAGATTAATATAGTTCTCCCCCCACAACATACACTTGGCTCTATCTGTATGGAAGCTTGTGCCTCCATAGAGTTTGAATAAAATCAAATATGGCAGATTACAACATTCCTAGAATTAATAGAGTCTGTGGCAAGTGATTTATGAAAGCTTTTGAACAATACAGATACAATCACCTTTGGAATGAAGTAGCCCTTAAAGTTAACATCCACTGTAGTTGCATGTGGCAAGTTTAAGGGAATGACATCGGCATATCGTTGAACTTCATGGACTACAGCATCTGTGTATGGCATTTTTGTTCGGTGTTCGGCTCTTGGCTGAGCATATCCAACAACATTTATTATTTCTTCTTGGACCTTTTCTGAAATAATAAACAATAATATCCAGTAACATAAACTCAGTGTGTTGGATATGGTGTTAACTCTTGGGAATATAAAATTGTGATGGTAGGAGATCCAAATTTTCTTTGGAAATTGAGGAGGAATAGTGCATTCACTAGTTCAAATTAAAGAAGATATATGCAGAGAAAAATAAGACAGGAGCTTTAAATGTATATATGATCCCTGTGTTTTTTATACATAATACTCTGATATATCAGATTGAGCAATGCGGTGGCCTACAGGTAAAGATGCTTCCCACTCTCATAGGTTGAGAATTCAATCCTAGGCAGTGACAAATGTTTATCAGGGTGCAAAGAGAAAATATCTGCTGAGAACTCTGTGTAGGCATCAGGAAGGGCATCCAGCCAGTAAACACTCCATTCAGTTCAACTGACCCTACCCTGAAGCAAGGGAGTAGAGCAGACATGACAAACTTGTGACATCACATGACGTATCGGACCTTTTTCCCCATTGCCGCCAATGGGGTGGGCGTGGTTTCCTGGTGATACATCCGGCCCGTGGATTAGAGGTCGTAAAAAGAAAAAAAACCTGTGATATATCAGACAACACCATGCCAGAATTCAACCTGACCATCCAGTTTGGTTGTGAAGAGACATTCTGTTGCTGGTTCCCCTCTTGAGTAGGTGCCTGGAGGGTGAACCAGGTAGCAGGCCTTCTGAGTGGCAGACCCCACTCAGTATGGAAGAATCTCCTTTGGAGCTACAAATGCCGCCTACCCTACTGATACTTCATAAAATAGCCAAAGCTGTCCTAACTCAGCCTGAGGAAATCACAGAAACAAAGATAAATCTTATTTCATTACTAAAAAGGTTTTCAAACAGAAAAAGGCTGTGATCCTCCTGTAACTCCTCTTCATCTTCCGAGTCTGAGCTGGCCAGGAGAAAAGTAGTCCTGTTTCAGCAGGCATTGAGATTCTAAGGTAGATTAAACCATTGGGAACCTATGAGAATTGTTATTGTTTCATGGGGATTTTAATAATTCTGGTTTGTGTTTGTGTGGATATGACTTTATTGTGCCCTGCCTGGAGTCTCTGTTGGTCTTACTGGGTTTTGCATATTCTAAGTAATATAATAGACTCCAACGTCTTGCATCATCTTAGTTGTCCAGTAACTAATCGCATGTACTCATTAAATTCTAGAGCTACACCATGCTTTGGATTTGGCTTCCAAAACATGCTCTGGAGCATAGAGAGGGATGGAAAAAACAAATTGCTTTAAGGCAGGTGTTCCATTTGTGTTTCTGCATGATTCAAGTCAGTACACAAAATTGGAAATGGAATTCCTTGCCTTTTCCCCCCTCTTTCACTCAGGTATTATCCAAAGTCACTGTCACCTACCTTAGTTACTCCACATCTAACACTGCATACCTGAAATCAAGATACTAAAGTAATGGAAGCTGTCAAATTATAAAGCACTTACTCTGAATTAAAGGGTACTTCATCATTAGCGTAAGGCCCCAAAATAGAGTGGTTGAAATTGTTTCCACACCAGCAATGAATAGATTTGTCACGGATTCTTCTAGATTTTTATGGTTGAAATACCCATTGTTCTGGATCTTCCTTTCCTAAAGTTAAAAGAAATGAAATGCCATGTACAAAGACCTGATGTTGGATTAATCTAAATCTGGCCAATGTTTAATATATTCACAATTTATTTATTGTGTTTTAAATCAGTTTTTTTTTTAAGAAAAACCCTTTGAAAATGTGTAGTTGTTATTGTAAGTCTTTGAATATGTTTTTCCTGAAATACAGTATATTACTTTCTATGCAATTGATGTAACTACCCCAATAATACTCTTTTTATATGAAGCTATCTCTTCTTTTGTGCAAATTATCTAAGAATCAAAACAACAACTTCATCATAAATAAATATAATGTTCCTCAAATGCCAGTTAATGAGTATAGTACAAAACAACCTTTCAAAATTAGAGTACTGAAGACCAGGCAAAATAAATGATTGCTCAATATTTGAAGGCCATTGCAAATTTGCTAGGTTTGCTTTTTGATGGAAAACTTCAGGCTGCCATTTCTGCACATTATATTACCTGTCGCTGTTGTATAAGATAAGAATCAATAAAGTTTCTTGTGTCATTTTCATCCAGATTATTGAGACATTGAATGAAGTTTTCAGTGACAAAAGCATTCAATTCTCTTCTGTTCGTCAGGGCTTTCTTATGAGCGCCAAAAAGGAAGCCAAGCATGGGAAACATGTTATACAACTGAAACATACAAAATAAAAGAAGTCACATACCTAGAATATCATTGTGGATAGACTTTACAAATGATATATGTTTATATATAAGCACATAATAATATAGAGCAACTACAATTCAGAGATGGACTTCCTATTGGTTTCCTTAAACATAGGGCTTGCAATATGCAGTATTTCCACCACAAATTTGGTGGGGAATTTTGGAGGTCCTGTCATAGACAGCTCTAGTTAATATTGTGTTGCTCTCATTAACATATATAATTCTCATCTATTTGTTCTTAGTGATTGAAACACATTTGAAATTGATCCTAGCCTTTCTTATACCTCTTCTGTAAATTGACTGGAAAATGGAACCAGAATTTCATCAAGTTCCCATTGCAAGAAATGTTTGATATAGGATATAAATATGACATACCTCCATACATACTTGTACATTCAAGTGGAAGAATGATGGAAATATTGTGTCATTTTTAAATATATATATATATTGAATTATTACAAAGTTTTTCAATGTTAGACATTAGATTCTGGATTTTGCAATGAATCCTGCCTTGCACACTGCTTTGCCTACACATTAAATGAGCTTTTAATGCTTTTCAGATGGATAATCATTACCTGCACTGAGGGGGTTCCCAAAAGCCTGGCATTTTCTGTTACCAAGCTCAATAATTTAATAAATCTTGGATCTTCATAGTCATATCGCTTCCCAAGTAAAATGGATACTATGATATTCGCAACAGCTGAAGTCATTATTCCTCTGAATTCAAATGGTTTTCCTAGATATCAAATATGGAATTTCGTCAACATTTCAATATGGGAAAAGGTGAACATTATGTAATTTTCCTGTACTTGTTGCAAGAAAGATCTTGAGTCTTTTTTAAATAATATTTTTTCTCTCTCTTTTCTTTTTTTTAAATTCTTCCCCCTCGTTCTCTCATTCATCCTTTTCTCTCTCCTATTTGCATTTTTTGTTTCTTCTATTTTATAGTTTTTTCTGATTTGAGTTTTTATTACATTTTAGCATTGTAAAAGCCCTTCAATAAATCTATTTAAAAAGAACAACAGTTCTGCAAATCTGGAATAGGTCATGAAGAAACATCAACCCCTTCAAGATAACATAAGATTGATAACCTCTTTAACCCAAGAAGAAACACAAACTCACCTTTATATGATTCAAACTTCTTTATCAGGAAACTGCACTCTTCAGCTATTCTGCTTTCCATAGACCTCTTACCCATCCCATAGTCCCGTAATGTGGTTAACATAAATCGCCTCATCACTCTCCAATTCTCACCATGGGAAAAAGCTACTCCTGAAAAACCAAAGAGTATTCAAAATTTCAACTGATTGTGAAGAGAGGTACTCTCTACAGGTCATCCAGTTGGCTCTTCCAACCCAAGGAATATTTCTTAAACATTCAGTTAAGTTTTCTAATTTTGCTATCTTAAAAATGTCTGTACTTCAACTTCCAGAATTCCCCAGCCAATTCTGTAAGTTGAAATCCACATGTCTTAAAGTTGGTATGTTTGGAAACACTGATCTAAGCCATTCATTGGGAGAGAGCCAAGTAATTCTGTGCCAAAATATCCAGATAATCATTAGAGGAAGAATTTGAGAAAGAAATCTATGGTCTCAAATAACAGAATAATTACAAAGACCATCCCTATGCAGAGAACTGGCTAGTGACTTTTTAAAGAAAGCAAAGAAATACATCATCTTTTTAAAAATCACCCTGTGGTATTGTTTATTCCAGAATATACAATTATCCAATGAATAGCACTAAATCTTAGCAAGAGCTATACTATACTGTTTTTCTGTAGTTACTCCCTATATTTAGTTTCTGACATGGTTTTTCCTTTTTCAGTTGCTATCCACAGTTATTTAAAAAAAAATACTTTCATTTTTCCCTGTGTTCCCTTATACCTCTTTCACTTATTATTTTGGAACAAGCTGAAATTAAATTTCTAAATTAAAAACTAGTTTCAGTCATATCTAATTTGTACTGCTCCTGTGATAACTTTGTTACAAATGCTCCATTGTACAGTTATATGTTTCCCAATTGTATGGACATGGAATGAAGGTCCTCACCAAAACCCCTTGAAAACTCCTCAAATATGGGGACGCGGGGCCTCTCAGCAAACACATCAGCGTTATTCATCAGAGCTTCCTTTATGGTCTCATATCCTGTTAGCACCACTATTTTCTGGACTCCCAGTTGGATTTTGAACACAGGTCCATACTGTTTGGATAGCTGGAAAAAAGAAAGGAAGAGAGATAGCTATGGTCAAAAAGTGACCCTTTATAAATCACAATGAGAATATGTACATTTTGCAGATTGAAATACACATCCACAATAATAAAAAATATTTACCTAAGAAAAAAGACCATTTATGAAATGTACAGGCCAAGTAGTAAAACTTTGCTTCAGATTCTACATTAAATTCTGGGGCAGAAAAAGATGGAGGGAGGAGGTTATGAGCAGTGGTCTCCAAGCTCTCTGGCTTAGCGGTCTGGCATAAAGGGAGAAGGAATGGTTCCATGTGAGTTGCAGGCTTATGTGTGTGTTCCTGAAAATGGAGCTTTGCGCGAGAGCACATATTACTCATGCAAATGGAACTTCACGTGCCAGCACAAGCGCCCACTACTCACGCAAATGGAGCTTCACGTGTAAGTGCAAGCACCTGCCACTTGCACAAATGAGCTGAGTGCGGACATGCTTGCCCAACGGTTCAGAACAGGTCATGGCCTGGTAGTGAGCCCTGGCCCAGGGGTTGGGGACCCCTGATAGAGAGAGTATTGGAAAGCCAAGGACAGAGAAGAGAGGACTGGGGAGTTTTAGGTATTGAGTGAGTTTCAAATGTTGTGACTGGATTTTAGTGAGCATGAACATTGCCCCCTTTTGTGACCCACCCATCTTTTTCAGAAGGGATTTGATCACTTGCTTTCATTCATGAAACTCTTTGAATCCTCTGAACATTAAATAAATGGATCCATTTGGGTTTCCCTCAATTAACCAATCTTAAAGTTGTTCAATGTCCAAATATATTTTTGGTGTGATCACATTTTGTGTACGTTTCTCAAAGAAATGCATTTTTGTTTAAATTTACCCGTAATAAACATCTTGGGAAACATGATATTTCTAATATAATGTACAGTATTTACACATTATTTATATGGATATATGCCGTTGTTTACTAAAAATATATATCATGTTTTTATTTTTTGGGGGGGGATAAAAATAAGTTGGAGTTATTTTAAACTGAACATGGTCCACACCTATTTCAAAGCCCTCATCTCAAAACTATCCATTTTGTCTTTCTATAGTAATATATTGTGTTGATGCCTATCAAGATCTACCTAGATTCAGGGCTTAGATTCAAAAAAAAAAAGAACAAATAGGACATTCTTTTATTTGTCGGGAATGAATGAGCCATTTGATTTAATAAGAGCATTTCTCTTTAGTCAGAGCAAGCTTTAATTTCCCTGGCTTACAAAAGTCAGAGAATACTGCAATTTTTCCCTGCAACAGAAAGGATAAAAAAAAAATGTTACCTCTAACATTGTCTGGTAAGGTTTCTTCAGATCCATGATGTGGAGGTTTCCAACAACAGGCAAAGGCTTGGGTCCTGGTGGAAAATCTTTGGAGCTCTTCTTCCAGGGGTTGCCCATTCTCAAAAGGAGCATAATGATAAGTGTAGATAGGAACAGTATTGAAATAGGAACCATCCAACCCATTTTTCTTTTTAACAGGCAAGTTCTTTAGAGACTCTAATGGAACGTTTGCAACACAATTTGATCAGAGACAGTATCTGCCAACTGAAAAGCTCCAAAAGGAACAGAAGAATTAAACTCTTAAAACCTAGCTGAAAATGAAGATTACCTGTAAGAACGGACCCCTTAATGTTAGAAAGGCAGACGAGTATCTCACAGTCATCCTTGGTAATGATTAAACTGTAGTTAGTAAGATATTTTGAACATATATTAGAATTTTCTGAGTATTTCTCCCATTTAACTCTTTAAAGATATGAACTGGGAATGCATGGAGGTTTCTCCTCACCAGTTAAGTCCAGAAACACGGGTCAGGATGAAAATTGTTATTTTACTTGAGCCCATTGAAAGTAATGTCCTCTGCATTTAAATTTGGCCAATTTATTCCTATATTCACAGAAACACTCATGCTTTACCTGTGGCTATGTATTTTCAGACCAGAGTTATCCAGTAACAACTCAGTTTTAGTTTTTATACGTTTAGTTGTGACTTGGTTTATCCAAGAGACTGCCAGTCTAGTGTCTACTGAGCAGTATCTGCTGCTCGCCATGATGTAAAAAAGATGTTGAGACTCTAGAAAGAGTGCAGAGAAGAGCAACAAAGATGATTGGGGGACTGGAGGTGATAACATATAAAGAATGGTTGCTGGAATTGATTTTGTTTAGTTTAATGAAAAGAATTATTAGAAGTGACATGATAGTAGTGTTCCAATATCTAAGAGGTTACCATAAAGAAGAGGGAGTCAACCTATTCTCCAAAGGACCTGAAGTCAGGACAAGAAGCAATGGATGGAAACTAATCAAGGAGAGAAGCAACCTAGAACTAAGGGGAAATTTTCTGACAGAACAATTAATCAGTGTAACGCCTCCAGAAATTGTGGATGCTCCAACACTGGAAGATTTTAAGAAGAGATTGGACAACCATTTGTCTGAAATGGTATAGGGTTTCCTGTCAAGTGTCCAGTAGGCATTTCCAGAAAAAGAAACTCCTAGGACATGATTTTACCAAGACTATACTACTTTACTGAAAAATTCACATTCGAACAGAAGAAAGTGAAATCAACTTTGGTTTTGCTGCTCAGAAAACTTGCTTAGTTAAACGATACACTCCCTCACCCCCACCCACCAGGTGTTCACATTGTCCAATAGTAATATTTCTTCTTGTTATGGGAATAGTCCACTTCTCCTCCGAGATCTGGCCTTTGGCTCCCTATGGCTTAGACACCATTCCTCCCACCCTTGCATAATATTGTCAAGATATGAGCAAAAGAGAAAATCTAGGTGAAAGGCACATCAGTTTTGACACCTTCCAACTCTGTTATTCTGTTATTCTGAAAGGAAGGCTTCTATGAACCTCATTCTCCATAGGTTTAGACTTCAATTTCCATAATCTCCTCAGCAGAATTACCACATAAGTATCAGAGGTGAGACTGTAGAGGAAACTGCCGAAACATTCTTTAATATAAAAATGGTGGTTGATTGCAATTCTTTTTTTATTGGAAACACATCCATTTTCTGAGAAAGAAGACAAAGATAATTTGATATAAAAAGCATGCTGGATGCCAGTCAGTCATGTTCTCAGTAGCTGCCATTTTTTAGTTTATTGTAATATACACTCAAAATGTCAAACTATGCCTCTCTTTGAACTCTTTTCAACACCAGGTTCCCATTTAATACTAATTTATGCAGTTTCTATTGCATTTTAGGTACTTATTGTGTTGCATTTTATTCTATAAAATAGGCAGAAAAATTATGTGTGAAATAAGCATTATACAGACACACACACAAACACACACAGAGAAAATATCTCTAACAGGTTTATGCTTTAACAGAAACAACAAACTCAATATCTAATCTAGTTGGACAGGTAGACATATCCATAAAGAGGCAGTCCCTCAAACAACCTGGTTCGGGCTATCTAGGGCTTTAAAAGTGATAATCAGCTCCTTAAATTGCCTCCAGAAAGGAATTCACACAGCAACAGTGTAACAAGAACTTTGGGTATTTTTCCCCCTGTGAGAGAGGGAAGGGAGATTCTATCCCACCCTCTAAAAACAGCGGCAACTGACTATCCAGGAGAGTTTAAAACATTGTAAAAATAATTTGATTCTGACTGGATCTTTATCTTTCTAAAATTTGTGGACTAAAATATTTCTTATTCTTATTGAAGATTTGGGTTTTTACTACAAAAAGAAGTAAAACTGAACAAAGGATTATAAAAATTTTGGACTTAAAAAACAACAACCCCTAAATGGTATGGGTGACATCTTGTGACTAAATCTGATATTACAATTTGTTATTATCTAAAAGAGACTTGGCTTGAAGTCCAGACTATAGATAAGACTGCAACCTTGAGAGATATCAGCTGTGAGAAGCCCAGCTGAGTTCTATACTCAGTGACAAAATTATTTTCATTCTCTGATTGTAAAGCTTTTAACTTAACACTTTACTAAGAGAACATGGATGAAGATCAAGAACAGATTCTCTTTATGTTGAAAGCAATTTATGAAACTATTCTTAAAGCTACTGATGAAATAAGAAGCTACAGAAAAGAACAAGATGTCAGCCTAGATATAAAAACCCAAACTTTGATTACAACTAAAGAATTAACTACAAAGAATGTAATAGAAGAAGTAGAACAATTAAATACTATGATAGAAGATTTGTTAGTCCTTCCAAAAAAATGGTGACCGGATGGCCTTTTCTACTTCAAACAATATATATAATAATACAGGGAGATCTATTTGATGATTTAAAAGCACGGACATGGAAGGCGAGTTGGCAAAGAATAAGGCTGAAGAAAATTGGGATTTTGACTTATTAAATTGAACATACTCAAATAGACAACATGTGTACTTTGAATACTAGATTTTGTTATGAGCTGAGATAAAGAAAACTTTGGTCATTTAAAACTTGGAAGTATAAATATTAAAAGTTAAATTTGAATATTGATTTGCTTATAAAGGTTGAATGTAAAAGTAATTTATATATAAGCTAAAAATCTATTGATAAATGTAATAAATATGTTTTACTTAGCTGCTATAATAAAAATTACTAGCTTAAATATGAGATAGTAGACACCAAGAAAAAAGAGAGGATGTATTTAATGTTGAAATAAGAGAAATTTTGGTTACTAAATTTAAGACATTTGGAAATTAATAGAAAATAAGAATGTTATACTGTATTATTAATTAGTTGATATAAGATAGTGAGAAACAGAATATATTCAAATAGATAAGACGTGTATCCTGAACATTAGATTTGGTGATGAATTGGGATAAAGGGAACTGTGGTTATTTAAAACTAGGAAAATATAAATATTAAATGTTAAATTTAAACATTAATGGGAAACTAAAAATTGGGAAAAACTAATTAGGACATTGATAGTCTATAAAGATTGAATGTTACATGCTAACTGGTATTAATTAATATTGTGGGATGTAATTTTAAAAGTGTTCTGAATTTTAATGGTTGTTATGGTGGAGTTGTGGAATTACAAGGGATTTCTGAAAAAAAAATACTTATATATGGAAAATTATAGCATTGTATATTAAGGGGCAGAGGGATTATTGTTTATTATAAAATGTTACTTTTGATATGATATATTGATAAGGTACTTTGGGATGTAATTTTAAAGAAATAATTTTAGTGGTTACTTTAGTTACATGGTAACTGGCATTAATTAATATTGTGGGA
>NW_015386548.1:75804-78811 GCF_001527695.2 Protobothrops mucrosquamatus
TTTTTTTTTTTCTAATGAGTTAAAGTATGTTTATATTAGATTAGTTTATATTGGGTAGTTTTATGTAGACTTAGGAAGGTGAGTGTTTAATCCCGTAACCAGTTCTGGGAAGTCTGGGGGGATTGGGGAAAGGGATTTCTTATATATTTTGGTATACTAGAATGGTAGTGAGATAAGAATGGAGGCTCGGGTGACCTACAGGAACACATTTGGAAGAGGAGGAGGGAAGGAGGGGGGATGTGTAGAGTAGAGTGGTCGAGAGGGTGGAGAGGAGGGAAGGAGGTAGAAGGAAGGAGGGAAGTAGGTTGAAGAGAGGGAATGTGTTCCTGTGGGGCTACTGAGCATCTTAGAATGGGAGGTTTTTTTTAGGTTGTTTTTTTTTTAATTAATTGTATTATTGATTTATGCCATAATTGTATGTTTGTTTATTTTGGGTGGATGAAAAAAAAATCAATAAAATTTGTTTATAAAAAAAAATTAAAAAAAAGATTGAATGTTAAAATAACTAGGATATGTATAAACTAAAAATTATTGATAAATGTAAGAAAGTTATTTTTATTTAATTGATATAATAAGAATTGTATTAGTTTAAACCTGAGACATTAAACACTAAGGGGGAAAGGGAGGAAATATTTAATGTAATAGTCTGAGATTTGTACTAAAGATATTTGTATGTTATTGAATTATCAGTTAACTCAGCCACCACATTGCTTTTTAAATATTTAAATGTAAAACTAGAAAATCAATAAAAAAATTAAAAAGAAAGAACTTTAGGACTTCCAAATTTGTGTATTGCTGCTGCATTCTGGTCCAGTTAAATTTTCTAGGTGGTTTTCAAGGACAACCTCATGTAGAGTGAGGCATTGCAGTGATCAAAACAAGAAACATGTATTGCATGAGTGACTATGAGCATGAGACCATTATATTTGGTTCAAAGACGAAAACCTTCTTGAATGATTCCCAGTGTGTCAATGATCATTCAAGAACTGACATCCTGGGCAGAAGGTAATGATAAACTCATGGACTCTATTGATTTTCCTTTCCATTTCTAAATAGACGACATGGTTCTCAGATATTATTTGACATGAGTATTTTTGGAGCCATTTTGCCAGTTTCAAATTCTTATTGCTTGCTTCTTTAAAATACAGTATATGAATCTCCATTTTGTGCACTATATCCATTTGGACATATGTACATACATATTAATGTACACATATAAATTGGGAATATGTAGAGACTACATTCTTATGCAAGCCACAGATCTGATCTAGATAAGTTGTCTTCCTGTTCAATGTGTTTCCCTTGATGGTCCTCTTTTCACTTCACAGATGTCTTAGCAAGAGAAGAAGGAAAAGTCCTATTTTCAGGACTGCATCAATCCAAAAATGATTTGTTAGGGCTGTAGGCCATTGGTGGGGAAGACTCAGGCAATTGCTGCTTGCACCTGAAGCATCCATCGTTTCTCTTTCTGTTTCCCTTCCTGTTAGCAAGTACATGGGGAATACATTTCTCTCTAAAGCTCATGATTAATTTTTCATGAAGCAGGGAGATACAGCTATGGTGAGAAGGTCAGAAGCAAAAAACTGAGCTTAGTTCCCATTTATTGTCTCCCTGTCACATGGTCATATTTTCACAAATCACGTCCTCATTCTTAATAAACATCACCCCTTCCTCAATTATTCCTGCAGCTAGAGTACATGGAGAGGAGGAGAAGGGATTTAATGTTTAATTTAATCATGGAAAAAAGCAGTCCAAAAATGTATCAGGAACATGTGTGGTGACATTAGAGCATGTTGGTTGGGGATATGAATATGTGAGTATGTGTGTGTGTGTGTCTGTATATGTATTTCTTGTTGCAAAAGGATAGATTCAATGCAAGTCCTTCAACAATTATGGATGGTAAATACAATATATATGACTTTGTCCCTGTGACTCCCATACCATCAAGGTTGTGCAGAACAGGAAAATGGAAAAAACATATAAATGGTGACTGAATTTATGTACCTTGGTAGATGGTTTACTAAAGATAGGAAAATGTAGTCATAAATATATATTTCAATAAATGAGGGACTTTCAGTCAGGGTAATATGGTTCTCAGGCAAAGGAGTCAATGTTGGGAAAGTGTCCAATTTTCTTGATCATTTGGGAACCAGTTTTTCTTCTGGGAAATAGATGTTCATACCTTAACCAATAAAAAGTAGAATATATTTTGTCTATAAAGCTGGGGCATTGATGTTTTGCCCAAATCAGATCTTCACTGGTTTTCATCTGAACATAAACACAGATTTAGCTGCAAACAGGGTTTTTAATGCTTTAAAGGTAAGTATAAATTATACATAAAATGTGGGCAGTTTGTTAATTGTTCCTATGTAGTGACTGATACAAAAACTAAGGGCCAATGTTGATGTATCCTTTGTCTACTACTGATAGTATTGCTCATTTGGGAACTGGCTTTTTTCTTGGAAACTGATGATCATACCTTCTGATTAAAAAAATAAATTTTGATGTTTACCATTACCAATTTTGATATATCCTTGTTAACTACTGATCTTATGGGACTCAGCAAAACGATATGTGGTACTCTTAACATTTAAGAAAAGGTATATATATATATAGGCCACCAAAAAACTATATCCAAAAACCAGATGTTGCAAGAAAAAAAAGACTCCAAGAAAGACAGATACAGCTGAACGATTGAGACTCACGAGTCTCTGAATATCCCTAGTTTTTAGAAACATGGTACAGCACATAACATGTAAGTCTTGGGAGGTGTTGTAAACCCAACTGCACGGGTCATGTCCAGGTCTTCTTTTGATAGTCCAGGAGCTGGCTGGAAGGTGAATCTCTGCAGAAGACTAGTAAAGAACATGAATATCTCTGTTTTGGCAAGGGTCTCACCTGGACATACTCTCCGACCTGTAACAAGGAATAGAGAACAGAGGATTTGGATTTATTAGTTATGTTAATAGTATTTTATTTCACCTTCTCATGACATATTGGTCTGAGA
>NW_015386548.1:79248-105491 GCF_001527695.2 Protobothrops mucrosquamatus
TTGGGCCGACAGTGGAAAGACCGGCCACTAAAATGGCCGTTCACCTTGCTGCTGTAACCAGAAGTCAGAAGAACATCTAAGCACAGGAACCACCGTGGCTGAGCCGGGGGAGACTTTTTTTTCTCCCTCTCTTGGTTTTCCTTTTTCTTTTGTGCCTGTAAAAAGCACCTTTGAAATTATTTCCCTGCTCTAAGAAGGCGGCATTTGTGAGTGTGGGAAAAAGAAGCTTAAATGGACTGAATTAATTTAAAGTGATTTTTTTTTCTATTTTTGTTTTTTTTTAATTCACTTTGGGGTTTTGGAAAAAAAATTAATATTGAATCTGCTATTGGACTCCTTTTTTCTGTGTTTCCTGATCTTGTTTATGAGATTCCTGATCTCTGGGAGAAGATTTTACATTGTACTGAGGACACCTTGTGGAAAAAGTTAAAATTGCAACTCTCTCTTTTTTCTGACGGTGAGACTGACTTTGACCTTCAGATTACCATAAAAGGAAAAATACAAAGAAAATTAACAGCTGTACTGGTGGGGGTGGATACTGATTAAATGTTCCTTGAACACAGCCTCTACTAAATGATACAGACTATTCCTAATTATTTTTGAAATGGAGCAACCCTATGTTCAACTTGACTATAAGCTCATACTTGAAAAACCTTATGAAGCTACTGATGAAATATGTTTGCAAATAAAAGAATTTACTATGGAAATAAAAAAGAAAGCCTGCTTTGAACTTACAAATTGACCCTCAGACTTTATTTGAGCATTCTATAGACCAAAAAACAACAGAAGCGGGATTAACCAAGGGTAAAGAAGATTCTACTTTACTTCACATGTATGCTGATGAGATCTCCGAGGAACCAAAAAGGACTGTAATTAAACCACCTACAACTCTAAAACCAACAGAAATGGACAGACAAGCTCAACAAACTGAGAATTATGGTAATTTGGATAAGCAACTATTATCTACAAAATTGGACATAACTGAGCCTGCTATTCAACAGTTTCAAACTTGGAGATTTGACTCTTTAAAACAACAAGGGATTACTTACAAAGGAACTAGGTCTCTAAAACAGAAAAGGGGACATTTCTGCTTGATACAAAGGACACCACAAGGCATAAAAAGTGACTTGTTCATTGATATAGAGGCGCTGTTATGGAAACCTGTTTGGCGTAAAAAGAAAGCTAGAATAAGATTTAAGAGTGTGACTTAAGGCTTTATGTAATGGGTTTAAAAAGCTTATTAGATATGGACTGATTTATGGCTTAAGACAGTTAAACAAGATGTTAGATTGAATAAAAATTAATTAAAGGTTTGAATTTAATTAAGAGGTTTGTTTATGTATTAATATGTTTTGGATATAGTAATTTTGGGAGGAGGTTAAAGGAATTTGATATTGATAGATTATAAAATAGAATAGAAATAGTAAGGTATTTTTCTTTTTTCTTGGTTTTGTCTTTGTTTCTCATTTTTTGTTCTTTTTTTTCTTTTCTGTTTTGAAATGATACTAATAAATGTTTATTGAATATGTTAAGGAAAAAGGCAATGGGGAGACACCCAAACTGTTAATTATGCATTTAGATTTGAAATAAGGAATATTGCATTTGAAATAGTTAACTCAACACAGGATTTGGATTTGTGGATTTATTTTGATTAAAGGTTATTGAGGATTGTTATGACTGACTTAATTGTATTGAAATATATTAATTTGAATATAATATGCTATTAGAGGGGAAAGAGAGGGGTTTTTAATGATTTAATCTGAACTTTATGAACATGACTTTGTTTGTGGACAATTAATTGCCCTGCCACCACGTTGATTCTTAAGCACTTGTTTGTAAAACAGAAAAAAACCAATAAAATTTGTTTAAAAAAAATACTCCTATAACTGGTCTGCAAAACTGAAGTATATCATGAATCCTATTACAGTGCTGAAACAGCAGGAATAAATATTTCTGTTTACCAGAGTCATGATTTATTTTTTAAAAATATTCTTAGGATGCCCTGCCAATAAAACTGAAAGTAGAGATGTTCAGAAGTACAGCTGGACCCTTTAATGCTTATGGCTATATTTCTTTCTAAACTGTGAACATATAAATTTAATAAATTATTGTTATTACTACTATTATCACCTTCCTCACAGGGAACTTCTAAGTTAGCAGGGGCCTGGACAAAAATAACAGCTAAAACACTATTGATGATTAACGTTTACGTCTGCTAGCCATGTGGGGAGATTTTAATCAAGGGGAAAGGCTAAATATCATTTTAATATCATTTAAAATAACCTGCAGAGAAAGGCATGAATGCATCTCTTTTTACGAATTTTCCTTCAGTGTTGAGAAAATGTTCAGGGTAGAATTCGTGAGGTCTCTCCCACTGAGATTCATCATGGAGCACAGAAGTTAGCAATGGAATGACTTGGATGCCCTATAAAGAGAAAGCAATAGGTGATTCAAAAATCAAGATGGTATATAATGCACCAAGTTATTCTGTATTCCTAAAATTTCCAGTGTGGTACACAGGGCACTAATCTGCCCAATCACCTACTCTGGAATGTATAGAGCAGGGATGTCAAACTGCCATCCCATGGGCCGAATGCGTCATGCCGAAACCACGCCCACCCCAGCTCCGGCAATGGGGAAAAAGTCACAATATGTCGCAACACGTCTCCTGACATGGCAAGTTTGACACCCCTGGTATAGAGAGATTTTTGAATTGTTGAACTTCTTTGGGTCTTTGTTTCTATTTGTGCAACCATAAAATGGACTTATGAAAGGCTTTTCTGCTGCACTGCAAGCAAAAAAAATATATCTTCAGATGTTTACTTGATAGTAAACAGCACTGAGCTCCATAGTTCTTCTCCATATGCAATAGAAAGCTCCTTAATCCAAGGAAACATTAAGACTTCCTGTCCTTATTCTCCATGGATAAAGGAGTCCTTACACAGCAAATTCTCATGTTACATGTAGATGGCAAAACAAAAAGGGTCAATAAATAAAGTATTCTATCAGAATGTATGAAAAACATCGTCACTTAATTATTCTTAAGAATAGCTTGCATTCCTATTTGATCATTATGGTGGTATAAACTCAGATTTTTTGGCTACCATAGATTAATATAGCTTTCCTCCCCACAACATACACTTGGCTCTATCTGTATGGAAGCTTGTGCCTCCACAGAGTTTGAATAAAATCAAATATGGCAGATTACAACATTCCTAGAATTAATAGAGCCTGTGATATGAAAGCTTTTGAAGATTGTTAATTGTTGTACTGTAATAAATGGACTGAATGTAACAAACTTAGATTTGAAAATGAACAATACAGATACAATCACCTTTGGAATGAAGTAGCCCTTAAAGTTAACATCCACTGTAGTTGCATGTGGCAAGTTTAAGGGAACAACATCGGCATATCGTTGAACTTCATGGACTACAGCATCTGTGTATGGCATTTTTGTTCGGTGTTCGGCTCTTGGCTGAGCATATCCAACAACATTTATTATTTCTTCTTGGACCTTTTCTGAAATAATAAACAATAATATCCAGTAACATAAACTCAGTGTGTTGGATATGGTGTTAACTCTTGGGAATATAAAATTGCAATGGCAGGAGATCCAAAGTTTTTCTGGAAATTGAGGAGGAACAGTGCATTCACTAGTTCAGATTAAAGAAGATACATGTCATAGTTCCAGGTCATGATCCCAACAAAGCAAGCACACCTGAGACATTGTGATCTCTAATGCCAGGCTTTATTGAGCATAGCATACTGGCACTAATGAATGCAAAAGTCAGCTCTGATTAAATTGGCGTGAGAGCAGTATATTAAATGTATAGCAACTCTCTTTTCCCCCTGACAGTGCAGGTCACATTACCCAATTAAGCTCCAGACAATTATTATGAAAAAGAATCTTCAGTTTCCAAAACAAACTTGTGGATGATCTTGCAGCTCCACAGCTGCAACACACATTCCATTCTCCCCACTCTCCTCCCTGGTTCTGTAGACAAGCCAAGGGGAAAAATGTCCAAAACAACATGAAGTTTTTCTAGCTTGACAATGCATGCAGAGAAAAATAAGACAGAAGCTTTAATTGTACATATGATCCCTGTGCTTTTTACACATAATACTGTGATACATCAGATCGATCAATGTGGTGGCCTAGAGGCGGTGGTGGGATTCAGCCGGTTCGCACCACTTCGGCAGAACCAGGAACTAATTTTTTGTTGCCCAAGCCCAGAATGGACTTCTGGAAGCGGCATCCACACAGAGAACTAGTTGTCCACATATTTGAATCCCACCACTGCCTAGAAGTGAATAGTTGAGAGTTCAATCCTAGACAGTGACCGATGTTTCTCTATCAAAGCGCAAAGAAAAAATATCTGCTGCAAACTCTGTGTAGGCATCAGGAAGGGCATCCAGCCAGTAAACACTCAACTCCATTCAGTTGTCAGGACCCCACCCTGAAGCAAGGGACTGGAGCAGGGATGCTTGACTGCCAGCAGTTTGGGGATGCGAGGAGTTGTGGGGCACCGAGTTGTCCCCACATCAATTTAGACAGTGTGATTTGTTCTATGCCGACCTTACCATCCCAAGTCAATGGGGCCCAGCCGGATGCACCTACCTGGCAAGACCTACCCAGTCACGCCCACCTGGCCACTGTGAGCAGTCATAGACCCATGCCTGCCTGCCCCTGTGGTTACCGCTGCAGCACAGCTCCATGCATTGGACCTGTCCTCTGCTAGCACTTCTGCCACTAACAAGACACCCAAAGAAGCGAGGAAGTAAATACTCATCACCTCCTACTACTAATCTGCTTGCAGGCCAGATCTAAAGACATCATGAGCTGGATCTAGCCCTCAGGCCTTGAGTTTCACTTGTCTGTGATATATCAGACAACACTGTGCCAGAATTCAACCTGACCATCCAGTTTGGTTGTGAAGAGACATTCTGTTGCTGGTTCCCCTCTTGAACCAGGTAGCAGGCCTTCTGAGTGGCAGACCCCACTCAGTATGGAAGAATCTCCTTTGGAGCTACAAATGCCACCTACCCTACTGATACTTCATAAAATTGCCAAAGCTATCCTAACCCGGCCTGTCGAAAAACAAAGATAAATCTTATTTCATTACTAAAAAGGTTTTCAAACAGAAAAAGGGTTGCTGAATCCCCTCAGGCTGTGACCCCTCCTGTAACTCCTCTTCATCTTCCAAGTCTGAGCTGGCCAGGAGAAAAGTAGTCCTGTTTCAGCAGGCATTGAGATTCTAAGGTAGATTAAGCCATTGGGAACCTATGAGAATTGTTATTATTTCATGAGGATTTTAATAATTCTGGTTTGTGTTTGTGTGGATATGACTTTATTGTGCCCTGCCTGGAGCCTCTGTTGGTCTTACTGGGTTTTGCATATTCTAAGTAATATAATAGACTCCAATGTCTTGCATCATCATAGTTGCCCAGTAACTAATAGCATGTACTCATTACATTCTAGAGCTACACCATGCTTTGGATTTGGCTTCCAAAACATGCTCTGGAGCATAGAGAGGGATGGAAAAAAATAAATTGCTTTGAGGCAGGTGTTCCATTTGTGTTTCTGCATGATTCAAGTCAGTACACAAAATTGGAAATGGAATTCCTTGCCTTTTCCCCCCTCTTTCACTCAGGTATTATCCAAAGTCACTGTCACCTACCTTAGTTATTCCACATCTAACACTACATACCTGAAATCAAGACACTAAAGTAATGGAAGCTGTCAAATTGTAAAGCACTTACTCTGAATTAAAGGGTACTTCATCATTAACGTAAGGGCCCAAAATAGAGTGGTTGAAACTGTTTCCACACCAGCAATGAATAGATTTGTCACGGATTCTTTTAAATTTTTATGGTTGAAATACCCATTGTTCTGGATCTTCCTTTCCTAGAGTTAAAAGAAAGAACTGGTTTTAAAATTGGTTTTAAAACGGTGCACTCCTGACACATTGCAAAGAATGTGCAGCCTTCTCTAAAGCAATCTTTAGTTGCACCAAAACAAATTAGCAATGTTCTGTCCAGATATTTTTTAAAAAGCCAAATTTCCACTCTTCCTCAGTGGAAATCTGCCTTGTCCAAAAGGTATTTAAATGGTCTGCACTATTAGCATGCAAAATGTTTTAAGCTTGAAGTAGTCCATTTTGAGTTCAAAATGTTCTGACTTTACCAGACGTTTTTCAACCATTCTGAAAATGTTCCAAATTCAGCTCAGTCTGGTTTTGCAATGACTTCTGTTTGCTGTCGAACCTTCTATCAGCCAAGGTTTAGACCTTAATACCGATGGGTAATCTTGTCTGCTGGTCCTTAAGATTTAATGGATATTACCTATTGACAGAATCTTCACACGACTCCACAAAGATCGCATTCTCAATACAGGAATCTTTTTGGTTCTAAAATATTCTGGTTTAAATCCTCTTTGATACTGTCATCTCTCCTTTGGGATTGCTACACATTTTATAAATAATTATCCACGTGAAATTTATTATTCAGGAGGTTAAAATTCCATGCACCTTTCTGAGGTTTTTTTTTAATCTTCAGTTTCATAACCATCACTGGAAGAGATTAATTCTATGCTTTCTCTCAGTGTCTTTGTGTGTGAGTGTATGTATGAGTGAGTGTAAATGAGTGAGTATATCAATTTCTGCAGCTGGATTGTATGTGTGTAGGTAACTAAATTGATGCATAATGTATGTGTATATGTAAGTAGAGAGCCAGTTTAGTGTACTGATGAAGGCATTAGGCTCGAAGCTGAGAGACCATGAATTCTAGTCTTTCATTAGGCATGAAACCAACTGGGTGACCTTGGCCAGTCATTCTCTCTCAGGTTTAGTAAGCAGGAAGTGCAAACCACTTCTGAAATCTTGCCAAGAACACATCACCTGAAGATTCTACATCTCCAGTGACATTTGCTAAAGAAATGAAATGCCATATACAAAAACCTGCATCTTTCAGTTAATGATGTTGGATTAATCTAAATCTGGCCAATGTTTAATATATTCACAATTTATTATTTAAGAAAAACCCTTTGAAAATATGTAGCTGTTATAGTAAGTCTTTGAACATATTTTTTCTGAAATACAGTATATTACTTTCTATGCAATTGATGTAACTACCCCAATAATACTCTTTTTATATGCAGCTATGTCTTTTGTTTGAGTCAGGGGGGGTGGATTCCGGCAACGTCTATCCGGAATCCCAGGAACTCTGTGGAGTTCACTCATATTTGACATTTGTCTCTTTTGAGCTTCAGCCCCGCTTCGTGGAAGCACTGAAGAGCAGCTCTTAGACATTCTGCTAATATTTCTGCTGATTCCCCAGCAATTAGAATGTCGTCAAAATAAGGACACAAATCTGGAATGTTTTTGAGCGTGCGTTCCATCATGCTTTGAAAAAGCCCTGGGGCTACACTGACACCAAACTGCAGGCGACGAACCCTGAATGCCCCTCTATGGGTAACTATTGTTCGTGCCTCTGCAGTGGCATCATACACAGGTAGTTGCTGATATGCCTGTGCCAGGTCCAGCTTTGTGAATAAGCGACCTCCTTGTAATGATGCCAGGATGTGGCTAACTACAGGTACCGGGTACGCATGCTGCTGAAGTGCCTTATTAATGGTGCACTTATAATCAGCACAGATGCGCACTTCACCATTTCCTTTAAATGGTGTGACTATGGGGTTTTCCCACAAACTGCAATCTACCAGTTGCAGCACACCTTGCTGCACTAACTTATCTATCTCTGCATCTATCTTGGGTTTAAGGGCAAAAGGCACTCTGTGAGGCTTGATCCTGATTGGGGTTATGGTTGGATCAAGGTAGAGGGCGATTGGTGCTCCCTTGTATTTGCCTAAGCTAGGGCTGAATACATCAGCAAATTCCTGGCAGACAGCTGCCAAATCCACTGTTTGGGTTCTGTTGATGCCAGTCACATGGATGCCCAGGGCATCAAACCAGTCTAGGCCGATCAGGCTTGTGCACTGGCCTTCAAATTTCAAACTCTTTGAACTTCACTTTTAACGTAGCTTCGCCTTTAACTGCTACGCTACACGTGAATTTTGAAAATCTGTCAACACTACATTTGACAGCTTGAGTCTGACTCATTTCCCACCATGTCTGCAGATGTAATAGAAAGTTTTGTAGGAGATTATGGACAGGGCTGACCCAGTGTCCGATTCCATTGAGCATGGAACTCCTTGTAGCTTGACTCTTAGTCTAAGCTTTTCTTTGAGGGGGCGATGGGCTCCTGTTCTCAGAATGCTCCTCCTTCCGGAGCAATATCCTACTCTGTTTTGCCCCAGGGCCCCTTTACCTCTCCTGGGGAAGTCTTCGGGTGGAGATTCCCTCTGGTGACCTTTACAGACAATAGCAATGTGGCCCTGTTTGCCACATGCTCGACACACAGCCGTACAAAACCTGCATTCTGAGTGCTGGTGCTGTCCTCCACAGCCAGGACAGCTAGGGAAGAAGGCTGCCTTGTCAAGTGGCCGCTGCCTTCTTCCTGGAAGCTTCTGCACCCGGTCAATCTCAATGTCCTCATCTGGGTCATCTGCTCTCTCTGAATCTGGCTGGAGGAATTCTGCCATCGCTTCTTTCAAAGCGTCCAGGAACGTCAAGGTCTCCTTTGCAAACAGCCTCTGCTGTAAGTCTCTGTTTCTCAGGCCACATACCAGTCGGTCCCTGAGCGTATCCTCTAAATCTGAAAATTCGCAGAGTCTGGGCGCCTGTCTCAGGGCAGCCATGAATTCAGCAGCTGACTCCCCTGGCTGCTGCTCTCTCTGCTCGAACGTGTGTCTCCATGCAATGATAGACAGTCTTGGTTCGAAGTGTTCTTTGAGTCTTCTTTTCAAGTCAGCGTAGGTGACTGACTCCAAGCTGGCTGAGGCAATTAGATTCTGCTATGTCAAAAGTTGCCTGGCCGCATATGCATAGCAAGGTTGCAGCTTTTAGTCCGTCTTCCCTGACCTGGTTCGCTCTCAAGTAGTTTTCGACCCTAGAGACATAAGAACTCCATTGTTCTGGGTCCAATACATCGAATTTGGATAGCTTGCCAACTTTGGCCATAGCTAGCTGTTACTGCATCTCTCAATGCCTTATGCTGCTAAGGGTTTCTGTGCAAATCCTAGGGACGGATCCCTTAGGATAGTGATGCCTCCAGCATGGCTTGCTGGCAGGCAGAAGGGGGGAACACTGTTCCTACCAGGGCGCTGATGCCTGGTCTTACCCCTTAGTGACTCTTAGCTCTTAGTCCTCCAGCTCTTCCTTCCTTAGCAGCATAATCCCACCTTCGTCGCCACATTGTATACTGGGAACAGTGAGGCATTGAAGACACAGGAGTGAAAGTAGCTCGTTTATTCAATCCACACAGAAGCTGCTCTAACAGCCACTTGACTCCTATTTATACGGACCGCCACTAAGCGGCAGCCAATGAGTTTAAAGCATACATTCCCTCCTAAACACAGGCTTGCAATATATATAATACAGACAGTTAAGGATTTGAATTGAACATCTTGATTAACTGTTTTATAACAGCCCTATGAAATTGGGTTAATACACAACATCTTTTCTGTGCAAATTTTCTAAGAATCAAAACAACAACAAATCATAATTAAATATAATGTTCCTCAAATGCGTGCCAACTTGTAGGAATTAAAAGCAAATTGTTCATTATTGATATCCATGCAGAGCCAGAATTCATTATGGGGTTCATAACATTATAATGTACAAAAAATATATAAAAAGATTCTGGGTTATTATTATTCTAGGATTCTCAAGTGCTTTGAAATTAGGCTAAGTGTGATTAGTGACATAATAATGCTGGTTAGTGAGTATAATACAAACAGCCTTTCAATGTTAGAGTACTGAAAGCAAAATAAATAATTGCTCAATATTTGGAGACCATTGCGAATTTGCCAGGTTTGCTTTTTTTCTATAATAAGGATTGTTGCCAATTGCGGGTACTTCCATTTGCAAAATATGATGGAAAATTTCAAGCTGTCATTTCTGCACATTACATTACCTTTCTCTGTTGTACAAGATACGAATCGATAAAGTTTCTTGGGTTATTTTCGTCCAGATTATTGAGACATTGGATGAAGTTTTCCTTGACAAAAACATTAAATCCCCTTCCATTCTTCAGGGCTTTTTTATGAGTGCCAAAAAGGAAGCCAAGCACGGGAAACATGTTATATAGCTGAAACATACAAAATAACAAAGATAAAAAAGAAGACACATACCTAGAATATCATTTTGGATAGACTTTACAAATAGCAAAAGCAATAGCACTTAGACTTATATATCGCTTCACAGTGCTTTACAGCCCTCTCTAAGCAGTTTTACAGAATCAAATTATATCTGTTTATATATATAGATAATAATATAGAGCTATTATAATTCAGAAATGGACTTCCTTTTAGTTTCCTTAAACATAGGACTTGCAATATGCAGTATCCACGAAATTTTTCCATCACAAATTTGATGGAGAATTTTGGAGGTCCTGTCATAGATAGTTCTAGTTAATATCGTGTTGCTCTCATTAACATATATAATTCTCATCTAGTTATTCTTAGTGATTGAAACACATTTGAATTAGATTCTATATTAATAATAATAATAATAATAATAATAATAATAATAATAATAATAATAATAATAATAATAATAATAATAATAATAATAATAATAATAATAAAGTTGGAAGGGACCTTGGAGGTCATCTAGTCCAACCCCCTGCTCAGGCAGGAAACCCTATACCATTTCAGACAAATGGCTGTCCAGTCTCTTTCTTATGTAAATTGACTGGAAAATGGAACCAGAGTTTCATCAAGTTCCCATTTCAAGAAACATTTGATATAGATATAAATATGACATACCTCCATACATATTTGGATACTTAAGTGGAAGAATGATGGAAATATTGTGTCACTTTTAAAATATATATTTTGAATCATTCCAAAGTTTTTTTATATTAGACATTAGATTCTGGATTTTGCAATGGATCCTGAAAAATGCACACTGCCGTGTCTACACACTAAATGAGCTTTTAATGCTTTTCAGATGGATAATCATTACCTGCACTGAGGGGGTTCCCAAAAGCCTGGCATTTTCTTTTGCCAAGTTCAATAATTTAATAAAACCTGGATCTTCAAAGTCATATCGCTTCCCAACTAAAATGGATACTGTGATATTGGCAACAGCTGCAGTCATAATTCCTCTGAATTCAAATGGTGTTCCTATACATCAAATGTAGAATTTCATCAAAATGTTAATATAATATAAAATTATCACAACTATGTACTAACATTGTATTTTCACTGCCTTGATTCTAGCATCAGTTGGCTTCTTTAATCAGAGTAAAAAAATGGATTTTTAAAATAAACGTCTGGAAATCTTTATGGATGATTTGATGACATTTGGACAGAAATCACAATGAGTTTTGGATTTGTGAATGGATAAGGATGAGTATTTATGGGAAGAGGCAAACCATTATGTAATCTCATAGGGCGTGGGACTCTTATTAAATTTCCTGTATTTGTTGCAAGAAAGATCATGACTCTTTTTTTAAATAATCTTTTTTTTCTATCTCTCTTTTCTTTTCTTTTTTTTTAAATTCTTCTCTCTTTCTCTCTTTCATCCTTTTCTCTCTCCTATTTGCACTTTGTGTTTTTTCTATTTTATAGTTTTTTTTCTGATTTGAGTTTTTATTACCTTTTAGCATTGTAAAAGCCCTTCAATAAAAACTATTTAAAAAGAACAACAGTTCTGCAAGTCTGGAATAGGTCATGAAGAAACATCAACCCCTTCAAGATAACATAAGATAGATAACCTCTTTAGCCCAAGAAGAAACACAAACTCACCTTTATATGATTCAAACTTCTTTATCAGGAAACTGCACTCTTCAGCTATTCTGCTTTCCATAGACCTCTTACCCATCCCATAGTCCCGTAATGTGGTTAACATAAATCGCCTCATTACTCTCCAATTCTCACCATGGGAAAAGGCTACTCCTGAAAAACCAAAGAGTATTCAAAATTTCAACTGATTGTGAAGAGAGGTACTCTCTACAGGTCATCCAGTTGGCTCTTCCAACCCAAGGAACATTTCTTAAACATTCAGTTAAGTTTTCTAATTTTGCTATCTTAAAAATGTCTGCACTTCAACTCCCAGAATTTCCCAGCCAATTCTGTAAGTTGAAATCCACATGTCTTAAAGTTGGTATGTTTGGAAACACTGATCTAAGTCATGCATGGGAAAGAGCCAAGTAATTCTGTGCTAAAATATCCAGATAATCATTAGAGGAAGAATTTGAGAAAGATATCTATGGTCTCAATTAACAGAATAATTACAAAGACCATCCCTATGCAGAGAACTGGCTAGTGACTTTTTAAAGAAAGCAAAGAAATACATCATCTTTTTAAAAATCACCCTGTGGTATTGTTTATTCCAGAATATACAATTATCTAATGAATAGCACTAAATCTTAGCAAGAGCTATACTATACTGTTTTTCTGTAGTTACTCCCTATATTTAGTTTCTGACATGGTTTTTCCTTTTTCAGTTGCTATCCACAGTTATTTAAAAAAAAATACTTTCATTTTTCCCCGTGTTCCCTTATACCTCTTTCACTTATTATTTTGGAACAAGCTGAGTTATTTTTAAATTAAAAACTAGTTTCAGTCATATCTAATTTGTACTGCTCCTGTGATAACTTTGTTACAAATGCTCCATTGTACAGTTATATGTTTCCCAACTGTATGGCCATGGAATGGAGGTCCTCACCAAAACCCCTTGAAAACTCCTCAAATATGGGGACGCGGGCCCTCTCAGCAAACACATCAGCGTTATTCATCAGAGCTTCCTTTATGGTCTCATATCCTGTTAGCACCACTATTTTCTGGACTCCCAGTTGGATTTTGAACACAGGTCCATACTGTTTGGATAGCTGGAAAAAAGAAAGGAAGAGAGATAGCTATGGTCAAAAAAGTGACCCTTTATAAATCACAATGAGAATATGTACATTTTGCAGATTGAAATACACATCCACAATAATAAAAAATATTTACCTAAGAAAAAAGACCATTTATGAAATGTACAGGCTAAGAAGTAGTAAGACTTTGCTGCAGATTCTACATTAGAATCTGGGGCAGAAAAAGATGGAGGGAGGAGGTTATGTGCAGTGGTCTCTAAGCTTTCTGTCTTAGTGGGCTGGTGGGGAGGGACAGGGAATGGTTCCATGTGAGTTGCAGGCTTATGTGTGAGCTCCTGAAAATGGAGCTTTGCACGAGAGCTCCTGAAAATGGAGCTTCACGTGTAAGTGCAAGCACCTGCCACTTGCACAAATGAGCTGAGTGCGGACATGCTTGCCCAACGGTTCAGAACAGGTCATGGCCCGGTAGTGAGCCGTGGCCCAGGGTTTGGGGACCCCTGATAGAGAGAGTATTGGAAAGCCAAGGACAGAGAAGAGAGGACTGTGGAGTTTTAGGTATTGGGTGAGTTTCAAATGTTGTGACTGGATTTTAGTGAGCATGGGCATTGCCCCCTTTTGTGACCCACCCATCTTTTTCAGAAGGGATTTAATCACTTGCTTTCATTCATGAAACTCTTTGAATCCTCTGAACATTAAATAAATGGATCCATTTGGGTTTCCCTCAATTAACCAATCTTAAAGTTGTTCAATGTCCAAATATATTTATGGTGCGATCACTTTTTCTGTACGTTTCTCAAAGATATGCATTTTTGTTTAAATTTACCCCTAATAAACAGTTTGGGAAACATGATATTTCTAATATAATGTACAGCATTTACACTATTTATATGGATATATGCCGTTGTTTACTGAAAACTATACCAAGTTTTTATTTGTTTTGGGGTGGGAATAAAAATAAGTTGGAGTTATTTTAAACTGAACATGGTCCACACATATTTCAAAACCCTCATCTCAAAACTATCCATTTTGTCTTTCTATAGTAATATATTATGTTGATGCCTATCAAGATCTACCTAGATTCAGGGCTTAGATTTTAAAAAAAAGAACAAATAGGACATTCTTTTATTTGTTGGGAATGAATGAGCCGTTTGATTTAATAAGAGCATTTCTCTTTAGTCAGAGCAAGCTTTAATTTCCCTGGCTTACAAAAGTCAGAGAATACTGCAATTTTTCCCTGCAACCGAAAGGATAAAAAAATGTTACCTCTAACATTGTCTGGTAAGGTTTCTTCAGATCCATGATGTGGAGGTTTCCAACAACAGGCAAAGGCTTGGGTCCTGGTGGAAAATCTTTGGAGCTCTTCTTCCAGGAGTTGCCCATTCTCAAAAGGAGCATAATCATAAGTGTAGATAG
The DNA here is from genome assembly GCF_001527695.2 of Protobothrops mucrosquamatus. Classification (NCBI taxonomy): domain Eukaryota; kingdom Metazoa; phylum Chordata; class Lepidosauria; order Squamata; family Viperidae; genus Protobothrops; species Protobothrops mucrosquamatus. The sequence continues at coordinate 93,601 of NW_015386548.1, forward strand.
GAACAGTATTGAAATAGGAACCATCCAACCCATTTTTCTTTTTAACAGGCAAGTTCTTTAGAGACTCTAATGGAACATTTGCAACACAATTTGATCAGAGACAGTATCTGCCAACTGAAAAGCTCCAAAAGGAACAGAAGAATTAAACCTAGCTGAAAGTGAAGATTACCTGTAAGAATGGCCCCTTTTAATGTTAGATGAGTATCTCATGGCCATCCTTGGTAATAATTAAACTGAAGATAGTAAGATATTTTGAATATATATCAGAATTTTCTGAGTATTTCTCCCATTTAACTCTTTAAAGATATGAACTGAGAATGCATTGAGGTTTCTCCTCACCAGTTAATTCCAGAAACAGGGATGAGGGTGAAAAACGCTGTTTTACTTGAACCAACTGAAAGTAATGTCCTCTGCATTTAAATTTCTCCAATTTATTCCTATACTCGCACTCATGCTTTACCTGTGGCTATGTATTTTCAGACCAACTTCAGAGTTATCAACACAGTTTTAGTTCTTATATGCAGTGCTTTTTTTGAAAAAAAAAAAGTGCCGGAACTCACACACGTCATACAACCCAACCATACTTGCCTACCCTACAAGGTTCCATCCAAAAAAGGTGCCGGAACTCCATTTCTGGGCGTTCTATGAGAAAAAAAGCCCTGCTTATATGTTTAGTGGTAACTTGCCCTACACAAGAGATTGCCAGTCTAGCATCTACTGAACAGTGTCTGCATGCTGGATGCTAGGAAAAATGTTCTCAGTAGTAGCCATTTTTAGTCTATTGTAACCTCAGTGCTTTTTTTGTAAAAAAAAAAAAAAAAAAAAAAGGTGCCGGAACTCACACATGTCATACAACCTGCCTTGCCTACCCTACAAGGTTCCATCCAAAAAAGGTGCTGGAACTCCGTTCTGGGCGTTCTATGAGAAAAAAGCCCTGCGTATCCTAATCTCAAAATGTCAAATTGTGCCTCCCGTTGAACTCTTTTCAACACCAGGCGGCCATTTAATACTAATTTATGCAGTTTATATTGCATTTAGGTACTTTTTTGTGTTGCATTTTATTCTATAAAATAGGCAGAAAAACTATGTGTGCAATAAGCATTATACAGACACACATACAACACACACACAGAGAAAATATCTCTAAAAGGTTTATGCTTAAACAGAAACAACAAACTCAATATCTAATCAGGAGCTTAAAAATGGACAGAATGAACTATGTAAGAGCCAAGACTGAGCAAAGATTATTGCTCTGCTGTTGCAAAGTGCTCTATTACTGCCTGACCAAACATTGTTAACAAACAATATGTTCTTCCCTCTCAGCCATTACTGCTGCGAAGAAGTTTTACCTTGGAAAAGATATTTCCAAAGATATTTGGAAAGCAGCTGGTTTTGTTTATTTATAGATGTTTGTATGCCTATGGTTGTCTTTTGATGTACTAAACTGATAATAAAACTGAAAGAGTTTAGAGATGCCAAGTTCTTATTTATAAATACCTTTAATTCTCTCCTTCTTTAGTCTAGCTGACTATGACTAACTCCACTAGAGGAACTCTATATCTCTCAGAGATTATTTAAAAAAAATGTTTGAATTAATTTTTTGTATAGATTACATTTGAGAACACATATGAACAGATGTAAATGTAAGGAATCTCACATATAAGCCTATGTAAAAATATGTGAAAACAGGAGTGGGGAAGAATAAAAGGAAAATAAATAAATAAAATACAACAAAAACCAGAAAAGGGGAAAAAAAGCAAGGAATAAGAAAACAGAAAGGAATAGAATACACTATTTTGAAATTTCAATAGCTTTTCCAATATAAAAATACATCTTTGAAGTTCCAAAGTCAACCCAATCCTAATCCTAATTCTATGATATAAAGCACTGTAATTCTGATGGATAAAAATAAAATCATTCATATGAAATAAGAAGTAATGATATTTCCACATTGCCCATTGAAAATGATATTTTTGTCTCTTTCCTCAATAACGCTTGCAAGATCCCTGTCAAATCATGATGACAACAGAATGGAGAAAACAAAAAATTAGGAAGTGGAATCAGTCAAAGTATATCCCAGCCACTGTAAAATGACAAGATTTAACTGCATTCTGAAATGAGTACAGAAACTTCAGTGAACAAAAGGATCCCAGATTTGTAAATGGTATTTTTTTTGTATTTGAAAAAAAGTATCTTGCTGCCTGACATCAGCTTGGTAATCAAACTATGTTCCCTGTAGCAATCTATGGTTGTGAAAGTTGGAACTTGATAAAGCAAGTCACGAAGAAAATTGACGTGTTTGAGCTATGATGCTGTAGAAGGCTCCTGCATATTCCTTGGACAGCAAAGGTGACTAACAAGCAAGTACTGGAGCGCATATCACCAGACTTATCACTGGAAGGCAAAAATCACAAAACCACATCTCTCTTATTTTGGCCATGTCATGCAGGGGAATTTAAAGGAGAAAGCAACTATGCTTGGAAGAATTAGCAGTAAAAGGAAACCAGGCTGCCGAAGAACATGGTGACTGGCAACTTCAAAACTGACACCAGCCAGAGCAGAGAACAACTCAAAGAAATAGTACAAGATCGGAAGACATGGAGAGGCCTGGCCCATAGAATCACCAAGAGTTAGACATGATTGAATGGATATCATCATCATCATCATCATCATCATCATCATCATCATCATCATCATCATCTGTCTGATTATATTATATGAAACAATCCAACATATGAATACTCCACAAAAATAAAACTCTAACACACCATAGGCTCCATAAGATTATCCTCAAGAAAAAGTGGTTGGGCTTGGTTCCCATTCTGACCCAATGTCTCAGGGAAAAGCCAGGTCTTCAAGGCCTTCTGGAAAGCAAGAGAGGTATGGGCCATTTGTAGTTCAGTTATGGCTCAGTTATGAGGTCTCTGCAGATGACAACATTTAACAGAGCAGTCCTAGAATGAGACTACTTTATAAAATCTAGCCAGACAGGTAAACATCACCATGAAGAGGCAGTCCCTCAAACAACCTGGTTCTGTGCCATCTAGGGCTTTAAAATTGATAATCGGCAGCTTGAATTGCCCCAGAAAGAAACTTATGCAGTAGTAGTGTAACAATGAAGAACTTTGGGATTCACAAGCCTGTGTGTGCTTCAGCATTCTGGTCATGTTAAAATTTCTAGGTGGTCTTCAAGGGCAATTTCATGTAGAGTAGGGCATTGCAGAGATCCAAAAAAGAAGCAAGGTGGGCATGAGTGATTATGAGCCGGGCTTTGCTGTGAATGACAGATCCTCAGGACTATATTCCATGGATTTGATGAAGTGGATCTGATCCATGAAACCTTTGGACTAACAAACCAATAAAGTTTTAAGATAGCTTAAGACCATTATATTCCTTTCAAACACAAAAACTTTCTGATGTTTCCCAGTGTGCAGTGTTAATTCAAGAACTGAGATCCTGGGCAAGGTAATGATAAACTCATGGACTCTATTATTTCCCCTTTCCATTTCTAAAAGGAAGGCATGATTCTCAGATATTATTTGACACAAGTATTTTTGAGTCATTTCCCCCAATTTCACGTTCTTATTGCCTGCTTCTCTAAAGTGCAGTATATGAACCTGCACTTTGAGTACTATATCTTTATTCCTGTATCCATTTGGACACATGTACATACATGTTGATGTACACATATGAATAGGGAACATGTGGAAATTATATTCCTATGCATATAGGAATCTGGAGATGTTCTTATCATCTTTCAGGATGAATGAAAGTGGCTCCACAGTTGTCCTTCTGTTCAATACGTTCCCTTTGATCGCCATCATTTCCCTTCACAGATGCCTTAGAAAGAGAAGCAGGGAACAGACCTGTTTTCAGGTTTGCATCAAACCCAAAATAATATTTTCTGATATGTGGAGAACAAATTTTTCTCTAAGTCGCATGATTAATCTTTGGTGAAGTGGGAAAATACAGCAACAATGAATAAGTCATTAGCAAAAAATGGAATTGAGGTTAGTTAGTTCACATTTATTGTTTCCCCATTGCCTGTTCCTGCTTAACAAATGATATTCTTATACTGTAGCCATGCTACCTGGAAAGAAAGAGAGGGGATTTCCTGTTTAATGTAATCATTGGTCAAAATCATTGGACCAGTTTGTTGATTGTTCTTTATAGTGATTGATACAATAACTAAGATCGCATTTTAAGGTATCCTTTGTCTACTACTGATTTGATGCGACTCATCAGAATCATATGTGGTATCTTTAATGTTTCAGAGAAGGCATAAATGAAGGCCACCAAAAGGTTCCAAGAGAGACAGATGCAGCTGAGCAATTCAGACTAATGAATTGCTGAATGTTCCTATTTTAAGAACATGGTAGAGCACATAATGTGTAAGTATTGGGAGGTGTGGTAAGCCCAACTGCACGGGTCATGTCCAGGTCTTCTTTTGACAATCCAGGAGCTGGTTGGAGAATGAATTTCTGCAGAAGACTAGTAAAGAACATGAATATTTCTGTTTTGGCAAGGGTCTCACCTGGACATACTCTCCGACCTGTAACAAGAAACAGATTTATTAGCTGTGTTAATAACATTTTATTCCACCTTCTCGTGATATATTGGTTTGAGAGTTCACTATAAAATTGAGACCTTACTGACTAATCATACAGAAGAATAATGCTACCACTAAGGACACCCCTATAATGGATCTCAGAAGTGTATCAACATTTCAACAAATAAATTGATAAAATTATTATTATTACTATTACTACTATTAATATTATTGATCATCGCACAGTCAGCCAGCTGTTCAGACTGGGTCTGGTATTTTTGATTACCTATCGAGTCCTTAACAAGGACCTGGGATAGGCAGATCTGGATGTTCGATGGTGTTACAGATATTGTCACAGGAAGGAAGCTGTTCCCAGTAAAGCCGCCTTTTACAATTGACTGATGAACGAATTTGTCAATGCCAATGATGTTCAAGTGATGCTCCAGTTGTTTTGGGATTGCACCCAAGGCACTTATTACTATTAGTACTATCTTTGCTTGCCTTTGCCACAATCGTTCTATTTTTATTTGTAGGTCTTTGCATTTTGTTATCTTCTCCAGTTCTTTCTCTTCTATTCTGCTGTCTCCAGGTACTGCCACGTCCACTATCCAGACTTTTTTTGTCTTTCTTATTGACAATTATTAAGTATGGGGTGTTATGTGGCAGGTGCCTGTCTGTTTGAATTTTAAAATCCCAGAGCAATTTAACTTCTTCATTTTTATGGCTTTCTCTATTTTTTGGTCTCACCAGTTCTTGCTTGCAGGCAAATGATATTTCTTGCAGATCTTCCAATGCAACATTGTTTCTACATTCTCATGCCACTGCTTGCAATCAGTCTGGGTGATCTTCTTGCAGCAGCTTACAAGGTGGTCCCTTGTTTCTTCAGCTTCTTTGCATAGGCGGCACTTACAGTCTGTTCCTGTCTTCTCAATTTTGACTTTGTATGCATTTGTCCTTAAGGCTTGGTCTTGTGCAGCCAGAATTAGTCCCTTGGTCTCTTTCTTCAACTTTTCTGCTCTTAGCCATTGCCAGGTCTGGTCATTATCTGCTTTCTTGCTATTTTTTTTAATGTACTGGCCATATAAGTGCTTTATTTTCCCATGCCTCCATTCTGTTCTTCATTTGGTCTTTCTTGTAGGCCAGTTTGGTCTCTCCAGTAATCAGTAAGCCTTCCTGGAATATCAATTTCAGTGCATCTTCTTCATTGTCCTTCAAATATTCTTCCAAAGCCTTCTTCTTCAGCTATCTGATATACTTGCAACATTCCACACCCACCTATTTATCTTGGTAGGTAGAGTCTGTCAATGTCGCTCCATGAATGAAAGGCATGATTTGTTATCATTATTTTTCTAGTCTTCCTTTCTAGTCCACTATTACAGCTGTGTATCTAATGACTGGAACTGCCCAGATGTTGATTGCCCTGATGGACTTTCCTCCATTGAGTTTGGACTTTAAGATCTTCTTCACTCTCTTGATGTATTCACCTGTAATCTTTTTCTTGACTTCATTGTGCTTGATGTTATCAGCTTGAAGATACCCAGATACTTGTAATAATCATCTTCATCCAGACTCTTAATATTATTTTCATGGGATCTTGATTCCTTCAGTTTTCAATATTTTCCTTGTTTGTTAGTGAGTGTGGCACATTTGTCCAATCCAAACTCCATTGCAATATCTTGGCTATATATACGGACAGTGTGGACCAGCGATTCTATTTCAGATGGAGTTTTTCCATACAGCTTCAGATCATCCATGTAAAGGAGGTGGGATAGTCTGGCAGATGTTTTTGATAGCCATGGCCTGAGTTATTGAGTATTGTTTACAGAGAAAACAGTGCAATGACCAATAGTAGTTGTGATAGTGAATCTACTTGAACTATTCGTCTCTTGATATTAACCACTTCCAGTCTCTCATCATTGACTTGCAATTGTCTCTTCCATTGTACATTGATCTTTGCACAATCATTCTGATATTTCTATTGACTCCTGTAAATTTTAGGCACTTGATTATCTAGTCATGTAGCAGAGAGTAGAATGCCTTTTTGTACTCAATCCATGCTACATTCAGATTGGTCTTCCTTCTCTTGCAGTTTTCCAAAATCATTGTGTCAATTAGGAGTTGATCTTTTGTTCCTGTGCTATTGGGGCAGTTTCCTTTCTGCTCAAGTGGAAAGAGATTGTTTTCAATTAGATGCTGTTGGACTACATCAGCTACCACACCAATTAGAAACCTGATACTTGTTGGTATGCAAGTAATTGGCCTGTAGTTGCCTGATGCTGCCCCCTTTGCTGGATATTTCATTATTAGGTAGGTTTCCCCAAATGTTAGTCACTTTTCAATTTCACCTCCTTGTAGTATGTTGGCAATGAGTAGGTATAGATCAGTTAGATGTTTCAACCAAAACCATGCAGTTCATCTTCACCTGGTGCTGACCAATTCTTGTTCATTTCTGCTGTTATTACTAGTACTTTCATTTTAATTTCTTTTTTATTCTTATCCACCTCTTTTAACCAAGCTGCATCTTTGTTGTATTTTTGTATCTTTGGGTTATCCCATAGCTGTGCCCAGAACTGCACTGTTTCTTCCTTGTCAGGTACTGACCGATTCAGTGCAGTTTCATTTCCAATTGGATTGAAATTGGAGGTTCTGCCCATAATTTGCAATTCGAGCTTTGTATCTGCTGATCTTCTTAGCTCTAGCTGTTATTTGCTGCTTTATTATTTCCGCTGCTTCCTTGATCTTCCTTCTTTCTAAGTGGTATTTCTTGATTAGGTATTCTTTGGTCTTCTTGTTCTTCAGCTTCTTTTCTTTCATCGGTTCTACCTTGCTTGCATCTGATCTCAACTTGCTGATCTTATTTTCCAGTCTAATCTTCCATTTTTGTGGTGCACTGTTTGATTTTTTTTCTTCTCTGTTGATTTTGCATCCCAAGTATTCAGTTATAACTGCAGCTGTATTGTACATTTGTTGGTTTGTTTCTCACAGTGAGTTGGTTCTTATAGTTATCTTATTGTTATTGTTATTTCTCACAGAGTATTTCTAAGGTAGCAGGGACTTGGAACAGAATAAAACCTAAATGATATTAATTAATTACACTATTAATTCTTAATTCTTACACTATTAGCTTATTTGGGAGATTTTAATCAGGGAGAAAAGCTAAATATCATTTTATTCATTTTTATTAAAAAAAATAAATGGCTACCTGCAGAAAAAGGCATGAATACATCTCTTTTTACAAATTTTCCTTCAGTGTTGAGAAAATGTTCAGGGTAGAATTCATGAGGTCTCTCCCACTGAGATTCATCGTGTAGCACAGAAGTCAGCAACGGAACCACATGGGTGCCCTATAAAGAGAAAGCAATGGGTAATTTAAAAATCAAGCTGGTACATCATGCACCAAGTTATTGTATAATCCTGAAATTTTCATTGTGATACCAGAGGCACTATTCTGTCCAATCACCTAATCTGACCTGTATAGAGAAACTCTTAATTTGTTGAGCTTCCTTGGGTCTTTGTTTCTACTTGCAACAATAAAATGGATTTTTATAGGCATTTGTGCTGGATTGCAAGCACAAATATCTACATTTGCTTCCTTAGTAGTAAACGCCACTGAGTTCCATAGTTCTTAGTTTTAGTAAGGTACACTCAGAACTTTTAAACCTCTTTAATCCATATACTCCCTCATTTTCCCTGTGTTCCCCTGTATGTATAGAGAATGAGGTATCTGCAATAGAAAGCTTCTTAATATATGGATGCTTTCCAAACATTAAGACTTCAGAGTCTTCATTCCTGCAGATATTCCTTACATAGTATGGTCTCTTATGTTACATACAGATGGCAGAATGAAAAGGCTTCACTTACAATACATATTCTCTGATAATGTATTAGGATCTATGAGAAACATCATTGCTTAGTTATTCTTAAGAATAACTTGCATTCCTATTTGATCATTATGATGATATAAACTCTACTTTTTTGGCTACCATAGATTACTGTAGCTCTCCCCCCCACACACACAATATACACTTTACTCTATCTAGGTATATGCAAGCTTGTGTCTCCATAGAGTTTGAATAAAATCAAATATGCCAGATTACTACATTCCTAGAATTAATAGAGCCTGTGGCAAGTGATTTATGAAAGCTTTTGAAGATTGTTTATTGTTGTACTATAATAAATGAACTGAATGTAATCAACTGAGATTAGGAAATGAACAATACAGATACAATCACCTTTGGAATGAAGTAACCCTTAAAGTTAACATCCACTGTAGTTGCATGTGGCAAGTTTAAGGGAACGACATCGGCATATCGTTGAACTTCATGGACTACAGCATCTGTGTATGGCATTTTTGTTCGGTGTTCGGTTCTTGGCTGAGCATATCCAACAACATTTGTTATTTCTTCTTGGACTTTTTCTGAGATAATAAACAGTAAATTCCAGTAAAATAATCTCATGATGTTGGTTATAGTGCCAATTCTTGGAAATATTAAATTGTGATGCATACAGTGGGCAGGAGATCTATATTTATATCCTAGCATTTAGGATAAAACCATATTTCCTCTGGAAACTGCTGATGTATAGCAAATTCACTAGATGTGCCCTGCCTGGAGTGTCTGTTGGTTTGAGCAGGCTATACATATTGTAGATAATATAATAGATGTAGATTGAGACCCTAGAAGCTGACTTCTTGTACCATTATAGTTTTCCAGTAGCTAATAACATGTACTACTAACATCACTAAATTATAGAGCTACACCATGCTTTGGATTCGACTTCCAAAGCACGCTCTGGAGCACAGAGAGAAATGCAAAACCTGGAAAGGACTCAATTGTTTTAAGATGCTGTAGGCAGGTGTGTCCATTTGTGCTTCTGCATGATTCAGGTCAGAACACAAAATAGGAAATAGAATTATATATCTTTTTTGCCCCCTTTATTCAGGCATTACCAAAGTCACTGTAATTTAGTTATTCCACATCTAATATTGCCTACCTGAAATCAAGATGTACTAAAATAATGGAAGTTGACAAATTGTAAAGCACTTACTCTGAATTAAAGGGTACTTCATCATTAGAGTAAAGGCCCAAAATAGAGTACTTGAAACTGTGTCCACACCAGCAACAAATATATTCATCACAGATTCTTCTAAATTTTTATGGTGGAAATATCCATTGTTTTGGGTCTTCCTTTCCTAGAATTAAAAGAAAAAAATGGTTTTAAAACTGGTTCTAAAAGAATGCACTCCAGGACACATTGCAAAGACAAACCAGCCTTCTCTATAATTTTTTTTACAATTTGCCTTGTGAAAAAATGTAGTAAAAATGACCTGAATTAAAAATATGCAAAATTAAAGACTAAAATAGTTCCCAGAACATCTTGAATTCATAATGTTTTGTACAATCTTAGTCTCTGCTAGGTTGAGGAGATTTTTTACATGGGCAAAAGAACATGTTATAAACAGTTTGACAGGAGAAGTGAATGCCAAATGCATTGAAAAAAAGATTAATGTGACCTAATTTTTAAAAAACTCACAATGGAGTTCAAAATTCTTAAAAACTTCCAATTATTTATTTGCATTCTTCTTTTAGGGAAAATGGTTAAAAAGGTGTTGCCAGTGTTGCTTCAAATATATTTACAATGATTGTAAATATACCAAAGTTGCCCCAAGTACATGATTGAAAAAAATTCCAATACAGGTTCATGAGAAGTAGGAGTCTGAATTGATCAAAACTCTTATTGCAAGAGATACATGAAGAGTGCAATTTTTGCTAATTCTCCTTAATAGCATTTTTGGAATGTTTTCTATTTGTTTGTTTCCAAAATGGTTCTGTGGCTGTTATAATTCCTCTCCTACTTCTTGACTGTATTCAGATCCAATTAAGCTCTGAAGATAGAATCTCATTCTATTCAAATCTTATTTAATGTCTGTGTGAAGCTTTACAAATGATTATCTACATGAAAGTTATTACCTAGGAGGTTACACTTCCACACACATTTCTTATTTTCTTTTATTTTCAACTAGCTGTACCTGGCCACGCGTTGCTGTGGCTCAGTCTGGTAAAAGCGTGTGTTGCTTTTATGTCCAACAGATGGTGCTGTTTTTCAAAAAAAGCATGTTTTACCTGTCACAGGTGTGACATCTATATAATATAGGTATATAAAAACATGCATGTATTCGAATGCAACGTTGTGTCAAAATTTCAAAGCAATCGGTAAAGAACTTTCAGAGATTTAAGATTTTGAACAAATGAACATTTACATTTTTATTTATATAGATCTCATAACCATCATTAGAAAAGAGTGAGTGAGTGAGTGAGTGAGTGAGTGAGTGAGTGAGTGAGTGAGTGAGTGAGTCAGTCAGTCAGTCAGTCAGTCAGTCAGTCAGTCAGTCAGTCAGTCAGTGACTGAGTAACTATAAGTTTCTATATCTGGATTGTATGTGCGTATGTAAATAAATCATTACACAAGGTATGTGTAAATGTAAATAGAGAACCAGTTCGGCATAGTGGTTAAGGCATCAGGTAGAAACTAGGAAATCATGAGTTCTGGACTATTATTAACTTGGGGTGATCAAACACTAAGAAGATTAGGCTAAGTGTTGATTGGTAACTGCAGTAGTCCTGATTAGTGACCATAATACAAGCCTTTCAAAATTAGAGCGCTAAAAATCAGGCAAAATGAATGATTGCTCAATTTTTAGAGACCATTGCCAATTTGCTAAGTTTGTTTTCTTTTATAATAAATATTCTTGTCAACTGCATGTGCTTCCATTTACAAATACAACTTGATGGGAAACTTCAAGGTGCCATTTCTAGCACATTTCATTACCTGTTGCTGTTGTACGAGATATGAATCAATAAAGTTTCTTGTGTCATTTTCATCCAGATTGTTGAAACATTGGATGAAGTTTTCATTGATGAAAGCATACAATTCCTTTCTGTTATTCTGGACTTTCTTACGAGTGGCAAAAAAATAGCCAAGCATGGGAAACATGTTATATAGCTGAAACATAAAATACCAGGGATAATAAAGAAGTCACACATCTAGAATATAGATTCTGATAGGCCTCCCAAATGATGTCTGCTCATTTATTACAATAGAAAACATAATAACACAAACCAATTACAATGTAGATATGTAGTTTTTAATAGCTTTGGTGGAGAATTTTGGAAGGCCTGCCATAGATATATGTAGCCATGGTGGCGCAAGGGTTAGAATGCAGTACTGAAGTCTAACTCTGCCCGCAGCCTGGAGTTTGATCCTAACAGGGCCCAGGGTTGACTACGAGGGCAGTAAAATGAGGATCCAGATTATTGGGGGTAATACGCTTGACATTCTAGAT
>NW_015386548.1:106440-109087 GCF_001527695.2 Protobothrops mucrosquamatus
AATCCTGAATAATTCACACTGCCTTTTCTATACAATAAATGAGCTGTTAATATTTTGCAAATGAATAATCATTACCTGCATTGGAAGGCTTCCTGAAAGCCTGATATTTTCTGTTGCCAAACTCAATAATTTAATAAATCTAGAATCTTCATAGTCATATCGCTTCCCAAGTAAAATAGATACTATGATATTGCCAACAGCTGCAGTCATAATTCCTCTGAATTCAAATGGTTTTCCTAGACATCAAATGTAGATTTTTATCAAAATATAATATAAAATTATCATAAGTATTAACATTATATTTCATTGTCTTGATTCTAGCATCAATCTATTGTTGCAGTGGCTTGTTGAGTTCATATTCTTAGAAAGTGATTTATGTAAATGGATAAAGAGGCGAATCATCATATTGCAACACCCTTTGGGGAGGAAACCCCTGAGGTTAGTGTGACAGGAGTTGATACATTCCAATGACTCTCTGCCTAACTGGCTTCCTCTGACTGATGAAGCTGCCTGGATGGGCAGCGAAATGTCCCTCAAACTAACAACAACAAAATAGTCCAGTTGCAATGAGTCAACCTTCAGACAACTGCAGACAACTTTTAGACAAAGTTGTAAATTATTTAAAAGATGAATCATTTGAAATATTAAGACTTTTGTTAAGATTTTTGAAAAACTGAAGAAACAAAACAATAGTTTTATGAGAATACACATTGTTTAATTAACAGAAAACAGTTAAAAAAATGAAATCTGAGACTCCATGGACATAGAAATTGGCCACTAGAAGAGACCAACATTTCAGGAAGGGAAAAGTAGAGAAAAAAGAGGTGATAGAAATCCTACATGATTTGAGTTTTTATTATCTTTTAGCATTGTAAAAGCCATTGAATAAAAACTTTTTTAAAAGAGCTACAGTTTGGAAGTTTGGAGTATGTCATGCAGGAACCTCAATCCCTTCAAAATAACATAAGACAGATAAGTTTTTGAACTCCAGAAGAAACACCAACTCACCTTTATAAGATTCAAACTTCTTTACCAGAAAACTGCACTCTTCAGCTATTCTGCTTTCCATAGACCTCTTACCCATCCCATAGTCCCGTAATGTGGTTAACATAAATCGCCTCATCACCCTCCAGTTCTCACCATGGGAAAAAACTATTCCTGAAAAAACAAAAATATGCAAAATTTCAAATGACTGTGAAGAAAGGCACTCCCTACCATCATCCCTCTGGATCTTCCAGCACCCAAGGAACATTTCTTAAATACTTAGTTAATTTCCAAGTGTTGTTGCTTTAGAATTTGCCTAAATCAGTGTTTCTCAACCTTGGCAATGTTAAACTATATGGACTTTAGCTCCCAGAATTCCCCATCCAATTCTGTGAGATGAAATCCATATATCCCGAAATTGGCCTGTTTAGGAAACACTGAACTAAATCATGTATGGCAAAGAGACAAATAACTCTGCCTCAAAATATCCTAATAATCATTAGAGAAACAGTTTGAGGAAGAAATCCATGGGTCCACTTAACAGAGTGATTACAGAGACCATTCCAGTTCAGAGAACTGGCTAGACACATTTTAAAGAAAGTGAAGAAATATATCTTTTAAAAAACCACCCCATGTGATCATTTATTCCACAATGAACAATGTCTATCCAATAGATATTGTATCTATTGAATATACAATATCATTCTAGAATACCTAACGAACAGCATCACTAAATCTTAGCAGAGCCATATTTCCCTTTGTTTTCTGTAGTTTCTTCCTACATTTAGTTTCTGACATGGTTTTTCCCTTTTCAATTGTTACCCACAGTGCTTTTTTAAAAAAATCATTTTTTCTGGTGTTCCCTGATACCTCTTTCAGTTATTATTGTGAAACAAGTTACAGTAAATATGCATTTTTATGTAGAAGCCTCTTAGGGGATCTTCTGACTCCCATAAGACACCCCCCAAGACTGAAAAGGCAACCTATTTATTTATTTATTAAATTACATGCTACTTATTTCACTGTCAAGCAACTCTAAAACTTAAATAGATTAAAATAACTAATGGCACTCTCCTTCCTCACTGAGGTTAACTGATTCTACTATTTTCATATCTTAGCTAATTTATTGTAATCATAATTAGTAAATTGTAATCAGACGAGATTTTGAAAATGATCCAGAGATGCAGATATTGCAGTGTTTTATTCAACTCATTTTAAAGCAAACAGATGTAATGAGCCTTTCTTGGTTTATTTTCTTAAACCGTTAATGGTTGTAAATTTTCATATTTCTCTGACTTTGGGATGCAGGTCTTGGGCATTGTGGGAAAGAATGTTGTAGTGTGAGGGAATTCTGTACAGAGTATCATTCCAGGATTTGGGGAGCAAACTATCAACATCTCAGGCACACGCAAAAAAAAATATGTTTAAGTGCAAATATTTTTATTTATTTATTTTTTTTATTATTTTTTTATTTACATGGATTTATATGCCGCCCTTCTCCCTATAGGACTCAGGGCGGCTTACAGCATATTAAAACACATAAAACATCGTCCCCCCATAAAAACCTATTAAAAACCAAATATTTTTTTTCGCTGTATAATTAATTAAGATTTAAATTAAAATTGTCCCTATTTAAAAATTCTCCCTAGGCCAGACCCGCTTG
>NW_015386548.1:111233-118550 GCF_001527695.2 Protobothrops mucrosquamatus
CAGGGCTGCTGTTACATAGCAGGGAGCCAGGTATATAATCAGCAAGCCCACTTGAACCCCTTGCCCCCATTTCACAAGGAGGGACTCCACACCGTCTATCTGAGGCACAGTGGTCTCCCTAGGACAAAGGCTCTCCCTTATGATGACCGCTACCCCCCCGCCCCTACCCCGGGTCCTCGGCTGGTGGAATGCCTGAAAAACTAATAGTGTAATTAGTGCTTGTAATAAATATGGATTGGGGTCACATTCGACTCCAATATTTGAGATATTGGGACTTATCCAAGAGCTCTAAAATGGGTGCCCTTGACCCAAGTAACCTCCATATTAGGGTACTGAATACTCCTTTTCAGATCAGTGGGTACAGCATAATTAATATAAGCTGCTACTTTGGTTCTCATTTAGGTGTTACTTTCATCTTGGAATCTCTCAATCCCTGGGCTGGGATCTTCTTTGCACTATAAGGCATTCTAAATTCTTTCTTAAGCATATACTGTAGCAGAGGGTGAGAGAGCCATTGAGGTCACATTCTATGTTATGAATACCAATGCCACTCTTTGTATGTTTTCCCAGTTTCAGTCAATTCTAATTTGTACTGCTCCTGTGGTAACTTTGTTACAAATGCTCCATTGTACAGTTATATGTTTCCCAACTGTATGGCCATGGAATGGAGGTCCTCACCAAAACCCCTTGAAAACTCCTCAAATAAGGGGACGTGGGCCCTCTCAGCAAACACATCAGCGTTATTCACCAGAGCTTCCTTTATGGTCTCATATCCTGCTAGCACCACTATTTTCTGGAGTCCCAGTTGGATTTTGAATACGGGTCCATACTGTTTGGATAGCTGGAAAAAAGGAAGTGTGTGTATGAGAGAGACAGAGATATTTTTATTAAGAATATGTTCTAAAGTAATTATTAATTATGAAATTTATTGGCAGCCCATCGTATCACAGCTTACACTATTAAAAAGATAAAATTATACAACACATAAAAATATAAATAAAATATTACAAAAACACAAATATTCAAGTCTAACTAAAAGATGGGAAGGGAGAGAGGATGGGCAGGAGAGGAGATGGGATCTGTTATTAATCTATCAACCACCCCCCAGTGTGAACCCTCCCCATTGGAGCTCCAAGCTAGCTGGAAAAGCCAGGTCTTTAAGCTCTAAGGTCAGGAGGTTTGGAGCTGACCTGACTCCAGGTGGCAAGATGTTCCAAAGGGCAGGCACAATGGCAGAAAAGGCTCCTCTCTTGGCCCCTGCCAGCCAGAATACCCTTGCTGATGGGGCCCACAGCATCCCTCCTCTGCCAGTACAGGTGAGGTGGGCCAATCCCAGCGGGATGAGAAAGCACCTCAAATAGCCTGGGCCCATGAAGAGCTTTAAAGGTGATTGCCAACATCTTGAATTGCACCTGGAAGCAAACCAGCAACCAGTGCAGTTCGCAGAGTAGTGCTGTTACATGGGGAAAACTATGGAGCCCCAAAACTACCTGTGCCACCACACTCTGTACCAGCTGTAGCTTCTAAATACCCTTCAAGGCTAATCCCATGTAGAGCACATTGCAATAGTCCAAACATGGGATTACTAGAGCATAGACACTCCTGATCCAGGAAAGGCCGAAACTGTCACACAATCCAAAGGGTCTCCTATAGCAGTGGTGGCGAACCTGTGGCACGTGTGCCAGAGGCAGCACTCAGAGCCCTCTCTGTGGGCACACACACCATGCCCCGGAGATGGCAACCGTCCCTCTTCAACCAGCCGCCCGCTAACTCGGCGAGGTCCCACGTGGTTGGATGCATCCCAGCACCCATGCACTTGCTGGCCTCTGTGTGCAGGGGCCAATGGTGTCAGGCAGCAGCCGCCCCAGCCCCTGCCTCACCTTGCCCTGTGACAATGGCACTCCCGCCCTTCCTCGCCTTGCCTCACCTCATCCTGCAGGACGAGCCTCCTGCCCACCGCCCCACCTGCCAGACACCTCCTGGATCTCCCCCAACCCTGCCTGGCCTCCACAGGCGTCCCTCCCCACGATCAACATTGAGGTGATCATGCCCACCTTGGCCACACCCACCCAGTCTGCCATGATCACTATAGCCACACCCATCCAGTGGGCCATGCCCACCTGGCACCTGGCGATAAATAAGTGGGTTTGGGGTTGCAGTTTGGGCACTCAGTCTCTAAAAGTTTTGCCATCACTGTCCTATAGGATCTCCTAGCTGCAACTATCACTTGCACCTCAAGCAGGAGTCGCGGGTCCAGGAGAATCCCCAAGTGGCAAACCAGATCTGAGGTAGTGTCACCTCATCCAAAACTAAAGATATCAAAGTCCGGGTTCTTGGGGCTCCATGCACCCAAAGCCATTCAGTCTTGCCACAGGATTCAATTGAAGTTACCCATTTTCGAAAGGAGTTACCCATTTTCGAAAGGAGCATAATGATAAGTGTAGATAGGAACAGTATTGAAATAGGAACCATCCAACCCATTTTTCTTTTTAATAGGTAGGTTCTTTAGTGACTCTAATGGAGTGTTTGCAACACAATTTGATCAGAGACAGTATCTGCCAACTGAAAAGCTCCAAGAAAGATTAAAGTCTTGAGCCTAGCTAAAAGTGAAGATTGCTTGTAAGAACGAACCCCTTAATGTTAGAAAGGCAGATGAGATTTTCACGGTCATTCTTGGTAATGATTAAGCTGTAGTTAGTAAAATACTTTGAACACATAATCAGAACTTTCTAATTATTTCCCCCATTGAACTGTTTATAAATATGAATTGAGAATGCATGGAGGTTTCTCCTCACCAGTTAAGTCCAGAAAAAGGCATAAGGGGGGGAAACGTTTTTCTACTTGAGCCATTTGAAAGCCATTTCTTCTGCATTTAGCTTTGTCTAATTTATTCCTAGATACATGGGCATTTTCATGCTCTGTTTGTGGCTATACATTTTCACATACACTTCATAGTTACCGAGTAACAATTCAGTTTTAGTTCTGATATGTTTATTGTCAACTTGATTTATCCAAATAAGATCCTTGTCCTACACAAGAGATTGCCAATCTAATGTCTGCTGAGAGACACCTTCTGTGGATATCATTGGTGGCCCAACTTAGTCACTCTCCATTAATTTACCACAGAATTGTCAGTGAAACTGCCCAGTTATACATATATATGTAAAAGTCTCTACACCATGCATGAGCTCCACAAATATTCTTTAATTCTCAAAACTAGTAGAGGACTGCAATTCATTACTTTCATTGGAAGCATATCTACTTGCCAGAAAGATGACCAAGATAATTTGATATAAAGAAACATGCTGGATGCCAGGGAACACTATCCACTTTTTAATTTTCCCTGAAACACTTTTAAAATGTGCCTTCCCTTGAACTTCTCTCAACTCCAGCTGGCCATTTAATACTAATTTGTATTGTTTATTGTTGCATTTTATGTACTTTTACTTTGTTGCATTTTATTCTATATTTAATGTATTTTTAAAAAAAATCAAACTGGCATTATTTCATGGGCAATGTACAAATATTTTAAACTGGCATTAATACCATTTTGCTTTGGGAGACTTTTGGATTCTTATTCTCCCATAACAACAGAATATACTATTTGTATCATTTTTACTGCTGATTCTGATGAGAATGGTACTGTTTTATCATTTTGCAAAAATCCTGCTTTCATCATTCAAATCTTGGACAATTCATCATGCCTCTCCATACGTTGCAGACTGAAAAAAATATTACCAGATTTATCACAAATAAAATAAAAAGGTCTAAAGAAAATAACAAAGGCTTTGAGAATTCTCCCTTACTAAAACATCGTTCATAATATCATCCATATATTCTTCTAGGGAAGGCTTTCAATGTCCCTCTAAGTTTATTTAGACTTTTATGATTTCTTGCCATCTTGTTTCTGACCTCCAAATAGATTATTTACTCAAGCACTCAACTGATCAAATTTTTCCAGTACCTCTTAAAATCCCTAACCCAGCTGAGTTCTTAGGGCTTCTGTGTGGTACAATCAATTCAGTCACTTATTCAACTTTTTAAAACATTCTTTCTGAAGAGTGAGCAAAAAAAGGCTTTAAATGTTAGTCCAGCATTTGCATATGGCCAAATGCAAGAAGATAGAGAATGGTATAATACAGTTTTAAAACAGGATAATGATTGACACATCCGCTTAAAAATCAGCAAGTATTCTTCAGAATAGTTGGCTTGCTCAGCAAATGTTCTGGCAGCCCTTGTCCACTAAAGGATCCATTAAAATGGATAAAATAGAGCCAGATAAAAGAGCATTAAAGACCTAGATATGTCTCAATTAGTACAATTAATAAATCCTATGAAATGGTCACATTATTCAATTCACACTATTCAGAGTCATATTTCTATGAAAAATAAGGTAATTGGTTCCAGCTCAACAGAAATAAGCAATTAAAACTGTAATTATACTCTTTTATATGCATGCCAATGAAATATTACAGTAAAAGATAAAAAATAACCAACAATTTATATTTATGGTTCACAAAGTCACAGAGTTATTATGCAAAGCAAAACAAAAACTTTTTTTTTTTTTTACCGTAGATTCAGACATTCCAGCATCTGGCCCTATTTTAGCATTCATGTTGTTCAATTAATTTTTTTTTGCTTTTATGTAATAATAAACCTATTCTTTTTTTAAAAAAATATGGTTTTCCTGTGATGGATTCTTCTTTTTTCTCCATGTTGCACGGACAAGAATTAGCAGAATGCAAAACCCCAACCCTGACTGTACACTTACTAATCTCACAGAAACTTAATTTTGGATTGCATTAAATGCAACGTGGTCTCAATTTACAATTCACATTAAGTTAAATATCACATTATTTGAAACTACACTAATCACAACCTACCCGTATTGACATTTCAATCAATCAGAATAGAGCTGGAAGGGTCCTTAGAGGTCTTCTAGTCCAACCCCCTGCCCAAGCAGGAGATCCTATACCATGTCAGACAAGTGACTATCCAGTCACATCTTAAAAATCTCCAGCAATGAAGCAGCTATAACTTCTGTTTTTTGCAATTTTTTAAAAAATATATTGCTTATTTGAAAATATTTCACTTAGTCAGGTTGTTCTGCCTATTTCAAAGAAAAGACCTCAAAATAATTTATTTTCATCTTATTAGTAATTAATGTTTCTCTGTCCTTTCTCTCTGTGCTTTCCTCTCCTTTAAAACAAATGCTTAATAACTGGCAAGAGGTGGTAAATAGGAAGTGATTTTTTCTACTATGTTTGTCCAAGCTTACTATTGCATAATTTCTTAAAAACAATTTCTTTAAGTCCAAATATACTTATGCAAGCTCTCCTCTTCCTTGATACAAGTAGCAAAATACTAAATTTTAAAGGCAGTTAAATGCCATAATCTTACTGGCTCTCTGCCAATTAAAATTGACATGGGTCCCTTCCCCTTCAAGGAATCATAGGAACAAAACTTTGCTCAGAGAAGTTCTCTCTCCTCCTACCTCCATTTCACTGGGTAGCATAATTAATTGGCATAACAGTATTTATAATTCATTTCACAGTGATAGCAATAGAAGCATATGTGAGAGGTGGTGTCAGAATCCAGTTATATTTCCTTTCTATCTATCTTCTCTGATATAAAACCAATTCTTACTCTCTCCTGGATCCTGTCATACTACTAAGGGGGAGGGGGGTATGCATAGGGTTTTTATTACTTTCACTTCCTCTATTCACTACAAAGTAACCTTTTGTTGATTCGCTTCTGGTTTGCTAACCATCACAATGTAACCATTTGCCTTTCAAACTATGCCCCTCTGAACTTCTCCTCCTTACTGGCCAGTGAGGAAAAGGGGTGTGTGAAAAGATGCAGCCTCCGGGAGCTGTGTGAGGAGATGTTGAATGATCATGCCCAACAGAGCCGGATTGACATTATCTTTCCTGGATTTAACACCTAGAAATCTGCCGGTCTGAATTGCCTGGAAGAACTGCAAGGTGGGGGCTGCTTAGGGACACTTTAAAACATCGAATTGTAAGGGAATCCCTCAGATCCTGTCTATCATGCCTGCTATCAATTTCTCTTAATAAAAGTTCCTGTTGGAAGAAACAGTTTCCAAGAGTTCTGCTTTCTTAAGATGTGGATTGAAAAGGGTCCTTACATTTGGAGAATATTTTTTTTTGCTTCCACTCACTTCCCATGTAGCTTCTGTCATACTGGTAGTTCTTGACTTATAATGGCAGTTAGGCCTAGAAGTGTGGTGTTGCATGACTGGGTCACTTAACAACAGCAATTTTGGAAGTCTCAATTGCCATCATTAAGTGAGGATTGTGCAGGTTGATAAGCAAAAACTTGTCATGACTGTGATTTCCAACTTCTTGTTGGCTTTGCAATTGACTTTGCTCATGGGTAGCTGGAACAGAATGTTGAAAATCACAATCATGGCCCCACAGACACTGTGACAGTTGAAAATATGAGGACCTGTAACTCTTGCTGAAAACGTTTATGGATTAGAGGTCAGGTTTTGAAATGACTGTTGATGCAAAAAGTTTCCTAGCAATATACATTGGACTTTACACTCCAGCTATGAATACATTAGTATAATACATTATACATAAAGCAAGTTATGCATTGTGAGCTGCAAAATAATTCTCAAAATGTTTGCCTTAAAAAAATACAGGATTGCAGTTTGTTCTGGCTTTTTTTCTCTTTTCTTATTTTTTAATAAATTTTTATTGAAGAATTTATCTTACAAAATAACATTTAAAGAAGAAAGTGAAGAAAGTAAAGAAAAGAAAGTAGAATAAAGAAAGGAAAGAAATAGAAGAGAAAAAGACAAGATGTTAAAAAAATAAGTTTTAATCTTTGCAGCAGTTAAAGGTTATAGCATAACTCCTTCCTTTCCATAGTCTAACCTTTCTGATCATCAAACCCATAAATCACAAGCATATTTTTCCTATATTCAACAAAAAGTCCATAAAGGGTTTATTCTGGCTTTATTTTTCAGCAAGATAATAAAAATAGAAAGAAAAAACAACATACATAATGGATATTTTATCAGATATTGAAAACATCATATGGAAAAAATGCAGATATATAATTCTTTCTATGCTTCTACAGTGAGTTTTCTGGGATCCTCTTCATAATCTGTATTGCTTTCCAGAGGTGCTCCTCCTTCAATGGGAATCTAGAAGGAATAGCATACAGAGATTTATTCAAGTAGGGGATTTTTAACTATGTGACTCAATTTTACTCCAATTGAATTTAACTGAGGCTTTTGAGTCTCTCTCTCTCTCTCTCTCTCTCTCTCTCTCTCTCTCTCTCTCTCTC
>NW_015386548.1:121647-169160 GCF_001527695.2 Protobothrops mucrosquamatus
TTGTGAAATGTGTTGAGGGAAATTATGGATAGGGCAGACCCCATGTCAAGTTCCATCGACAATGGAACTCCCTGCAATTTCACCTTAAGAGATAGTTTCTTTTTAAGGGGTTTGTGTGTGCCTATTCTTAAAATGTTCCGGCGTGTTGCACAGAACCCCACCCTGTTTTGACTGGGCACCCTGGTACCTTTCAGATTCAGTTCTTCCTTCGGTTGTACCTTCCGTCGACCCAGGCAGACCGCAGCAATGTGGCCTTTCTTCCCGCACGCTCAGCAAATGGCGGAACGGAACCGACATTCCGCTCGCTTGTGGCGTCCACCGCATCTGAGGCAACGAAGCTCAGCTGGGCCCTTGTCCTGACGATCTTTGGACCTCCTCCCAGCTGCTTGGTAAAGCTTGTCCACCTCTTCTTCAGGATCTTCTTCTGAATCCTCTCGCACGTCTTCCTTGTGGATGGTGGTGGTCTCTGGAGCGCTTCGATTAGGCCGCATGTTCTTGACCGCCCTACCTGCAGCTTCTTCTGCTGAAACCTCTCACAGAGCATCTTGGAAAGAGACATCATCCTTGGCGAACAGCTTCTGCTGTAAGTCTCTGTTCCTCAGTCCGCACACAAAATGATCACGCAGTCTTTCCTCTAAGTCCTTGAAATCACACGGTCTAGCTGCTCTTCTCAAAGCTGCAATGTATTCTTTTGCTGATTCCCCAGCTCGCTGATCCCTCTGTTGAAATGTGTGCCTCCAAGCCATGACAGATTGCTTGGGCTGGAAGTGTTCCTTTAAAACTTTCTTCGGATCGGAGTATGACACCGTTTCCAGCGAGGCTGGGGCGATTAGGTTCTCGGCGATCTCAAAGGCGTCTTGCCCACAAACGCACAACATTGTGGCAGCCGTTAAGCCTTTCTCCCTTATCTGGTTTACGCGGAAGTAAGTCTCGACTCTTGCAACATAAGATTCCCACTTCTCGGGGTGAGAGACGTCGAATTCCACTAAACGCCCAACTTTCGCCATGATCGAGGATCAGGGTCTTCTTCAACCGCATGTACCCTCCAGCGATTTCGTACTGGCAGGATAAACGCTGACTTCCATGCCGTTTTTCCTCTTCCGGACTTCTTTGGGTGAGTCTTCAAGCTTCCCTAGCTGTATAGACTGAATCCCACCTTCGTCACCAGTGTTAAGTCCGGAGAATAATGGCGCTTGAGACGATGCATTTCTAACAAGTCTTTATTCTCTGCTTCCAATCTTACGAACAACCCGAGCAGAGGCACGCAGGCCTCTATTTATACCTTCTGATCCCCGGGAAAATCCAACCAATCACAAGGCGGTCTTTTCCCGCCTTGCGCATGCGCGCAAGGCCGGCGCCACTCAATCTGGTCCCGGGCAGCTTTTGCAAATGCCCGGGACTCTTGCAACGTCCCGAGCCTGCTTTTGCAGGCTCAGGACACAACAATAATCTATTGGGAACTGGCATTGTTCTACCTTATAAACCCAAATTAATTGAATGGGAATTTGCTGAGGAAATGTCCCAGTAGGACTGTACCTCTTTTTATACCAGGTTGTTGGTTTAATATGTCAGTATATCAAAGTGGCCATAGTTGCACATTACTCGTGATAACAAAGAATTATCTCTCACATTTCTGATCTACATATTTTGATCATTTGTCAAGTTGATGAAATAAATGCTTTTCCATTTTTTATCCCCTTTTATATCCATCCAGAGGAACATTGTTGGCATCAGAAATAAAAATTAACTTAAACCATTTTTGAAAACATCTCAAGAAGAGATAAATAACCATTACACTATACAACTCCGATCCTCTTTCCATGTTTATATCTCCTTTGGTCTCCCAAAATCACATTGTTGAAAAGTTGTGATTTAAAACACACATATTCCAATTTAAACTGCAGATAGTTATGTTCAGCCTCCAGGTGGTGTAATTAAGCTGTTTTCTCTGTATAAAAATACAGCCCAATTTCTAAAATGTTTATTAAAACATAGGCCAAAAGTTTACCTCATCCCAAAACCTGATAATATCATACCACTGGTAACAGAAGTCTGTTTTACCCAGAGAGAAACAGCTGGGCAATATCTAGAGCAGAGTTTTATGCTACACAACCACATAAATTAATAGATGATAGGTGGGAGGTGGGAGATGAGAGAAAGAAAGAGAAAGAGAGATCCAGAAGCCTTCATCAAGCCACATGTGTCTTTGTTGCTGAATTCAGCAAGATCAGGAATGAGGGAGTACAAAAAAAAACCCATGAGAGCAAGAATCCTGAAAGACAACAAGTCCACCTTTCCTGCTCTTCATATCATACATATGATGTTTTTGAAAGAGTAGTAGTAGCAATAGAAGGGGGGGTGGAAAGGACCTGACATGTCACAGAGAAGAAAAGTTTAATCCCCACCACCACCTTCATGCTACATTTGAAATATAAAAATGATAGATTGTAGCTGTAGGGAAGCCAGCGTGTTCATTTATTCAAGCCTGCGTATGTATGTAAATAAGATGATGTGCATGCTTGAAATATAGTTCTGTGAGAAGTGGAAAAAGTATATTGCCGAATGGGTTTCTGAAAGAAAACAGAAAAAAGAAGACAATGGGAAAGAGAGGGAAACATAGTTAGAACAACTATGAAATGCACGAGTGGAACAGAATAGTAATGAAAATAATAAGAGGACTCTGAGGTTGGGGGAAAACATATCCTGGAACAGAGAGAAAAAGAAAGAGGGAGAAAGAACAGCATTAAAGAAGATCTAGAACATGACATGATAGTAAAAGCATTAAAAAAAATTAACTCAACCAGATTTTTTGCAGCCCAGACAGAGTAACCTTAGCAAAGCTGCAAAAAGAATAGAACTACATAGTCGATCCTAAGATAATCAACTCTTTTTCTTTCCAATTCTCTATTCAGTAAAACAAAATCTGGAATCAGGTCTAAGAATCAGGTCTATGTGATAAAAATCAGAAGCTAACAGACATCCTAGTGTGGGGGGAAATTGCAGTTCTTCTGTATTGTTTGAAATGTGTCTTACCTCCCAATATACAGAGTCATCGTAGCAGTTCTGATCAGGTGCCTGTCCCAGGAAAGGCAAGCTGAGAATTAATCCTGTATCGTGAAGAGGAAACATATTGTGGGTTATCAGTGAGAACATTTTCTATAATAAGAGACATAAAGATTGCATAGAATACTTAAAACAGAGGAGCAACTATATTCTATTCCTGCAAATGATGCTCCGCTGCCAAAGCAGTCTTTTTCTAAAAAAAAGAAAATAAATTACACACTAGTTGTAACAGTATGTTTTTCCATTAAGTAAACATCTAAGGAACAATTTTGCAAATTCTTATTTAGTTTTTTTTAAGATGCTATAAAGCTGCATTTTTATTCATCCATTCTTCTACAGAAGTTGTGATCTGCAGGAAGTTCACCATTTCCTGGAGATGTCTTTATTTTACTGACCTGTAAATGCTCCTCCTACCAGAGCAATTGCAACGGAGCAGCCTAGAGCAGCAGCCTGCATCCCAACAGATATACTGTAAAGAGAACAAATCAACTTTTTGTCATCTGGAAGCCTCATGCAGACTTCTTTGACAACTATGTCTGGTTGCCAAAATGTATTTGTGCACACAAAACCCATTTCTACCTAGCCCAGCAATAAACAACTATGCAAGTAGAAGAGACTTTGAAGGTGCATTTCCTTTAACACTTTGCAGTATTTGCTTTGCTGGTGCCAGTGTGTTTTGCAAAGCAACCTGTTCAAATGTTTTATACTCAGCCAAGAACATACTGGATGAGCAAGGCTGATGAATGGGAAAGGAACACAAACCACAAGTGAGTTTCTTTTTCTTCTCAATTTTTCTCTTCCTATTATTTTTTTATTCCTCAGGACCTCATATAGTTGCAGTTCTCTTTCTGCCTAAAGGACTGACAGACACTGCTGTGCTGATATTATGGCAATGCTTAGCAACTTTAAGATGAGTGGACCTCAACTTCAAGAATTCCCCAGCCAGCTATTGTGGTTGGGGAATTCTGGCAGTTGAAGTCCACTCAGCTTAAAGTTGCTAACACTTGTCTAGGGCTTGATCTATGGTCAAATGCCACTACTCTGACTGACCCTAAACAGGTTACCAATCAAACTTATTTATTCTTTTTTGTTGGAGAGATTGATTACTTTCAGTCTTGGTCTTTGTTTGGTTTTGCCAAGGCATCACTGTCTATCTTGTTATAAGAATTGTTTTACCAGCAGAGAAAAACTGTTTAAGATCCTATTGAAAAATGAAATATTTTTGCAATCTATAGTACTTGGTGAGAGTTTATCTCTCAAAGACAGTCTATAAATCTGTCTGGTCAATTAAATGACAGTAAAATACAGTGAAGAAAACTTACTTGCTGTTAACTTGCACAGCGGCTGCAATGATACTTGCAATGCCTCCCAACAGCCCAGGTAAACCATGCAGATTATGGACGCCGCAGGTGTCTTGAATTTTCAACTTGGAGGCCAGCATTGGCTAGGAGAGAACAAAAGGTCATTCTGCAATTCCTTTAAAAATAAAATAAAGCTTCCTTGTTTTCTTTTTCACTTTCCATTCTACAGAAAACTACCATGCTTTATAAAATACATGTATATTGCAATGAAGTTTCTTTAAACACTGATTTGAGTCTGTTGTCCTACAAACAGATGAGATGGGATGCAAGTATTCTGGCTTTCACTGGAATGATAGAAGAGACTCAGAACCCAACACTCAGTCTCACGTAAACAGACATGAATCAGGGTTTCCCACAGGCTTCTTTTTCATTGAAAGAACATAGTATAATATCATGTATATCTACAATTCAAAGATACTGGTTGCACTGGCTACTAGTATATTTCCGAATGCAAATGCAAGCTGCATATTATTCCCTATAATGCCAATGTAACTCAAGGACTGAGTACTTTTAAGATAGCCTATCCATATAGTTTTTGCCTATCCCACTCAAAGGTGCAGAAAATGCTTGCAGAAGAAGACATCTATCAAGTGTGTCTTGAAAGTAGCCCTTCTCTGTGTGGGGGTCTCTGTCCCTGATACAACTTGCTTCCTATGATGGAAATCTGGCAGACCCTAAGAACTTGGAGGAGAGAGACAGGCAATTGCAGAAGAGATTCCTTAATACCCATGTGCAACTATTATGCAGCCATGTGCAAATATCTATGCTGGTATCTATTAGCTAAGCCTTCCCTAACAAGTGTCCTAGTAGTAGATTACAGCTCCCAGAATTCTAATGAAGACGGCTTAGAATATTGGAAACATAGAATATGGAGATTGCTAAACTGTGGAAGCTGTATTAGAATTACTTTTCTTTACAAAAAATACTCACAGATAAGTACTTATATCCA
Organism: Protobothrops mucrosquamatus; assembly: GCF_001527695.2. Taxonomy (NCBI): domain Eukaryota; kingdom Metazoa; phylum Chordata; class Lepidosauria; order Squamata; family Viperidae; genus Protobothrops; species Protobothrops mucrosquamatus. The sequence continues at coordinate 127,021 of NW_015386548.1, forward strand.
ATAACTGAGATGATTCCTGCTGTGCTACCAATTAACAAAGCCCCAACGGGCAAGATGTTCAGGTCAGCACATGAACCCACAGCAACACCGCCTGCCAAGGTGGCATTTTGAATGTGTACCTGTAGGAGATATAAAATATGAAAAGTGAAAGGAGATCTCTAATGCCAAGGGAAAGGATTTTCAGTTGAAGCACAGGATATCAATTTGCTTTAAATGATCTGAGTGTACCATAGGAATTGTGCAGCAGCTCATGATAGCCTCCACGCAGTGGAATCAACAAGAACTCTACTTTCCCTATTGGGAAATCTCATTATCCAAGTGATACCATTGTGATAACAATCCTGCTGATTTGGAACCAGTGGTTATTGGAATTTGGCTATTTCTATGCCTGTGATATCTGTGTGATATCACACATCAAATATTCTTATTCCGGTAATATCTGTATGGTCGCTAAGAATCAATCAACCGTGCCTTGATGGTACAGAATCAATCAATCAAATGTATGTAATTGTAAGGTAGCCACTTTTATGATCCTTGTTACTGAGGTACAGGAGCACTACTGTCAGACCTGCTCCAATACGATCCCTTAGGGAAGAAAAGCACTTGACTTCATTTGGTTAAAGCAAAAGGTTCTTTTACTAAGAGTGATGGTTGCAGTAAAGTCAAGCCAGCTCTGAATTTCTTTTCAGGCTGTCCAGGAGAGAGATGCTTTGCTTATGCAGGATCTGAGGCACTTCCTCCAAATGATTTTCAAAGTGCCCAGATCTCTATCAACACATTAGCAAATCTTTAATATATAGCTAATTACTTTTTGAGCCTAGTATGCCACACAGTACTTTTGTAGAAGACATACGTTCTTATGTGCTTTTATAAAATTCATGGAACAGCCTGGCTTGGATTAATAAGATGTAGTAATCTTTTGAGAAACTCTATTATACTGCTGTAAAGCACATTTGTTAGTTCAAGTAGACCCCTATCACCAGAGTTCAAGACAATGCTTACCATGTCCAGTTTGCCTCGATGTTCAACCAGAATAGAGAAAGCAAACGTGGTGACAGTGCATGCTGCTAAAGAGAAGTATGTGTTCATGATTGCCCTCTGTTGGTCCTCTGCTGATTTTGCAATGGCCGAGTTAAAACTGGGCCAAAAGAGCCAAAGAAAAAGAGTACCTGGAAAAGGAAATGTGTCAGTCTTGACTTCTGGCAACTGCCTGGCTTAGTGCCAGTTTTCATCACAAAATTGTGGAAGTTGTTTCCTTTGCCTGCTTCCTGGCAGGGATTGGCCCAAGGTCACAATCAGCTAGGTTTGTGCTTAAGACAGGACAAGAACTCATAGACTCCAGGCTTTTAGCCTGGCCCCTATCCACTACACCAAATTTGATAGGTTCATATAAAGGGAGTCCTCAATTTATGTAATGGAGTCTGCCCATCATGATTGTGAGTTGTGATGGTTGTAAACAGCTTGGTTGTGTGAGCAATTCAATTTTATGACTCTTTTGTGACAATCATTAAGTGAATGTCATGGTCATAAAACAAATGCCACGTTAAGCAAACCAATGGTTCACTATGGTTCAATTTTGCCAAAAAAATGGAAGTAAATGCCAGTTTTTAGCAAAACCATTGTAAAACATAGTTATGTGATAGCAGGATGCTGCAAATGGCCATAAATATAGCTTGGTTGCTGAACACTTGAAGTTCAATCATGTGATTGCAGGGGAAAGCATTGGAACTTTGAATCTGGCTTGTAAATAGCCCCCTGGTGATACCGTTATCACTTCGAATGGGGTCTCAGTCATAAGCTGGGGACTACCTGTATCACTTGCAATAGTCAAATATAGACGGAGAGATAAAGCAGCTTTGAGTTCCTGCTGTAAATATAAACAGTCTGTATAATATTTCACTTTTACAGCTTTTGGGGGAAATTTTGCTGCTTTCATTATACGTCATGTTTTCAATCTTTAACACAACATCCAGGCGATAATGACTCTGAGTCAAAGTTACTTTGAGATCACTTATTAAGTGCTGACGGGAAGAATGACGAACCTGACTAGAAGAAAACACATAAAGTTCAGAAAAACATAACCTATACATGCAAATGCATGGAGTGCATGACCCTCCTTGCAATGAGGCAATACTCCATAGAAGCAGAAGCTGACGCCTATAGAGGGATGTGAGGTTTTCCTTCCCTCTTCACTTCATTCTGCCAACATTTCAACACAAAGGGCTGTACATTTTGCTTTTCACTGATTGACATTTGATTGTTTGTATTACAGTCATCTTTATTTAGTGATTTGTCAATTATGTCAAGGTGATTACATTAGAAATGTTATTAAAAACAAGTTAGTTAATTAGTTAAAAACAGCTCCATGGAATTTACCAAACAATGACATGCTTACTCACCAATCATAGCAAATAGGTCTGAATGGTAAACAGAACCTTCTTTAGGATGTCCATTTTTCAGACCAGGCCGGTAGAGGAGTCTGGCTACAGCCAACCCAAAATAAGCTCCGAAAGCATGAATAGTCATGGATGCCCCAGTATCACTGGCCTGCAAAATATTAGCATGAGCTTCAACACTTAGCTAGAGTGAATCACCATTCCACCATAGCCTTCCAAATAAACAGCAAACGGCATGTTTTAATTGAAATAAATAAGTCAGTGCACACTAGCACATATTTATGTATTTATTTATTCCATTTCTATAGCTGCCCAAGTCAGTCAATGACTCTGGATATATGCATATATGGATTTTAATAAATAGATATGTCTTTGCATCTGTGTGTCAGTGTCTGAAGCAGTGGTGTCACTATACCAAAGCAATTATGCAAAAAGATGTGTAGAATTTGCTTTCTTTTCTCTTCCTATGCTTAATGCTAAGAAGCTGATTTTGGACATTAGAAGATATCTGTACAGTTTACAATGTCCTTCTTTAGTAAGTTAAATTGGGATATATATTTTTCTTTATCAGTCTTGGCATGTTAAATATGTTAATGATAGAGCACTAGTGCCATCTTCAGGTCACTGAAATTACTGGACTGCCTTAAATTAACAGAATAACAGAGTTGGAAAAGACCTTGAAGGTCTTCTAGCACAGTGGTTCTCAACCTTTTTAATGCTGCGATCCCCAACCGGTCGTAAGTCGAGGACTAAACCGGTTGTAAGTCGAGGACTAAACCGGTCGTAAGTCGAGGACTAAACCGGTCGTAAGTCAAGGACTACCCAACCGGTTGTAAGTCGAGGACTTTCCCTGCCCGGGAGTGCTGCGCATGCGTGGTTCCGCCCCCTGCGCTGGCTGAGACGTAGCTGGCAAGCGGCAGAGATGGAGCAGGCCGACCACCAGCTGGCCCAGCCCAAGGGAGGTAAGGCACCTGCCGGAAAAGGGGGGAAAAATGGCGGACAAAAAAAATGGCAGACAGCCTTGCTTGGCGACCCCCGTGAAATGGTCGATCGACCCCAAATGGGGTCGCGACCCATAGGTTGAAAACTGCTGTTCTAGCAGAAGAGAGACCCTATAACATTCTGGACAAATGGCTGTCCAATCTCTTCTTAAAACCTCCAGTGATGGAGCACCCACAGCTTTTGAAGGCAAGCTGTTCCATTGGTCAATTGTTCTCACTGTCAGTAAATTTCTCCTTAGCTTTAGGTTGCTTCTTTCCTTGATTAATTTCCATCCATTGTTTTTTGTTTTGCCTTCTGGTGTTTGGAAAATAGGTTGAACCCCTCTTTGTTGTATCAGCCCCTCAAATATTGTAACACTGCTATTATGTCACCCCTAGTCCTTCTTTTCACTACCCAATTCCTGCAACCATTCTTCATTATGTTTTACCCTCCTGGCCCCTAATCATCTTTGTTGCTCTTCTCTGCATTCTTTCTAGAGTCTCAAAACTGGATACAGTATTCCAAGTGTGGTCTTACTAAGGTTTTATAAAGTGGTATTAATACTTCATGTGATTTTGATTCTAAGCCTATGATTACGCAACCAAGGATTGCATTAGCTTTTTTGGTGGTGGCTGCACACTGCTGGCTCATATTTAAATGATCGTCCACCATGACTCCACAGTCCCTTTCACAGTTACTGCTGTTAAGCCAGGTTTCACTTAATCTGTACGTATACTGTGGTTTTTCTTGCCTGGATGTAGTATTTTAGGTGTGACCTTACTAAGTCTTTATAGAGCATTACTAATATCTTGATTCAATCCCTCTGTTAATGCAAGTTAGGATTGCATTGACTTTTTTTGGTTGCTGCCACATATTGCTGTCTCATATTTAGCTGATTGTCTACTAAGACTCCAAGATCCCTCTTTCAGTTACTGCTGTTAAGCCAGGTTTCATTTACTCTGTACATGTACTTTTGGTTTTTCTTGCCCAAATGTAAGACTTTATTTTTCTCACCATTGAATTTCATTTTGTTAGATAGGGCCCAGTGTTCAAGTCTGTCGAGATTCATCTGGATCTTGAGCCTATCATCTAGGGCAGGCATGTCAAACTCACGAGTCACATGATATCGTGTGACGTATCGTGACTTTTTCCCCATTGCCAGCAATGGGGTGGGTGCGGTTTTGACGTGACGCAGCTGGCCCATGGGCCGGCAGTTTGACATGCTTGATCTAGGGTGTTGGCTATTCCTGCCAGCTTAGTATCATCTGCAAATTTGATGAGTTTCCCTTCTATTCCCACATTTAAATCATTTATGAAGATATTAAAAAGTACTGGGCCTAAAGCGAACCTTGTGGTATCCCACTGCTTACTTCCCTCCGTGTACATTTAGTGCCATTAAGGACTACTTGTTGAATACAATTTATCAGCCAGTTACAAATCCATCAGGTGGTAATGCTATCTATCGCACTTTTTTCTAGTTTACCAAGAAGTAGATTGTGATCTACTTTGTCGAATGCCTTACTGAAGTCTAAGTATACTATGTCCATAGCATTTCGCTGGTCTACTAATATAGTCACTTTGTCAAAGAAAGAAATAAGGTTGGTTTGGCATGATCTGTTTTTAACAAACCTGGGCTGACTTCTAGTTATAACTTTATTTGTTTATTTGTTTTTGATTATCTTTTCCAGGTTCTTCCCGGTATTGATGTTAGGTTGATTGGTCTGTAGTTTCCTGGGTCCAGTTTTTCCCCCATCTTTTTTGAAGATGGGAACCACATCAGCTCTTTTCCAATCCTCTGATAGTTCCCTGGCACTCCAGGATTTTTTAAAGATATGGTACAATGGTTCTGTGATGATAGCTGCCAGCTCCTTCAGAACTCTGGGATGTAATCCATCAGGTCCCAGTGATTTATATGCATCAAGATCAGACAGATGTTCTCTTACCATTTTCTTGCTTATTTTAATTTTTATTTCTAGTCTGTCTTTTACAGTTATATTTTTGGTAGATTGGGTTATAATTTCTTTTTGCGTGAAGAATGAAGCAAAGAATGAGTTAAACAGCTTTCTCTCTACTGCCCATTACTTCCTTGCCATCTTCTCTCTTTAATGGATGACTGTTTCCTTGACTTTTTTCTTTTTATTTATATATTGAAAGAAACTTTTGTATTATCTCTGACATTTGTTGCAAGTCTTTATTCATTCTGAACCTTTGCTTTCTTGACTTCTTCTTTGCAAATTCTGGCTATCTGCTGATATTCTGCCTTAGTTATGTGTCTCTCTTTCCATTTTTTGTACTTATTCTTTTTGTGCTTCAGTTTATCAGCGATCTTTGTGCAACCATGCTGGTTTCTACTTGGATTTTAAGAGATTGTCCACTAGGACTCCAAGATCCCTCTTGCAGTTTCTGCTATTGAGTCAGATTCCATCTAATCTGTACCTGTGCATTTGGTTTTTCTTGCCTAAGTATAAAATCTTACTTTTCTCACCACTGAATTTCATTTTGATAGATAGACCAGTGTTCAAGTCTGTTTAAAAAACTGTTAAAGCTAATTGTTATAATTTAAGCTCTGACCTTTTTTTCTACTTTGAATAGACATAAATTAGCCAGAAAATATCAGACTTGGAAGAGCCAATTTGGTATAGTAGTTAAGGCACCAGGTTAGAAATTGGCCCAACTTGGGCACAAAGTTAGCTGGGTGATCTTGGGCCAGTCACTTTCTCTCGGCTCTAGGAAGGAGGCAATGGCAAACCACTTCTGAAAAACCTTGCCAAGAAAACAGCAGGGAGTTGTCCAAGCAGTCTCCAAGAATCAGACATGATTGAATAGGGGGAAAAACAGGAGATTAATTGAAATTAAACTGAAATGTTTGAAATGTTTGATTGGGTTTATCGCATTAAAGCAATTCAATTAATTTATTCAGCACTAAAAGAACTTGAGAAAAAATATGTTCCTGAAGGAAAATGGATTAGAAATTGCTTAGCAAGTTCTAGAGTCATCCATTCCTTGGATTTGGTGGAAATGCCTTCTCTTGCTGGAAACACTTGGCATGGAGAGGGCAGATTTCTAAAGAAGGTATCTGTTTCTTTAATTTAGTCTGCAGAATTGTTTGATTCATTTTTAATGCATTCCATTATGATATGGAAATAGATCTGGATATAAAAAACCTGTCTATGACCCCTAATCCAGAGTGGAATAGATCTGTTGGACTTTTAATTTTCATCTTCCTGATTAATTTTCGCCCAGTGGAGTTTGTTTTTCACTAAAGCTTTTTTTTTTTCTCATAGGGAAAAAGACAAAAAACCCACACAATTTCACAGAACTGAGTATTTCCTTTTCATGGAAATATAATGCAGCACTCAAATCAAAATGTCCTTCCAAAGCATGGCAGACAAGAAGGTAGTCACTGTCAGAGAAGGTCTTAAAGCCCAATATACCAAAAATACAAAGTGATCTATAGAAGACAGAATCATGTTATAAAATGAAATGTAGATCATAATAAAATAGAAGTCAGAAAATTCCTACCTTTAGCACATTCACCACAAGATGTTCATTGCATACAAATATAGAAATTTCAAATATTGTTAAAATCAGCATCTGAACTGGACTTGTTTTTCCCAGGACAGCTCCAAATGAGATCAGGACAGCTGCTGTGCTGAAGTCTGCATTTATCATACTTTTGATTTAATGAGAGAAAATAAAAACATATGAGTTATATATGTATTCAGATAGTGACTATTAACAAAGCACCTAGAGATGCAAAATAAATGTTATTTATTCATGTTCTTCATTTAAAATAGTTATCCTAGCTTCATGAATTACTGCTTTTATTTGTATTAAAGTCATCATAAATCCATTAGTATTTTCTCAAAGTGATAAATTTCATATCTTTGCTATTCATTGGCTGAATATATTGATTGACATACAAGCAAAATCAACCAGAGGTAGAGAGAAAGAAAAGAGGAGCTAAAACTTAATGAATGAAGTCAACTTTCAGCAAAGTTTTGTAGTTGTGTATTCTAAGACAGGGAATCAAGAAAACCCTGATGGGATAGTACTGTCCTAGTTACTTTTCCAAACCCAGGTTGCATCCTACATATCTGCTGTGACTTCAATTAGCAGGATACTCTTAAGTTGTGCCTTGCTGGCTCTAGCTGGCTCTATACCACTTTATTTTCTGATGCTGGCCTTAGATGCCAGTTTTCTCAAGAACTAGATGATGGAGGTTCCTGGTCTGAATCTAGGTTAAAAACAGTTGTTGACTCAGTATCATTGCTGGGTAAGGCACATATGATCTTATTCTTAGGATGAGCACTCTTGTTCCTATTCATTATCTGATGGGTGTATTAAAGCCAGGCCATAAGAAGATGTGTAAATAATACCTTCTGAACAAATACTGAGTAATTTAACCATAAGAGAGTTTGGATGCCAAACGAGTTATTGTAAGAAATATAAAACTGCCTTCTTTCTTTTTTTATTCTCTTTCTGCATTTATCTTATAAAATGCTTCTTTGCCTTGGAATTTACATCTCAAGAGTCATGGTGGCACAGTGGTTAGAATGCAGGTTTTACTCTGCCCACTGCCAGGGGTTCAATCCCAACCAGCTCAAGGTTGACTCAGCCTTCCATCCTTCTGAGGTTAGTAAAATGAGGACCCAGATTGTTGGGGGCAATATGCTGACTCTGTAAACTGCTTAGAGAAGGCTAAAATGCTATGAAGCAGTGTATGAGTCTAAGTGCTAATACTGTACTGCAAATGATATTATGTTAAAAGGTTAGGGGGAACACCAGCAGAAAAACCTGTTATTGTGTCTAGTCTGCTCCTGAACATTTTGAAAGAAAAGCAGTGAATACAGATTTTAAAGATGCCATATGTTTGCTTAATAAGTGATGGCAGGACTCTAATAACTTATTGGAACAGGTTTTTAATAATTGCAAATAATCTGTTGCAGAATTTTCTCTATTTCATTGTCTTTTTTTAAAAAACGTGGGGCCCTGAAATGTCTGCAGCTCTTTTTATTTACTTAAAATTTATTGCAGAATACTGTATAGTGTGCACCACCTTCCAACAATTAACTTCAAAGGTTTTGTGTAAACTGCCTTATCTAGACATGCAGAAAGGGTTGTCTGTTATTAATTTAGAAAATTAGGCAAGTTTTTTCTTACCTGATGTTACAACATCAGTAGTACATTGATGATCACAACACTGTATTTCTAAATTTAGAAAGTAATATCTTGCTTTTAAAAAGTGCACAAAATAGTCAAAGATAAGAAATTGGTGTATATCAATGCCCATTTCTAATGTATGTATAGTCATAACAATGAAATTACTAGCCAGAGGGAACTGCACCCTGAATGTTCAGTTTCAGAAAATATTTTTTCCTGGAAACAGATTTGCTTTTCTTTTAGCAAAACCATTGAAGACATTGTTGCAATTCAATGAACATAGCACTTCCTTGAGGAAAGATACCATTTACACTCCTTTCAGCAGTGATAGATTTGGACTGCAAAAATAAAAAAGGACCAACATTTCTGAAAGTTCTGACAATCAGGTTAAAATACATAATAGATGCCACCAAGTGAAATTAATTTTAACTGCTGATTGAAGAAACATACTCTTTCATATATTTTATACTTTTTAAAATTTTGAATTCCTTATTACCATATTGCACAAAATTATTCAAACCATTATCAAGAATTAATATATGAACCAATGCTGGAAGACCTATTTACTTTTTAACATTATTGTGAAGGCTTATGTGAAATGCAGGAAAAACATTTTAGTTCTTTCCAAAACATTATGGGACGCAAAAGCCACCCTTATCACTGAACCGCTTCCCTGACTTTGTACTGGTTCATGGGAATGACCTGGAGAGATAGGAAGAAAAGCTGCAGACTAGACAACCGTCATGGAAGAGTTGTCTCAGCCCACAGAAACAAAAGTGGCGTGGGAAGCATTTCAGAAGGGACCCTCACTAGTTTTCTGGAAAGTAAAAGTACAGGAGGGGAGATTTGCAATATTCATTTTCACAGATTACAGATCTGAACAGAACGATTTGTCCATCCCACAAAAGTGACAGGTTGAAATTGTGGACCTAGGGAAGGGTGGGCAATAATGGCTCAAGGAGGAGGAAAGATAAGCTGCAATCAATAAGGTGTCAGCTGCTAGATTGCCAATAGAAATTCTCTGCCCAAGGGCATAGTCAGGATATATGTATTCTAGCTTTCATAATACAGTTTCATTCACCACTGAAATTTCTAAAAAAAAAATAAAGTCCAATGAAACAATTGTGCCATAGCCAAACCAATGAAAGGCTTAAAATGTGCTACATAATACTAGTGTTGTTTTTAATTTTATTTATTTATTTGTTGTTTGTTTGTTTGTTTACTTGCTTAAAATTTTAATTAGGGGTGGTGAATGTTAAGGCCTTCCTGATATTATAGAAGTACAACTTGCAGTAACCCTTGCTATGACTCCTAAAAGATATAATTCTTAATGTCTGTGGAGTCAGAGGTTCCTACCTTGCTAAAAGCTAAGAGGTAGAAGGAATGTTTCTTTAGATAATATATTCCTTAACTAGGGTTCCTAGATTTCTTGAGGTATCACAGGTTTTATCTCAGATGGAGGAAATGAGACTAAACATTTTTAGAAGGTTTGAACATCTGAAGAAGTTGGTATGGGACACACTGTTTTTTAAGGCAAATATACTGTGTTTCCCTGAAAATAAAACCCGGTCTTATATTTTTTCCTCCAAAAGAGGCATTAGGTCTTATTTTCAGGGGATGTCTTACCTGCTTACCTCAGGACCACTGCAGCCAGGCCTTCCACGCCCAGACCCCTGTCATGTCACCGCCCGACTTCGCACCAGTGCCGCTGCTTGCAGAAGGATACCACGTGGTGCGTCACGCTGGTACCACCGCTCACGGCAGGGCACCATTTGGCACATTGAGGCAGAGCTGCTGCTCACGGCAGGACACCACTTGCAAACGGCCACCAGCAACCAGAAGAAGTGGACCAGCAGCCATGCAGGCTCCTGCTGGATGGGGCTGCTGTTGTTGGTGCCACCGCTGCAAAGCAAGGCAGGTGTTGGGGAGTGGGAGGCCTAGCTGCGGGGGCCCTGAGTTAAGCAGGTGCGGGGCACGTGGGGCAGCTCCACCCCCACCCCCTCCATAGCTTGCTTTTTACACATGTGCCTCATCTCACCTCGTACAACCAGACGGTGGGATGGAGTGGGCAGGGTCTTAACTAGGCCTTATTTTGGGGATAGGGCTTATATTAGGCACACATATAAAAATCAAGCTAGGGCTTTCTTTTCGGGATAGGTCTTATTTTCTGGGGGAAACGGTACTTGCCAATCTTATAGCATTCACCGTCACTAGCTCACTATGGTTTACACTACAGTGCTATCTTTAGCACAACACTTCTGAAAATTCTAGTAGAAATTCACTTGTAGGGAACTCTTGGTAACCAATTTTAATATTCAAGTCACTTGTGCTTCCCAGGGTATTTTCCTTACCTTTCAATGATATTATAGACATGATTTGATTCCATGTGCCAAAATCCTTGTAAGAGGATGCCCCACTGAAGGCCCAAGGCAGCAATGAGCAAGTTGATGCCAACACTGCTGAAACCATATTTTTTCAGGAATGTCATCAGAAAACCAAACCCAATAAATATCATCACATGAACATCCTGAAAGACTAGAAAAAAATAAGAGAAAAATTTTATGATAGGCAGCATCAATAAATAAACTTCTCCTGGCAGTTTCATTCCACGTTTTCCAAGTTTTAAAAGGGACAGTTATTTCTGATAACATCATCACATGAAGAAAGAAAAAAAGGAAGGAAGGAAGGAAGGAAGGAAGGAAGGAAGGAAGGAAGGAAGGAAGGAAGGAAGGAAGGAAGGAAGGAAGGAAGGAAGGTTGCTTATGTAGCACAAATATTCACAAAGTGCCTTCATTCATCTATTAATGAGTAAGAAAAAGTTACATTCATTGACTATGAAGTACAGATAGCTTCAGGAGCAAATGAGGGGGAAATAGAATGGAACAAATTATCATGAAAGAGGGTAGGTAGCCTTAGCTGGCAGAAACTTTAGCCCAATAAAAGCAATTTCTCCGCATTTTAAAGGTATTGAGTAAGAAAAAAATCCCACCTTCAGGCATGGGATGGTAGAGTTTTATTTACATTATTAAGAAACAGCAAACAGGCAATGAAGAGTCACAGAAACAATTTTAAACCACACTGGGTTATTGAATGAACAGCCTCCTTAGAGGTTGAGAATATTTTTAAAGGCCAATACATGTTTAAATAATCCAACTGTAACTGCTCCCTTGACAAATAAGCTCATTATAATTGCCTTGACATAAAATCTTGGGTAATATGTTTCCTCTCCCTCTCCCTCTCCTATCCGAATCCTTCTTACTAGTCTTCACGCTGCTTCTTTCAGCTTCTCCTCCTCTTGACTCTCCAATCCATGATTCACCCCATCAAAAGCACTGGGGATTCCCTCGTAAGCAAAACTTCCAGCTTCTCATGCTCCATATTGGCCAAGCTATCAACTAATGCTCAGCAGTTCTTTGCACAAAATCTGCCTTCTCTCCAGTGCCTTTTTCTTATCACAAGTAGTCTTCCTACTACCAAAACTTTCTGCTGTGTTGATTTCAAACATTCCTTCCTTCTTTCCCACACTCCCTTCTGGCTTCCTATACAGAATGAAGATACTTCATATATTTCTGAGCTAAATATCTGCAACCTCCCCTGAGCTATCTTCCTTTCTCTTCATTCTGTGTCCCCCTCCTGCTATCTGACTTACCTAAGAGTAGTTAAATCGTAACTGGAGCCAGCAGATTGCATTATATTACCCTGATTTGTATGCTATTCCAATTCAAAGACTCTGAATGACTCTGTACACATACACATACAAACACACATGCACACATACACAGAGAGACGGAGGGAAAGAGCAGAAGTATAGCAGTAAGAAATGAGATGTAAGGAATAACTAACAACATCTAGCTCAGAGCATCTCAGGGGTACTGTGTCTTTTCATGTTATCCCCAAATGCTCCTCTGAAGGACCACTCTTCAGGCTCAAAAAACTCCACAGGAATACAGCAGTTCAGACGTTCCTTCAGTGCTGGGACCCTCAGCAAACATTCTCACTAGATAAACAGCTTCAACTCATCTCTGAGGTGCTCTCAGAGATATCAGGCCCTGAGCCACGTAGGCCTTTAAAAATGATAATCAACAGTTTGAATTGTACCCAAAGCTAATCAGCAACCAATGCAATTCCTGTAATATTACAAAAATGAATGTGTGCATAACTCAGTGGACTAGCTGAATCATCTTCAAAGGCAGTCTTATGTAGAGTGCACAGGGCCATGAATACAAGAAGCCCCTGAATACAAAAAGGAATATCATGGCCCCACCAAAATCAAGTACAAGAGTGACCCGTGTATTTTCCATCTCATACTAGAACATAACTTCTACTGAAAGGGTGTACACAATCCATAATCCTCTAAACTCTGCTGAAGATGTGACCTAGCCTTATAGTGAAACATTCAGAAACCAACCCACAAGCTCGGAGAATGAATCTTCACCCTCATACACAATCCATTTCATCCAGGGCTTTCTGCAGTTGCAACCTCACCAAGTTCTCAACAAACCTTCTTTAAAAAAGAAGAATCAAAACTGGCCACTGGTTATCCAGAAAAATAGGTTTGAACAATAGCTTCTTGAGGAGGGAATGCAGCACTTTCTGGTGGCACAATCATCTTGAACCAGAATGCATTAAGCACTACTTGACCTCAGCTTCAAATAACTTTTCTGGAGGTTTTCACTAACCAGGTGAAAGTAGGAGTGTAATTTAGACGTAGCACATCAACCAGGATACTGAACTCTGTCCATTCCTTCAGGAACCATAGGATCAAAGCAATTCCAGATAAGCTCACTAAACAGGGCCTATTCCAACTCTCCTCCAGGTAACTACCAACTCTAAATGAATATAAGCACTTTCATCCTTTTGATTTTGTATGAATTCATTTTGTATGAATTCATTTTTTTTTTGCCAAATCAGCTTTACTAAACACAATAAGGGGAAAGAAACCTCACTCCACTGCTATTCTTGCTATAATGTAGACTAAAATTTGAGCTCTTTCCCATGTTCAGTCACATTCATCTTCAACAGTATCACTTAATCTGCAGCTTTATAATCTCTTCTGCAGTTTCATATTATACAGTAGATCTCTTTGGTAAACCAATGAGTTTCCTTGGCACAGTGAGCAGAACTTGAAATAATCCCCAAGTAATCTTTGAAAGCCAGAGAATCCACTAGGCACCTGGGGTGGACCAATCAAATGGATCCATCCTTCTTATAGAGGTCATTGGCATTGGCTGAGAGGTGAACCAGAGAGTGATCTGATTATGACAAGGGACTGAGGAACATGTCTCCTGTCACATTTCAGTTACTTTGAAATATGTTGATCCCATCATCAATTGAGCCCATGATAGTGGTGGGATTCAAATATGTGAACAACCGGTTCTCTGTGTGGATGCCACTTCTGGAAGTCCATTTTGGGCCTGGACAACAAAAAATTAGCTACCGGTTCTGCCAAAGTGGTGCAAACTGGCTGAATCCCACCACTGGCCCATGATCCCCAAAGACAAGGTTTGTAAGTTCACGGGGGCCATGAACTCACAAGCCACATCTGAACTCACCCACAAGATGTCTCTCAAAATCAATAGGGTGGGCACCTCAATGCCAGTCCTATGATGAGGTTCAGCAGCTCAGGCAGGAATGAAGCTGTGCAGCAATAAGTCCAGGGCAATATCAAATCCTCAACTCACCCCACCTCTTCTTTCCCCAGTCAAGTCTACCACAATACCTTCCAAAATCAGCTAATATCATCTACTTCTCCACTTTTACCTTTTGTCTTTGAGGGGAACATTTCCTGCACCCTTCATTTAACTGTTTAACTTAACTTTGTCCTTTCTAGCCTTGCATGAACTTCATTGCAACCTCTGTGTCGCATATGTTTTTGCAACTAATTGAAGAGAGTTTTTTAAAAAGGTGAGGGATAAAAAGAAAATAAAACCAATAGGACTGCCTTTCAAGAAAATGTGTTGATAAAACCAGCTAAAAGATTTGAATGAAGAAAATTTGTTTTAAACTACTAGGCACTTTCATTTTTAAAAAAAATTCTCTTTTTTAACCATGTTTAACAATTTGAGAGCTAGCATTTTTTCAAGGCAAGTAGTTGTTCTCCATTTCTCATTTCTTCCAGTGCCTCACTGCATATTTGTAACACCTGTAGGCTCATACCAAATTCTCACTAATGTGTGCAATTTCACACAATGGTTAATTGGTCATCATCATTATCAGCATTGCAAAGTATTTAGATAATAGTTTATGCCTTGTCTTTGACATATACATATACAAAAAAGGGAGGCTACTGTATATAGTATAAAGGAATCAACATTTATTATATTTAAAGAGAAAGAGAGGGGGATAGATGCAGTGGCTTCAATTTAAAAAAACATGAACGGAAGCAGAATACACCTTAATACCAAAAACATATGGAGAGTTTTCTCTATCAGAAAATATCTGATTATGTTATATATATGTAACAATATTTCAGGAAATTACAGGACGGTTTGTAGATTAAAGTCTTAAGCAATAATTACGACATTCAAGGAAATATGTCTGGATCTGGAGGTCATTTGGTTCTTGGAAGAGTCATGCATGTATGTATTAATGCAAGAATAAACCTTCCATGAGAAGCACTTTTGAAACAACAATTTAAAAATTGGTGAATTTGGAAGGTATACATTTGGGAGCCAGTTTGGGGTACTGATTCAAGGCATCTCAGGTTAAAACCCAGGAGACCATGAGTTCTAGTCTTGCCTTAGGCACAAAGACCTGAAAAACTAAGCAGAGTCAGACTTTCTTCATATTTGAATGGGAAATAACTAGAACAACCTAAGACTATGGGCAAGACTGGGAAACTGAAAATAGTCTTAGAAGAAGACAGTTGCAAACTATTCATAGCCATATGGCTTGACTCAAAGGACAGTTTGCCTACACATGGCTTAAGTGCTATTCCTTCCATTCAAAAGAGAATTATACCAACAATAAGTAGGCTCGCCTTTCTTCACAAGATGAATCCCCATTCACAAAGACAACAACAATAATAAATCTGAGTAGTAATATCTCATAAACACATGCAAAGCATCCTAGAACATTAGTCCAAAATAATAAAATGTAGGTAAATATTTATCCTACCATATTTAATGACTAATGGCATACATAAATGCACAGAAATGGTGTCAGACTTGAGTAGCATGAAGCTCCTTCAATATAATTTGTAATAATTCATTTGTGGCTCTTACAGTTTCAGAAATAAAGAATTCCCCTGTTCCAGTGTGCCAGAAACTTACTGGGACACTTACTCCATGGTAAGATATCTTTGCTGTTTTAATCTGCAAGTCAGCAGATGTCTCTGAGTAGGTGGAAGATAAGAATCCAAGGCAGTTTATGAGATGTCAGAGAAATTCAGAAATGGGAAGTTAAGGCATATTCAGAAAGAATATATCAAGTGGCTAGTTAGTTAACAAAATTAGCAGACCTGTCACATCTGTCCCCAAATTTTCCCCATTAGAGTATTTCATATTTGCATTAAGCATTATTTTTGCACTATGCTGCTTATTCAGAATGATGTGCTTGTCTCAGAAGGAAAATTTATCATTTGAATGAGACCTGTGCCTCCAGTATATGATGTACAAAGTACACAGTAAATGAGAATGCAAGAAACTCCCAATTAAGTTATGCACAATGTTAGAACAACCCCAAAAGCAGCTAACTTTCACCAGATTATTATAATTTATTAACCAATGGCACCACTTACTTGGATATAAGCCCATATTAGTTGATGGCTGGCTCCATCTGTCCGTTGGCTGATATCTCACAAATATTCCAAATAAAATGATAATGATCACTTGTAAAATAATGGCAAGAACAGGGAATCTGATCCGCATATTGGTGGAGAAAGAATTTGAACGGGGCATCCTTGCAGGAGTTTGGCAAAGAATGATAAGGACAACTCCAACAACTTGCTGTTTGCTTTAAGCTGTGTTGCATCATAATGACATAGCATAACCTTCTGCTCGTTAAAGTCAAGCCTACTGAAGGAGGTACTTATGTTTACTTATGGTTCCTGCTTAGAAAACTTTCTCTTATTCGTCTTTAAGATTTATATCCATTCCTTCAAAACTTTCCCAGAATAGAAAATTTTATATCTATATAATGCAAGGAAATGATCAAAGAAATCAAATGACTCCTACTTGTATTGTTCTAATATCATATCATGTTTGACTACTTTCTCATACTTTCTTGTTTAAAATATACAACAAATTAAATTAATGCATCAATTTGTGTCTAAGTGCAAAGGCAAAAAGTCTTTCAACAGTGTTAAAGCTACACATTGTATCCACAACCGTATGTTTTCAAAGATAAGACAAAAATAAGAAGTACTACATTTGACAGATAACACTTTTTAAAAAGTGTAAGCTTCCTTTTTTATTTTCTAATATGCAAGTGTACAGAAATATACACATAAATATAAAATAAGACTTATTAAATGGAAATAATGTTTGAACAAGTTCTTTTAAAATATTTTGAGGCTAAAACATATGAAGAATGGTTGCAGGAATTAGGTATGTCTAGTTTAGTGAAAATAAGGACTGGGGGTGACAAGATAGTAATATTCTAAAATCTAAGGGACTGTCACAAAGTGGAGGGGGTCAAGCTATTCCCCAAAGCATCTGAAGGCAGAAAAAGAAGCAAAGGGTGGAAACTAATCAAGGAGACAACCAACTTAGAACTCCTGACAGTGAGAAAAAATTATTAGTGGAACGAATTGCCTCCAGAACTTGTGGGTGCTCCATCACTAAAGACTTTTAAGAAGAGACTGAACAGCCATTCGTCTGGAATGGTATAGGGTTTCCTGCTTGAGCAGGGGGTTGGACTAGAAGACCTCCAAGGTCCCTTTCAACTCTGTTATTCTGTTATTTTGTGGAATGTTTTAAAATGAATAAACATTTATAGTATGGCTGAGCAAAGACTCCATGAATTTGTTCAATTTGAACAGCCTCCTGCTCTAACTCACATTATTTTGTCGGCTGTTTCATTTGACAGGTCTGAATTCAGTTGGAATCAGCAGCCTAGATCAAACATAGACAGCAACTGTAAATCAAGTAGTCTTATGAATAATTTCAAATAAATAGTGAGATTTTATTTATTGTAGGCATTTCAAATTCTTTTATTTTAAAACAAATACTGACAACTTTTATTTTTTTCATAGAATTGACTTATGTTAAGCAATCAAGGTTCAGATTAATGGGTTAGGGTTAAGGTTAGGGTACTAACCCTAGTATGTGGTATTAACCAAGTATTTATATGGGAAGGGTGGAGGGGGTCTCAAATAAAAACCTCTTTATTTGAACAGAGGAGGATTGATTATTATGAAATGACACACTGCATAGAAAGTTGGTCCAAGCTAGGATACTTGTATAATTTCAGAGTGTTAGCAAATAAAAGAAGTTACTTTGGAAATGACACACACTTTAAGCAATGGTGGGATTCAGATATGTGAACAACTGGTTCTCTGTGTGGATGCCGCTTTCAGAAGTCCATTCTGGGCCTGGGCAACAAAAAAATTAGCTACCAGTTCTGCCAAAGTGGTGTGAACTGGCTGAATCCCACCACTGACTTTAAGTAACAAAGGTGCATGTTTTCTAAAGAATAGATATTATGGTTACTCAGGGCTTTTTTTCTCATAGAACGCCCAGAATGGAGTTCCGGCACCTTTTTTGGATGGAACCTTGTAGGGTAGGCAAGGCGGGTTGTATGATGTGTGTGAGTTCCGGCACCTTTATTATTTTTAATGGAAAGCAGTGTAGGACTGTGTTCTCTATTTATTTTTTTATACAGGAGTAGAATTCAGATGAGGAACAAATATTGGCAGAAAAAGAAAGATTTAAATATTCCAATTTCCCAGCTTAAACAATCAGTGCTATACTTTCACAGAACTCTACAACCAAAGCACCACTTTTTAAAAACAATTCTACTCTTCACAGTCATATTGAATAAAAAGCAAACTAACTTTAGAATAGTCCTGTGATATATATGGAGAACTTCTCCTATAGTGTCCCAAATCATTAATGTAACTTCAAAAAGATTCATAGTATTTGTGTTTTCAAAAGAACCTCATTGTTTCAGGCCACAAGCTAATCTATCCAAGCTCAACCACAATGATTAGCAATTTAGCTGAATCTGATGTTCACCTCTTATCATATTAGGTTGAGACCCAAACACTGGTAGAATTACCAAATTTGAACTAAAAACTAGTTATTTATTTAATCAATATAGAGGCTACTGACTCCTAATAACTGCGAGTGACTTACAATTAAAAAGAACAAAACTGTAAAATAAAAATAATTCATGAGATACCCACAAACAGATATATAAGCAAAAAATTTTGAAAAATCAACAAAGGCTCAACTATCAACCTTCCCAAGACCTAGAACAGGTCTTTAGTAGCTTCCTGAATGCCATCAGGATAGGAGCCATGTGGATCTCTGGGAGGATATAATTCCAGAGGAAAGGTCCTATGACAGAGAAGACACATTTCCTGGATCCTGCTAGATGTTATTTCTTAATTGATGGGACCCAAAGTGCACTGAATGTTGAATTTCTTTCATTTGCAGGGAAAATAAAAAGGATTTTCAAAATATAATGGTTAAACACTAGAATTACAGATCTGTTTTATGTAAAAGAGTATGTTGCATGAGTTCCATATCTGCTACTCTTAATACAAGATAGTTACTTGCTTCATTAGATAACCTTTCTTAAACATCTATGAAATAGTTTGAATGATTCTGAAAACATAGGAATTTGTTGAATTATCACAATGAAAGGCTTTCACAGTCTTGTCCACAAGAATCCATTCCTGGTTTCTACATCTTATTAGTAAAATCAAGAGGAACAACAAATTTTCTAGCAGAACTAGGATGATAAAAGGATTTTGCCTAATGTTGTAGGGACATTGAGAATCTTTCAGTAGATTAGGGTTTCAAATATTTTAAAATTCTAAACAGGTTGCCCAATTGTTAGTCATTTTTGAACCTCCCACATATAAACACACACACAAACCAAGTTAAGGTCTAAATTGCCTGCATATAAATCTCTAGATACCCCAAACATAAGTTGCGTAGTTGTTGGCAATGTGACAATAGTAAAGTCTCAGGGCCAACTCCCTTTGACCTAGAACATAATTTGAAGGGCCAGCTTTCATGTCCTTTAATGATTCATGAATGTTGCAAGAAGAGTCTGGAAAATCAGTTCCTTTTAAAGTGAATGGAAAAGCTTTTAGTATTTAGAATTGATATTTATGAAATAATATAAGACATTTTCATGGTACATATTTGCTCTATCCCTTAATGGTTTTCAAATGTGGAATAAAGCATTGGGAATGAGGAATAGGGAATAAAATCAGAATTAACAGAAAATATTCTCTTTATGTTGTCATAAAGAGAGGTCAGCAATGTTGCAGCTGTATTTTGCAGTCTTCCACTGAAAAGGACACTTTTGCTGCTGCCAATATCATTGTTGCTACCCACATCATTGTGGATACTCCATCACTGGAGGTTTTTAAGAAAAGGTTGGACAGAATGTCCAAAATGGTATATGATCTCCTGCTTGTGCAGAGGTTGGACTAGGAGACCTCCAAGGTCCCTTCTAATTCTGTTATTCTATTCTGTTATTTCAAAGCTTAGCAAAGTGAAAGGAGTCCTTTGGCAAATGATCCACATCATAAGTAAGAAACTTATATGTTTTTTAAAAAAGGCAAAGAGGTTACAGACTGATGAGTAATGAAAAGGAGTGTAAGACTGTTTTCCTAATTTATTTCTTCATAGAATTACAATGGGGCCTGAATGGAAAACAGATGTGAAGCATACTTTGGCACAGAAACTAGAATTTGTACATCCAGTATTTCTTAGCTAAGTAACCATGCTACACTTTTACAGATCCTCACAGACTCAGGCAAACATTTAACAAACAAAACTAATAAAAAAGTGAACTAACCTACAATAGTTCTGTCATATATATATTGATAAATCTCCTTTCCTTCAACTTTGTTTACATAAATTCAATGAAACACTACTGCAGTTTCAGGAAAACTGATAGTTAATCTTATTCAAAGAATCTAACTTTGATTCATGCTAACACCAAATCAATCCAAAGTCATCCACAACTGTTTTGGGATTCAGCTGAGTCTGAGATGCACTTTTAATCATACTTTGAGAGAGAAGTGCTGCTTGTATTTTATTGTCTTCTACTCAAAGGAAAGAGTTTTGTGTCCACTTCCATCAAACTATTAGAACCTGAGTCATAGGATCAGTTTTATATGGAGCTCAAAACTGTATTTTCAGATTCTTGAGTGTATCTCTAAAGCTGCCTTGACACTGGAGGTTGGTCTAACTACGGTGGAGATTGCAATGGTTTCCTCAATATTCTTGCTAAATTTAATTTGATCTGGAAGCAGACCCTACTGGATGAACCAATGACGTATGGCCTCTCTCAAATTGTTTGCTGTCCATGGGCTAGGATGCTTCTTAACTAGAAAATTATGCATAACAAAATAAATAATTCTGGAGATTCTGTCGGGTCGCAAAGTATTTCAGTCCATACAAGATTTTTTTAAGCCACCTCACAGTTGAGCTGTCATGAGCAAAGGACATTAGCAGCTTAAGGGTGCAGTGAGAATATGCCCTAAATCTAAGCCTGTAGCCAAAAAAATATAATAATTTGCCAAATTGTCTAATGATTATTGAACCTTCTCTCAAACTAAATAGTTCCCCCATCTGCTTTGCTGGAACATAGGTTTACTATAACTGCTCTGAAAAGCATCCCTGGGCATGTCTTATTGAAGTGTGAATTCTATAGGGATCTTTGTGATATGGTTATTATGCCCCATTTAGTAAATTTTCCAGGCCATCCAGATGAAATCCCTCTCATCTTTCATTTTGGAACAGGAAGTCTGCCACAGAAAGTCCTCACATGTAACTTTAAGCTAGTTTTCCTTGACCTGTTGCCCTCCAGATGAATTCAAATACTTCAGCACATGGAATTTCCAGGTAATATGGCTCAGAACACTGAGAACTTTAGTCTAACAACTCTGAAGAACACCAGGTTGGTATTTATTTATTTAAAGAACTTATATGACTGCCAAACTAATACTGTACAATGAACCTAGATAGCTCACAACAACTGATAAAAACAAGAATAAAAACTACATCAACCTTCCCACCAGGCACCAGACCAATCAGACTTTTGACTCAATCCTCATCTGAGCCCAACATATGGGGAAAGAGTCAAACCTTCTTTGCCTTCCAGAAGCCCAAAAGGATAGGGATCCCTCAATTTCAGCTGGGAGGCTATTCCAAAATGTAAATGTTTCCCTACACAAAGAAGTAGCTGTATACATGACAGAGGCTTATAAGATGTCTGTATTAAGGATGCCCATCTCTTTCTCCCACAAAAGGAAGCAGTAGAATAAACTTTAGTTTTATTATAGCAGATTTCTGGCTTGAAATTATATGCATTCTAGGAATTGTAATTTTAAAAGGACTCTAATAAATTGTTTAACTAGAGATTAAAACATGGGTTGTTTTATAAGTGTGCTTTACCAATTAGAATTTATTGTATAAAGTGTAATTCCTAGTGTACATTTTGTAACAAACCAGTTTCTTTTCTGCTAAAGCATGCAATGCTAATTCGTGATTTTGCATTATCTGATGATATAGCTAATAACTAGTATAAGTAATCCTCAAGATATGAATGTAATAGAGCCTATCAATTACATTCGTATCTTGAGGATTCCTTAACTCATCCCTCCCTGCTTTGCCCAATGCATTTACTAGTCGAATACGCAGCTCCTTAAGTGCACATGAGGTATCTCAGGGTGGGGAAGACCATGGGGAGGGGGGGCTAATGCTTCCAACTATCCAAGGCCTCACTGAGATATCTCATGCTTCCCCCCCCCCCCGATCCTGCCCCACTGGGTCTCTACAGGCACTGGGCCTGTGGAGATTCATTTATCTTTCGAAGATCTTGATCAAGTGAGCTGTCTCCTCTCCAGCCTCTCTGCTGTAGTTTCTTTGTCTGCTCCTTCAGGAGATTGTGCTCCCTCAGACCTCTGTTCACCACACCAAAACATTTTTTCAAAGGGACGGAAGGCTTCAAGCAACGTGCGATCGCTTACCCGAAACCTTCTGTCCCTTTGCAAAAGCTTCTGACGCGGAGAACAGAAGCCTTTGGGGGCACGATCTCGCACTCCTTCAGACTCACAGAGGCTTCCTGGCACTCCAAAAGATGATCAGGTGTCCTGCACAAGTAGCCTCGGTGAGTCAACCAAGCTGAGCAGGGTGCGCTCATCCTGCTCTGCCTCTGCTCTCACTGCTCCACTTTTTTGAATCCGCGCTGCTGCACTAACCCCCATGGCAGAGAGGCTGAAGAGGAGACAGCTCGCCTGAGGAGAGAGAAGGAGCGGTCAGCCTGTTCTGCAACCCTGGATCTTTGAAAGGTAAGTAAGCAAGGACCAGTGCCTATCAGGTCCCTGTGGGGGGAGGAATCGGCAGGGGAAGTTGCAGTGTCTCTGCAGTTAGTTGTAAGGTTGAACAACTGCCGTATTGCTGTAACATTCATAACTTTGGGACTGTGTCATAAGTACTTTGGAGGGGGGTCATAACTTTGAACAGTCGCTAGGTGAACTGCCATAACTCAAGGACTACCTGTATTTGGATTCTGTTCCAAGCCTACAGGGTCTCTGCTCTTCTTCTTAAGCTTCTGGTGTTTTTTCCTTGTTTTAACCTGTATTCTTTTCTTTAATCAAAGCAGTCAATTTAGCCATCTCTGCTAACTCCATCAGGTTTTGCAACCATTCATCCATTGTGGGAACCAAAGTATTCTTCCATTTCTGTGCATAAAGTATTCTTGCTGATGTCAACATATATAACATCAAAGTCCCAAATTTTTTCAAGTTATTTATCCATTAAGCCAAAAAGAGAAATCTGTGGTTTTATCTTTATAATCACTTTAAGAATCTTCTGTATTAAGATGTAAATCCTACTCCAATATTTCTTTGCTTTGTACATGTCCACCATAAATGGTAAAGTTCCTTCTTTACCATTACATTTCCAATATTCCTTTTAAGTTTCTTTATACATTATTGACAATTTGTCCAGTGTTAGATTTTAATGGTACATCATTTTATAAAAATTTTATTTTAGATTATAATTTAATATAAATTTTAAACCTTTTGTCCACATGTTTTCCCATTGTTCAAACATTATGTTATATCCAAAATTCTTTGCCCGTTGAATCATGAAATGCTTTGCATACTTATTTCTTTCAGATAAAAGAAAGATGGATTACAGATGGTAATTAGCAAACTATCCACTGTTAGCAAACTATCCATTGTTCGCATTATTAGTCATATTAATTACCTAGCCACAGAAACATGTACTGAATCTGGATGTTTCATCAAAAGGACAAAAGGTTCAACTTAATGTAATGCAAACTCCAGCACTTTCATACTTGCATGCAGTGTTGCAATACCCTGACAAAAGGAACAGAATTTGCATTGGTTTTCCCACTGACATCCATATCTAGATAGTTATTTGCAATTCTTGGTAGTGATGAATTAAAGCCTCAGGGAATGAAAGGACATGTTTGCAAAACCTGTCATTTCTCATAGACATATTATTGAAGGTTCTCTTGCCAACTGACCTTTAGTATTCCTCCACCTTCCCTGAGTAAAGATTTATACCAGCACCATTAATTGGTAGGAGAGTAGGAAATAATAACATTAACCTCAAAATGGAATGACTGAATTCTAATGCAGGGTATGTATGTAGAGGGGTTCTGCTCTATGGGCTTTCAATTTCACACAGCCAACCACTAAGCCCCATTCTGATAGATGATCTCTGCTAGAGCTAATAGTAACAAACAAGTCTCTAGTGTAGATGGATGGAAAAAAAGTCTCATTTTTGACTGACGAACCAGGTTTCCACTGCTCTGGAAGAGATAAAATTACTCTTATGAAATGAATTAATGGAGAATTAACTCTCTGGATTCACCTGTTTCCTTCATCTGAAGAGGCACCCACTTAATGACTTGCCAGTTACATGGGCCTCCCAGCTTCAGCTTTTCTCTTTTAATAGGATCAATAAAATGCAAAGCTTCTAACTGCCACGGGAGTGGCATATAATAACTGAATTCATATTGTAATCCTTCAGATAGTTAACAACACTTCTTTTGTCTGCCAGTTCAGCAACAGGCTGGTAGAAGTGGAATAACATACCAGGTCAAGGGCATTTCTGCTGCTATTTGTGCAATAATCCCAAAGCTCTCCCCCCCCCATCACCACCACTTGCCCCTTCAGATCAGTCTTGATTTCTTGTGACTATATGGACAAATTCATGTGGTTCTCAACATTTTTGAAATTGGTTGGCCTTGCCTCTTTCCTAGGGCTGAGAGAGAGTGATTGGCCCAGAGACCTCTCATTGGCTTCCATGATTAAGTAGAAGTAGAACTAAACCTTCCCACTCCTGGTCCATCACTTCATCAAACTAGTTCTAAATCCCAAATCTATTTTAGTTTCTTTCACTCCAGTTTTCATGCTTCCATGTTCCGACCTCACAGCAGGCTGGTCAGCACTTCTCGCTTACCCTAGCACAGCGGTTCTCAACCTATGGGTTGCGACCCCATTTGGGGTCGATCAACCATTTCACGGGGGTCGCCAAGCAAGGCTGTCTGCCATTTTTTTCCCTTTTCCGGCGGGTGCCTTACCTCCCTTGGGCTGGGCCAGCTGGTGGTCGGCCTGCTCCATCTCTGCCGCTTGCCAGCTACGCCTCGGCCGGCGCAGGGGGCATAACCACACATGCGCAGCGCTCCCAGGCAGGGAAAGTCCTCGACTTATGACCGGTTGGGTAGTCCTCGACTTATGACCGGTTTAGTCCTCGACTTACGACTGGTTTAGTCCTCGACTTATGACCGGTTGGGGGTCGTGGCATTAAAAAGGTTGAGAACCACTGCCCTAGCATAAGCACAAGCTACTCACCCTATCAAGGGAACAGGAATGCAAGACACGCTCAATGCGTCCCCAGTCTGCAGCAAATGCAACATGAGGCTTTCTTGCTTTGCCTCAAAACTAAATGTTTTCTACTTTGTGATGGGAGAAGAGATGACAACCAGTAAATGTTAGTTAATGCCTCTGCTTCAATTGGCAAGTGTCACTAAGTAGGGACAACCCCTTCCTTTCAAACCTTGGTCATTGCCCTCCATAGCTGCGTTATTTTCAACAGTTAAATTGATTGTCCCATTCAAAAGAAATGCACTGAACTGCTGAACCATTAATTACCCAAATTAAACCAGTTCACATCACCTGTCAGATGGTTAAGTGAGTTGGTTATGCATATGGCTTGATTACACTCTCTTCTTCACACTGGTGGTTACATATTGTCAAAATAGCTTTTTACTTTTCTGTCTTAGATATAATTTTTCAAAAACATAATGGTGTTTACCAAGTTAAAGCATTAAAGTGCAGTTAAATGAAAACACAACAATCAGCATTACAATTAAAGTTCCTTTCTTGCTTTTTTCCAGCTTTGGCTCCTAATCCCTGCTGCAGTCCATTACCATAGGAGGGTCTCAGGCGCTCAAATAGCAAAGTTTTGCTGGTTTGAATTCAGACAGAAACAACTTTTTTTTTCATTGCTATTTTTTTCCTTGCTACCAGCTTTTAACCTGGTGTTATTGGACTGTTGGGCATCATAAATAGAAAAGTAGCAGAAATGCATTCATGATACGCATACGTTTCTGGTGTAAATTGTCATAATTAAATTAAATGTCCAGATTTCTGTAGGCCATATTCAGTTCTAATCTAGAGAAGGAACCCCTTCCCTTTGGAAGATAAATGTATGACAATAGCAGTGGTGGTATTTCAGGATCAAAGGTCCATCTCAAGAAAGTGAAAACAGTTATTTAGGCATTTCTCATTTCCTGAGAGGAAACAGGGGAGCTATGTTCAGGGAAATAGATAACAGCTAGCTAAAAATAATCCTGTCTAGTTCACCTAATTCTTGAAAGCATTCAATGGATACTTAGAGTTTGAAAACAGATTGTTCTGATGAACTTTCAGAACTGTCCACAAGATTGCCCTGCCTCTCAAACAAACATTAAATACATACATCTGATATATACTGCAAAGGAGAATATTTGCAACAAGTCTATGATGATTATGCCAGTACTACTCCTACTGCATAGACTGAACAACTGTTAGAGAACTGCTCTGGTCTAATAAAAACATTCTTCCCAGGGCTTTTTTTTGTCACAGAACGCTCAGAACGGAGTTCCGGCACCTTTTTGGGATGGAACCTTGTAGGGTAGGCAAGGCGGTTTGTATGATGTGTGTGAGTTCCGGCACCTTTTTTTTTTTTTTTTTTTTTACAAAAAAAGCACTGTTTCTTCCTACACTTCACAGAAATAGAGAAGACATTGTTTCTAAGATAGACTTCACGTATTTTGACATGTGGGAAGAATAACCCAGAATAGCTAGATTGAGTGGGACTTTGGCAGGTGTAGTTTCATTTTCTGCATCTTCTTTTTTCCAGCAGCCAAGATGAAAGCTAAATTGCTACACT
The DNA here is from genome assembly GCF_001527695.2 of Protobothrops mucrosquamatus. Classification (NCBI taxonomy): domain Eukaryota; kingdom Metazoa; phylum Chordata; class Lepidosauria; order Squamata; family Viperidae; genus Protobothrops; species Protobothrops mucrosquamatus. The sequence goes on from NW_015386548.1 coordinate 154,157, forward strand.
TTCAGACTGGCCCTAGATGTAATTCTGAAAGAAAAAAAAATGATTGAAAGCTTCTTATAGATGTTCCTACCCGAAGCAATGTGCAGAAAAATTCAGGCAAGAACTGTGACTTGGAAACTATCTGCAACTTGTCTTATGATAATGGGAGAGTTTTCCTTTTATGAAATTTGAATTTAATCTATATGCCAATGAAGATGGAACATATTAGAAAACAGGAAGGAAATACCAGACTGGGAGTAAGGGCAGAAATGGAAATATCCTATAGGAAAGATGCAGAAGCTCAGAGTTTGTGGAAGGCCATGAAACATTCAAATTTAGTTCAAGTTTAAGGTTATTTATGAAATCCTCCCCCACTTTTTCATGAAGGGGCCCAAGACACCTATGAACCATGTCTTCCCTTTGAATCTGGCTGGCCTACTTGAGAGGGGATCTTCAAGTTCCTTTGGTTCATGAGGTGAAGGGAGTTTGGGCTAGAAGAACTCTCTGGTAGTGCCCTGACTTTCTGGAATGCTTTGCTCCATGGTCCAGCTTACCCCGACCTTAAGCCCCCTTTGAAAAGGAGTTAATATGTCCTTTTCCAACTGGAAACTAGCATCTATACTTCTTACCAAATGGGCACGGAACTTTTATGAGCTCTAATGATGGTGGCTTTTTTAGATTTTGTTTTATTAAGTACCTAGAGATGTGAAGTTATGAGCACATGGAAACTCTGCAAATATGTAAACAAACAAGCAAACAAGAAAATAAATAAATAAATAAATTAGGTTTCCTGGACCTAAGAAAGGTTTAATTAAATCAATTGCATATTAAGAGAGCAAGCATCATATCAGTAGTGTCACAAAGAGAACACAGGAGAGAGAGAGAGAGAGAGAGAGAGAGAGAGAGAGAGATTAACATGAGAAGATACTGTCTTCCTAGTGTACATGCTGCATAACACTAGAGGGACTGACAAGAGTCTTGAGACTTCTATATTACACATCAGTTGTAGTCATTTCTTGTGACCAGGAATGTAGTTTGGACATGTGCAAGCCCCAGAATTGGAGTAGAACTTTAAAACCCTGACTCAAAGTCTGTAACAGAAAACTCTCAGTGATAGGCCTGCTTTTCCTATAAATTTGACCCAAATGATTCTGGCACCAAAAACAGTTGTGATGGGTTTAAAGAACACAAATCTTGTGTTTGCGCATAAACATTCATGTGAGGAAACTAAAGAGCTGTCAGTCTTTCTTATCTCTCTACAGAAGGCCAAAGGGGGGGGGGGGAAGCCACCCTGATGAAAACAACTCTGAACACAGAAATTCCTTCCCAGCTCTGTTGGTCACAGCTAAAGTTTGTGAAAAGAAATATACTTTGAAACGATAGGTTGTTTCAATGAAAATTGCAGCTAGGAATCCAAACTGCCTCCTTTCTCAATGAGGACAGAGCTGGTTTAGTTTTCTGATGGTATTCGAAAAACAATGCCTTTAGGATTACATATTCTTTCTAACATATGCTTTCATTTTGAATTTTCACTTTGTGTACTGGAAAGCATATATTAAATAATTAAGACAAGATTGCAGTGTTATTATTTAGGTTGAAGAATGTGAAGATGTCTCAATATGTTCTGTGCACAATCCTATGCATCATTTTGTTCCATCAAATTTTGTTTTTGTTTTTCAATATATGTTGAAAGCCCGTATTTTGCTACTGTTCGCAGTCTTGCCTAATTTAGAGTTTTGTATATAACCAATGTAGTTTTTTTTAAAAACAGCTACCCATAATATATACTCTTTAAATGTAACCACTCCTAGTAAGTTTTTAAATATGTGGGGGTTTTTTTCAAAATCCATATTTGGGGAGGATAAACAAACAGGGGAACAAAATATGCCAGTTAGTTTCATTCATTGCTGGATTTTATGCCATACTTGAGATATTTCTTTCACAAAATATGTTCACACATATTATCTAGCCGTATTCTTTGTGACATTTTAAAATAAATCACTATTTTTGGCTCAAATCACTATTATTGGTTCAAAATGCAGCGACCCACATGGTTTTGTGTAGACTTTGCTGTACACGTGTCACCTGTCTGACGGAAGCTGCATTGGTTGCCAATTTGCTTCCGGGTGCAATTCAAGGTGTTGGTTGTCACCTTTAAAGCCCTTCATGGCTTTGAACCAGGTTATCTGAGGGACCGTCTCTTGCTGGTCACATCCACCCAACCCACTAGAGCAAGGAGGCAAGGAATGTTGCAGGTCCCATCCCATAAGGAGGTACATTTGGCCAGACCCAGAAGAAGGGCCTTCTCCATGGTGGCTCCCTCCTTTTGGAATAAATTAGACTGGCCACCACTTTGACACTCTTTTGTAAGGCCCTGAAGATTTGGTTTGCAGTTGGCCTGGGGAACTCAGAATGGAATGTAGACCCATCACATGGCTTATTTGACTGTCTGTTGTCCCCAGGGAGTGGGGAGGTATACGGTACTTTATTTTTATTGTTTGTAAGCCGCCTAGAGGCAGTGTGAATGAGTAGGCAGCTATATAAATTTTTTAAATAAATAAATAAATATCCCATAAAAAATAAAGATTTCATTGGCAGCTCGTTCCCAATTTTGCTGATCCAGAACTTAAGCAAGGTTGTTTGTTTGTTTATGCCTTCAAGTCAGTGTTGACTCCTGGTGACCCTCTAGACAAGTCCCTGCAATTTTCTGGGTGAGGTTTTTCAGAAGTGGTTTGCCTTTGCCTTCTTCCTAGGGCTGAGAGAGAGTGGATGGCCCAAGGTCACCCAGCTGGCTTTGTCCCTAAGGTGGGACTAGAATTCACACTCTCCTAGTTTCTAGCCTTACTAAATGCTTGCATATGGAAACCATCTGGGAATTCCAGTGCAATTGGCTGGGAATAAAATAAAATCCTGGAAGAAAGCATTCCTAGATATACCCATGCTTCTGAGATCAGCACAAATCAGTTAGGTGCTGTCACCTTCTGAGGCTTTATAGTCTATATAAACATTGAACAGAGAAGAGGCTCTGTCAGCCACCATTTTACTCAATTTCTTACTATTGTAAGGGTAAACATCTTTGAACATTATTCAAAAGCTAGACAAATTAATTTAAATAAAGAATAAAGTGACATATTGACATTTTATTTCAATTTAATGTTAGTTGAATTAAAAATAATAGTTTTAGATTGTAACTTAAAATAATTTCAGCTGAACTTATCCATCTTCATCTATGGGTTTTTTTCCTCTTTAATGTTTGAGAAACAACATGGTTTGATTTTAAATATAGCTAATAAAATGTTACCCTTACATCCTTGATTAGTAATGTAGTTCTTTTAATTGATCGAACAAAAGACACTTGAATCAGAGCAAGTTTTTCTATGTGACTGAAATTTCAGGAAAAACTAACTTTATTGAGGCTGCAAGAACTGCAACACATACAGGCATTGGCATCCACAAGGAGATAAGGGAAAGAAAAAACAAAATGCTCATTGCAACTTTAACACAAACTCCACGCCTTTTGTATATGGATTGAGAAGTTGCATGCACAGACCTAAGAAACAGAAATTGCATTGTGATGCTTCCTTTATTATTCTAATGGACTTTCCAGCTTCTGTGGACATCCTGGTCTATGGGCAGCCCAGGGTAACCAAGCAACATTACCAGATCACAGGCATGCTTAATCAGTAACCATATCCAAAGGCACTACAGTTCATGTTATATAAGTGTTGTAGGTGTGTGGGAGTGTACACTTTGTTTCTCATTTTTAAAAGTCTGTATTCAACAATGAGTGAGAGATATTCTACATATTACTGATGTGTCATCAGGTTAAAACCTGGCATTGTGACTTCACCCAGCGTGAGATTAATTCTCTCAAGTAAATTGTATTATTCAGGAGCGCTTCTGCAAGTAATGATAAAATGATAAGAAGATAAAGTCATATTTAGGCTCTGTACAAATATGCCACAAAATAAATCAAAATTTCCCCTGTGGCTTTAAGTCAACTTCCTCTGCATGACAGGGATATTATTTGCCAAATTGAATGCTGAGTGGGTGCATTGTCTTGTTTCCTCATAATTCAATCCGGCTGTCTTCCTTTTATAGAATTCTTAAAAGTCACTCAGTTCACTGTTCCATTCTTGATTTATTAACACCCACATGCACACACAATCAATAATAAAAAAAAATCAGAAACTATTTCAGAGGGAGTAGAATGCTTTAATAAGCTGCCAACATTCAACAGTACTATATTTCTATGGGCTAAAATAAATTCTATGGGATATTTGAAAAGCTGAATCGTATTCTGGAATCAGGTGACGCATGTGCTAGCATACTCTTCAGTCCACCAAAACTCACGTTAACATACAAACGTTAGTTTTCCAGATTATAGCTTTTGCCACAATATATTAATATGGGTGCTACATCCTCTAGAAACTGCAAGAGTTACATTTATATCTGAGATCCCTTGTTTCAATTTTATAAAAAGTTTGCTGTTTGCTGTTCTGTACACACCCAGCAAGAAGATCTTCTATTTTCTTTCCTTGGTAAAGAACTAGGAATTACTTCTAAAACAAATCCTAAATAAAAGCATTGTTGCCTGTAATAAGAACCACACAGTGATACAAAAGTCCTAAATGACAATAGTATTCTATTCTGTACATATAATATTTCATTTTATACAAAGGTGTTATTGTCTCAGAAATTAAGCCATACAGGATTTCCTGCAGGAAACTAAAATGCGTATAATCAAAAGTACAGAACAATATTACTACTTATCCCTTTTTACAGCTACCAATAAAATGAGCAAGCAACCTGGGCCAGGTTAATGCTGCATAAAACAAAATAAGAAACCCTTCCTGCCATGCTAAGAGATCTCAGACAGGACCAAACCAAGATATCTTAGCGATTTCAACTCTGCCTGAAAGGCTGGTCAGTGAAAATGTAGGTTACGGTAATACTAATGCAGGTATTTGGTAATGCCCCTGCTAGCAATTTCTACACAGAAAGATCAACATGTCAGAATAGTAATTGTGACTGGACAACCAAAGACCTACCTCAGAGAGGCTTTTTAACAAGATATTTCTAATAATCTATGTATTGTGTAAAGAATAAAAACATCAAAGAGTGTTTTTGATGCAAGGAGAATTACAACTTAGTAATATACAATATCTTCCTAGAGAACATTCCAACAGTGGCCTGTAATGGGATAAAATATGTGGAAACTACTCTGGATCTGAAAGAAAGTACAGTCTTTATATTTACTTACTGTCCACTACTTACTTTTCTCTGTGACTAGATTTTGGTCTAGTCACATTTTTATAGCTTCTTTTTAGCATGATTGGAAGATTTCCCACCACATTTTTTTAAATTGAGAAAAAAACGCAGGATTAACACTTTAGCTAAGTCATGAGAGAACTTACAGTGAATTTCAAAACTTTAATTAAAACCCTAATCCTAAAATTAAATAAATAATATGCCATCAATCAGAAATTTGGCAGGAGGACTAAATTTATGTCCTCATTTTCCCTATCCAAGACTCTAAGACACAAGCTTATTTTTTAAGAAAAAGCTCAAGTATCAACTGTTATTGAAGGATACTATATTGATAGCACTTAATTTACATATAGGGTTGCATATTAAATTATGGTTTCAGGTATGATAATCACATGCACATTTCCATCAATTACACACACACACTGTCTGTATTTTAGATATATTGTATATTGCTTTATCTGTTCCAACAGACACAATACATTTAATAAGTTCCCAATTTTTTTCAATGGAAGAGATTCCTGTATGAAACTTGAAATAAGCACTGACCTTTAGGTGGCTTTTTGGACAAGTTACTTATGATGCATTTTTAGATGAATTTTATTTATTTCTAGCATTTTCCCATATCTGCATAATCCATTTTTTTTTTTCAAATCAAGAGAGTTGTATTAGTTGTGACATAAATTGACCAACTGGCTTGTTACCTGAGCCTGTCATTGTGGTCTGAGAGAAAGTGATTGGCCCTAGGTCACCTAGCCAGCTTTCATGGTAAAACAGCACTAGAACTCCCAGTCTCTTGGTTTCCAGCCTGGTGCCTTAACTATTAGACCAAACTGGCTTTAAATGCATTTTTAAACAAATAGCCTATTTTTAATAAACATTCTACTTGTTTAATCTCATTTATCTTCTGAACCAGTTTGCACCAGATTTCTCTCCAGATTTGTGAATTTAAATATTTAGAATTCTTAGCAATGGCCATGTTGTCTGGGGAATTCCAGAGTTGAAATCCATGCATCTGGAGGATGATCAAATGGGTCTTTTCCCATGTTTACCTAACCATGGTACAAATATGTTTTGGATCTTCTTTTTCTGCCATATCTCCAAAATGTTGCCTCTATCTTATCCCCAGCCCACAAGTTAGATAGTTTAAGTTGTCCTTAATTTAAAAAGTGTTAAAACGCTACATTCTTCATTTGTCTAACAGCATCCACAACAGCCACAGGATGTGGACCCTCAAACCTGCTCTGACCATTATACAGCCTTCTCTGCTCCCATTCTATTATGATCTCCAGCTAAAGAGCTGGACACTGGCATGTGAATCTATTTGCAAGGATATTTAATAGTGCAACATTTAAATGGCATAATAGTGAAATAGCATGACATGATATGACCAATTCTCTATCTATCTATCTATCTATCTATCTATCTATCTATCTATCTATCTATCTATCTATCTATCTATCTATCTATCTATCTATCTATCTATCTATCTATCAGAACACTCAAGCACCTGTATGTCAGCATTTATTACATACATAAAGAAAAGAAGGTACATTCTAGGTAAAAGTACTGCTTGTCGGTGTGACTCTGACACCAATCTGTTTCTTAAAAATATTACTTTAATCAAGTTGGGTTATAACCAAATAAGGCATAAAAGAAGAGGACCAGGGAGGAATCTGAAGACGGTGAGTAGAGTCCTACTGACAGATCCACCTCATTCCTGCTGAAGTGCTATGATCAATTGGTCACATATTAAAGAGGATGGGCATCAGGAATCAATTAGTCAGTTTGCCTATTATAAATTGCACATACATAATTAAGATAGCATTATTTGGTAAAGACTCAAAACAGAGGCAATGGAGGAGTAGCAAATTTCATAGCTCTATAATTTTTTGCAGATTCAAAGATGGGTGGAGAACACTTCAATTCAACAGCTCAGAAAAGTTCACAAAAAAACTAGAAGCTGCAATGAGCCCCTAGAGTATAATGGATATAAATCAGATTTTTTTAAAAAAGAATGCCAAGCTAAAAACAAATCTTCAGTTCTAGCATTGACATCATAACATTCCAAATAATTCAAAATCCTGCCAGAATGTAATTTGAGAGTTGTTTATAGCTCTATACCACTTCCTGCTTTTCAAAACATTTCTTTGTGCTGAAGAACTGGTACAACATTTCTTCCATTTGGTTATTCTTCAAGTCCTTGGCACCTTCTAGCCTCTTCTTTGTCCCAACCCTGCTGCACATCTGTTTCATTGCTTTAGAAAGTCCTAATTTTCTGATCAAAGTAGTACCCTTGGAGGCCAAGAGGAAAAGCAAGAATGGTAACTTGACTCTATTCTGAAGTTGGGGATAATGCCCTAGAAGCTATAAGATTGGAGCCTACATTGTCCAAATATTCCAAACATTATGACCTTGAGAATTATGAAAAAAACAGGTTTCAAGGAGACACCTTTAGCAATATCTACTAACAACTTTTATATTATCTTACCATTTTCAGCACATTGTTGGCTGTTGGTTCTACCTTCTTCCTAAAGTTAGTAAATCTGTCAATGAAATAATTTCTTTTTGTAGCTTTTCTGGGAGATCACTTGCTATGCCTGTGTAGTTTAGAAATAAAACAAAGTTATGCCACAAATTGTTTTGATTTGAAATTTATCCACTTTCTTCCAGTGATAATAAAGCTGATAATCCTGATTAACAATAACTGTAACTGTTACGTTTGGCTATTCCAGAATGCAAATCCCAAGTTGTGAGCTAATAATCATCTACACCTCTCTTTTATGTCCATATATAGAAAATCTGATTTAAATTTATTTCGGTTGACTGGTGTGGGCTTCACCATATTTGTTCCACAACTAATACAAGCCAAGTTGAAATGAGCAAATGAGATTCTTCATTATGGGACAAATAACCCTTTTCCTACTCATTCTAGTAGGAAACTGCTTGATGCCATTTTTCTGACATTTTTTTCCCTTCCTCCATATTTTCCTTGTTCTTACTTGGCCAAATCATAATTCTGGTATTATGGAAGCCAACATGGTTTTGTTGATGATATCACAGTGGAAAAAAGTTCTTTAAAATTCTGGGTGACTTTATAGGCAAATCCATGTAGTCTTCTTGATCATGAAGAGCACGGGTGTCAAACTCACTGCGTCACTTGACATGTCGTGATGTATCACAAATTTTTTTGCATTGCCGGAGCTGGGGTGCGCGCGGCTTCCGCATGATGCAACCAGCCTGCAGGCCGGCAGTTTGACACCCGTGATGTAGAGAATAGTTTGTGATTGTCTTCTGCAATATTGCTTTGACTTCCCAACTTAGCTACAACTTTGGAATTTCCTGGTTATCGAAGGTATTTTGTGGATTTGAAAAAACGTACACTTTAAAAACTCAAACCAATGAATAGTCTTACTAATCTGTAGTGCCCATACTCAATAAGAATTCTTTTGGTTTTAGACCATGCTTATCTGAATCTGTTAAGTGTGAAAAGACTTCCGAGGGGGGGGGAGGGATGGAGAGAGAGAGAGACTATTGTCTCACACCAGCTCTTTACTCATGCAAGCATAACACATTTATTTATTTATTTATTTATTTATTATTTATTCATTGTATTTATATCCCGCCCTTCTCCTTTCGGACTCAGGGCGGCTGACAAATGATAAAAAACTAATATATACACCTAGTTAAAATTTGATTAAAATGAAATATTTAAGCATGTCAAATTTAAAAGTAATTAAAACCCCTATAAAATCCCCTAGGCCAGTCCCGCTTGCTGGAACAACCACGTCTTGAGGGCGCGGCGGAAGGAAGGGAGATCAGGAATCACCCTGATCTCTGGGGGCAGTTCGTTCCAGAGGGTGGGAGCTCCCACAGAGAAGGCCCTCCCCCTTGGGGTCGCCAGCCGGCACTGTCTNATCGGGCCATCACGTCAAGGGCATCGTTGGGGTGGCCCGGGGTGGATATGTACAGCTGAGTATCGTCAGCGTACTGATGGAAATCCACCCCGAAGCCACGGATGATCTCCCCCAGCGGCTTCACATAAATATTGAACAGAAGTGGAGAGAGGACCGACCCCTGTGGGACCCCACAAGTTAGGGGTCTTGGGGTCGACCTAGAGACAAATCAAACTCTGAAGGTGCAGTTTTGCTTTCTCCCATGTCTTCACTCTCTCAAATACTTTATCTCATTTTCAAATTAGGCAAGTTTGATCAGAATACCTGGCTGAGTTCCATCAGTTGAGCTTCTCTGTTTAAGGCAGTGTTTCTCGACCTTCTCCAAATAGCTGGTTGGAGAATTTGGGGACGTGAAGTCTACACATCTTAAAGTTGCCAAGTTTGAGAAACAGTCAGTGTGTACAATCAGACATGCTGCCAATGCCTTGTATTTGAGTTTGACTTTTGATCATTGAAGTGAGAAGTGCTACTGCCATCTAATGGTAAATCTAATGGTAACCAAAAAAATTAATGTTCTTTCTAATATAATACAAATCTCTACTGAGTCTATTTAACAATCATGGACCCAGTATCAAATGCTCCAGGATTAACTGTAATTATATCTACAGTTGTGAAAAAGGACAGCCCAGCTGCGATGTTCCCCTTTTGATGAAGAAGGAGACAAAATGGAAGTATTGCAATCCTGAATTTAATTGAGAAATTGAAAAAGTACAAAGTATTGTTTAGTCATTTAGGTTTTTTTAATTTATTGTTTTTCTTATTTCAGTATTTGTTTACTTTTTGTAATCTTTATCTTTTGTAATCAAGTTTACGTGAGATGTTAGTGCCGCTTTACACTGCACTGGTGAGACCACACTTGGAATACTGCATCCAGTTTTGATTACCATGATACAAATAGATGTTGAGACCCTAGAAAGAGTACACAGATGATTAGTAGGCTGGAAGCTAAAACATATGAAGAACAGTTGCAGGAATTGAGAAGGTCTAGTCTAACAAAGAGAAGGACTAGCGATGACACGATAGCAGTCTTCCAATATCTAAAGGGCTGCCACAAAGAAGAGGGGACAAACTATTCAGTAAAACTCCCAAAGGCAGGACAAGAGGTAATGGATGGAAACTAATCAAAGAGAGAGCCAACCAAGAATTAAGGAGAAATTTCCTGACAGTAAGAACAATTAATCAGTGGAACTGCTTGCCTCCAAAAGTTATGAGTGCTCAATCACTGGAGGTTTTTAAGAAGAGACTGGACAGTCAGTTGTCTGGAATGGCATAGGGTCTCCTGCTTGAGCAGGAAGTTAGAGTAGAAGACCTTCTAGTCCCTTCCAACTCTGTTATTCTGTTAATCTTGTTATAAAATAAAAAGATGGGGAAAGGAGGAAAAGAATTTGCAGTAATTGTTTTAATGATTTTAAGCTGCCAACATTTAAATTTATAAATACAGTAGGGGCATGGTTCTTTCACTATGCATGTCAACATCTAAAGATTTTATTTTTTTTCTGTTCCTCTTCCCCATTCTGCCCCATCTTCCAGGATGCAGTTGTTTGCCCAAGACACAAACAGATAGATTCAACAATATAGGTGATTAGTAACTGATTCTACTCCACTCTGGTTGGTGATAAAAGCTCATTGATCACCTTTGGACCAGTCACTTTTTTCTCAGCTCACCCTATTTCAGTGGTTATTGTCACACTCCTGAACTAAAGATGTGATATAAGTCAAACAAGCAGCTGAGATTGAATCAATTATGGAAATCAGTAGTATGGAAATGTTATATGGGAAGAAAAAAAGAAAAATCAGAACATACTATTTCACTGTGCTTAATCAAACAGAACTACCCAGTTTCTCATAATACACAAAAAGCAGAAGACTTACAAGTCAAGAAAGGAAATGTCTATTACTTCCGTGAAATACGTGCTTGTAATTTCTCAATACCTTATGATGGGAATTGTAAACAACCACAGAGGACTAATATAGAAAGTCAAACAACTTTAAAGTCCTTCTGAGCACCAATGAGCTCTTCATCTAATTCAGGGGTAGTCAACCTTGGCTCTTTTATGACTCGTGGACTTCAACTCCCAGAATTCCTGAGCCAGCTGTGCTTAGATCAGGGGTAGGTTGACTACCCCTGATCTAATTCATAGAATCAAAGAACAGAGCAGTGAATGCAGGACATTTTTTTAACGCAGCACCATTTTCCATTTGCTGTGAACAATACCTGTCATAAACCTGTAAACAGACTGTTTCCACATAGTTGGAACAGGTAAAAAAACTTGTGTGTGCACAGACACAAAACTGTATCCATGTCATGGGAAAAAAGAGTCTTCTGCTCAGAAAGTTAAGATGATTTGCTGAGAACATCATACAAGTTCTGCACTGTAGTTGTCATTTTTAAAGATTCACAGGAAGATTCAATCACATGGTATAGTTACCCAGAGGAAATCACTTGGATTATGAAAATATTGGAAAGGCTATCAGAAATATCTCTCTGATTCGGGACTCAGCATAGAAAGGTATAAGGTTTTCATCTCAAACAATGCCGCCATAATGTTTGGAAAGACAAGTCAGCAGAAAAATATGTCAACATAAATTTCCCTAACCTCAGGCCTACCTTTTCCACACCTCAGCAATGAGGTCAGACAGTTTGGTCCCATTTACACAATTTAATGTGATTTTTGTTTCAGGGGAGTGATTGGTGGATTCTGTGCCATCTTTTCCCCTCCCAACAAGCCTCACTGCTCAATGGAAAAATCAACTACTGACTTCTGGTTTTACACTGTAGTACATGGTCGATGGATTGCGGAGCTCTGCACCCCACAGCTAGTTTCGCCCTGCTAGGGGACCCTGAATGAATGTAAAGTCACCCCAGGCAGGCGACAAAGAAAGAGGGGCACCCTGATGATCATGGAATGACAGCGGTCATCTCTCTAACCCAACAGGAGAAAGACTGGCCATACCTCGGTGACCAACCCAAGCTATTTGCAGCCAAAGTCCAAAGGCACTAACCAGAACAACGGTGAACAGCGTGCTTGAAACTGGATGAGGAATTCAATCTTCTCTCTCCTGTTTTGTATCTGATTTCCTGGAAAAGATTCCCAAGAAGCAAAAATCCTCCCAAAGTGAGAAGGGAGGGGAACTACACCCCCACCCTCCCATAGACGGAAGTGGTGAATTAAACTCTTATGGGGAACAAAAATATATTGAAATGAGGTTAAAAATACTACAGTCTGGATAAATTTGAAAACTAAGAAAACTGTTAAAATTTCATACCTGAAAAAGTATTGATGAAATTATATATATATAAAATAATAATAATAACTGTTTGCTTTAAAAGCTGGAAAATGAACAGCTACTGACACCCAGTGGAGGATTAGAGAAAACTATAGCTGCATTGACTCAGAATTTGGCAAGAGCCCAGAAACAGCAAAAAACAGCTGGGAAAAAAGTGTTGGGCTATCTACTACAGAGTGAAATTATATATGTTTAGAAACTCCTGACCTTCTGGGATTATAAACACACTGAGCTGCATTTTTAAGTTTAAGAACTGTTTGCAGAGAAAGAAAAACCTTGGCCTTTGGTTAATCTTCTAAAGGGGAAGTTACTAGAAAGCTTTCAGGTGGTTAAATGCTTTGGACTGAAATCTTGGCTGGCTGATAATCATAAAACCCCTGAAAAGAAGATCTGTTACAAAACACTGTTTTTAGTGGTGCTTTGATAATTTGAAACATATTGGATTACAAAAACCATATATAAAGATAAGAGCTACACAAGATTTGGTAGTTTGGATTTTAAGATGGGCTGGTTTGATAAAGCTAATTAAAGAGACTATGGTACTGGTGAAAAACTACTTAGAGGAGGGAGATAAAATGGATGTTGTATATTTATCTAAAAGTGACAGAAAACCACATCTAACATCTCCTGCTGAAGACCCCAGGGTGGGACATCAGAGATCTGCAGGAACAATGATTCAAGACAAAGCAAATACATCCCAGGAGAAAATATATGCAATGCTGTGACAGATTCAAATGACAATTGTCTTAAATCATGATGAGATTAAAAACAACTTTGATAACATAAATGAACATATCTTTAACCTAAAGTCACAATTAACACTCAAAAAATGACAATAAAGAATGAACAAATAAATCAGACAATATACAAATCAGAGGGAAATGACTTAAATATGGAAGCTATAAATAAAGAGAACTACAACTTAATACAAACAAAAGAAAATCTGCAAGATTTTGCTCCAACAAAGGAAATAAAAAAGATGTTTTATCTTCCAGGACTTCAAAACAAACTTGAGGACAAAAAAGAAGATTTAATAAAATGGATTAAACAGCTGTCAGGAGAATCATTAAAGCATAGGAATTAAAAAAAACCCTTCTTTTTAAACTTGTACTCTTTTTCTCTGATGGAATCCTTCTGTTCTCCATTTTCACACACAAAGATTAGCAGTGTCTATAACCCCAACTGTTAGCACACACACTAAACTCTCATTCTGTCAGCTCTGCCATCTTCGCTAAGCTTGCTGGCATCCTGCCATAAATAGAGAGGGGGCAAAGGAAATTGGGGAAATTATGCAGGTGGAGAGAAGAAGGATGTACAGGGGGAGAGAGGACACTGACAGGAATCACAGGTGATAAACAGCCAGATTCCACCACCGCAAGGACGCCTGGCCTGGGAAAAAAATGTGAACCCTGTTCAAGATGTGCCTACGATCAAAGTGGTTCTCAAAACATTAAACTGGCATTTTATTGCATACTGACCATCAAGGGGGGAGGCCACGAATGGGAAAAACATGTAACTTTGTGCGGGAATATTCAGATCTTTCTGTTGCTGCAACATCTAATCATAAGTAAAAGAATCTATCACTTCAATCAAATGGAGTTGAGGGTCTTTCTTTCCTAGGCACCTAGCAGGGGCAGGTCTGACACATTCACTGAATTTTGGATTGCATTAAATGTAATTTGGCATCAATTTATAAATCACAATAAATCAAATATTACATTATTTGAACTCACACTAATTGTGACCTAGCTGTCATTGTATACTTATTACTGCACACTTTCTAGCAAAAGTGCTGATTAATTCTGAATGAAGGCCTGGGGGAAGGGGGTCATGACTGGGGTTGCATCTGGAGTTTGAAAGCCTGTAGTGGGTACATTCACAAAATGGTTTTAATGGGGGGTATGGCCAGTGATAAAGCTTCCATTTACTGTATGGGGTGAGTTAGTTCCCAAGCACACTTTACTATCCCATGGTTTCAACTAAAAATAATGCTCAAGGCTTTTATTTTGCAAAGCCCTCCCTACCCAACTTCCAATATGTTTAGGTTAAAAGAATATTTATAAAATGGAAATAGGGCAGAGAACTTGATGCGCTCATTGGTATTAGATACCATATTTTCTACTTTAAATTGCCATGGTAATATTAGATTTAATGTAAATTTCAAGTGGGCTGTTTGTGTGCTGTTTTTTACTTTTGCATTTATTTATTGTTTTCATTTATTAAATTGTACTTTTAGAATGTGGTAGACTTTGGCGAACCCTTTTGCAAATGAAACAAGGTCTGTTTTGTTGATCTACAGTATATCCAAGAATATCACTGTCTGGATTGATATTCATTAAAACTACGCAGTAATTTATTCCTATGGCTCACTCAAGGCTGCCAGCCTTTTTAATGCAAAGAACTCAGTGCTTGGCTTCTTACTCCAGTGACTTCCTTTTATCCAGTCATCTGATGGGAGCACATATATTTATATTCTACTACTAATGTCTATGGAGATTCTCAGTCATCTAGGT
>NW_015386548.1:171239-294343 GCF_001527695.2 Protobothrops mucrosquamatus
TATTCCAAAGATGCTTTTTCACGAGGCAACTGGACTTTCTTGTTTTTCTTTGAAGACATTTTGCTTCTCATCCAAGAAGCTTCTTCAGCTCTGACTGGATAGTGGGGGAATGGAAGGATTTATACTTCTTGCAGACAGCTGGTCATTTGCATTCTTTTAGAGAGCTGTTGATGACAACTGGAGGTTTATCTGTGTCTTCAGGGTCACCTGAGTAGTGCAAATGGGTGTGGAGCCTTTTTGGAACTGTTGAAAGGACTGTATTGTAAACTGGAGATTGACGATGTCATATCCCTCCCCCTCTATTGAGAGAGGGCTGTTCAGTTTTGACATAGATGGTCTCTTTGACCCCTTTTTCAAACCTACAGTCCTCTCTGTCCAAAATGTGGGCTTTGCTGTCTTCAAAAGAATAGTCTTTGTCTTTTAAATGCAGACCGACTGTTGAATCTTGTCCTGATGGGTTTGTTCTCCTATGTTGTGCCATGCGTTTATGAATCCTTCCATTCCCCCACCATCCAGTCAGAGCTGAAGAAGCGTTTTGGACAAGAATCAAAATATCTTCAAAGAAAAACAAGAAAGTCTGGTTGCCTCGTGAAAATGCATCTTTGGGATTCTACTACTAGGCAAAGAAATTCCTGGGATCAAGCCCTCCCTCCATCCTAAGGCTAAAAGAAAGCCAGCAAAGCCTTCTCTCTAATTGTCTTTATTTTGGGGACCGTCTTGGGCTTTTACAATTCCCTTATTCCTAATATATCATACACGAAACAGCTGGAGGAACTGATGCAGCAAATTCAAGTATCTTGACTTTCTTTGATTAGATGTTTTAGAAGATAACAGGATCTCTCCAACCTATCTGATATTGTTGTATTACAAGATTTGGCAGCCTTAGGCAATATGACCAATAATGACAGAGTCTGGAAGTTCTCATTCATCAAATGAGTTTCAAGTTCCTCGTGGACCACACCATTTTTAATAAAGCCCAGTATTTACAGCATCCTGTTTGACCTCCAAAACTAATGGCACAAAAGGAAAGGCTCACCTGATAATATTCCCAGGGTCTATGGGGACTCCTTGTAAGTTTGAGCCGAGTTTCGGCCAAATCCAAGGGCAACTGAAAATTGTAAATTATAGTTTCGTTAAGGGATATCCCTCTATATTTTCCTCCATTTGTTAGAATGATACATTATTTTCCCCATCCTTTGCATTATAAATAAAGATTAAATATAGAATATTCAAATGAGCAAAGCCACTGGTGTGAGTAGCCAGGGAGAGACTTAGTTAAAGCCTTGCCTGGAATGTCACAAATGATGACGTCACAGGGCTGCTCTCTGAAAGTTCTATTCTGCATCTATTGGAGGCCAAACTGAGACTAGTGGCAGAAGCTGGTGGCTGCTCTTGAAGGACGGGGTATATTTTTATAAATACCACAACAACTCCAATTTCATCTTGCTGGGGAATAGTCTATTATTATAGATTCATCATCAGGTAAAGATACATATTTATTTATTTTGTTTATTATTTATTTAACAAGTTTATATAGTTGTCCAACTTTATTAAATTAATTGATATAGCTGTCCAACTTACTCATAGGTCACTTCTATATGATATTACCCCACTGAATTTAATTGCTTTGATGGTGCTCCTTAGGAATTGTCCAAATGTATTTCAGGATTTCCAGACATATTGGATTACATGTGCCTTCATTATAAGATAGCATAGTTGACCTTGATGACTGGAATGATGAGAATTATATCCTAATACAATGTTGAATATTTCATGCCCACCCATCAAATTCTTTCTTTAATGATACAAAATATAGGAGAGGTGACCAGATGTTCTGCTTTCCATCTTGGTACTGCTATTGCTGTGCACTTATATTGAAGTTGGAACCACCAAAAGCTACTCTGTGAAGCCTTTTGATATATAGAGATAGGTAGATGGAATAATATAAATTGCTACCCAGGTCTCATGTCTCTCTCTCTTTTTTTTCATTGCCTTTATTTGGGTTTTGTCAATTAACTATTTTTTAAAGTTTGCTGATGTTTAATAAATTAACCTCAAGCTATATTTTTTGCTAACTGAACTGAGTGGCATGTGTGCTTACTATGATAGGGAATGGCTACTGTATGTTGGGTGCCAATCAAACTGGAAATTACCCACAATTTCCCAACTTTTAGAAACTATTTAATCAGTGAAATCTGCTGAGAAGCTTTTTATGGGAAGTGCCTACTAAATTCACTGGGATGTATTAGCGAATAGAAATAAATAAGATTTGGCTGTACATACATCAAACATGGAAAAGAGGTAGAAAGGAGATACAAGAAAAGAAAGTTTGTCATATGTGAGATAAGTTGCTTTTTATTTTTCAGTAAAATTCATTGTGGACACTTTCCCACTTAGTTACAAGCAGCCACTTATTTGTTCTAGAATGTTCACTCCTCGATTTCCTACTTTCTAATACTTGAAAAAGTATACTTTTGAATCTCTCCAAAACTGTATATTTCTTTCTCCCTGAATCAAGCTTTACTTTATTTCATTGGCAGATGAAAATTCATATCCATAATTTGTACTTCAGTCTAAGTAATCCAGAAGCCCGCTGAGACTTTCATATAAGCCACTTTGTTGAAAAAGGTTCCCTCAAAGCAAGCTCCGGCCTCATGAGTAATATTTCCTTTGAAAATATGCTGAAATACTCTCAGAACCAAAGGCAACAAAAACCTCTGTATACTGAAGCCAATCTTTCCCAGCCTGGTGCCCTTGAGTGGACTTCAAACCCCATTCTTAAAGGCTGTATTGGCTGGGAATCCTGTGAGCTGAAGTTCAACACATACAGAGGGCATTGAGTTAAGCCATCAATAGCCATTTTTGCTTTTTTTATGGATTGATAAAAAGGAACTTTTTGAATGATGACATTAAACTAGGGTGGAGAACTTGTGGTTTTCTAAATGTTCCTGAATTAGAGTACACCTTGGCAACCTAAGGACTACTGTAGCCGTGGTAAAGGATGCTGGGAGTTGTCCTTCATTAACAGTACCATGGATTAAATAATCAAGTATTAGTTGTTATAATCAAGTTCATTTGCAAGGCTTTACTTTAAATGATGCAAATATAAGCAGCAGCAGGCAAGGCAGTTTTGAGTAGTCCCCCAATCCCCTGGAAACTTACCTGTAAAGAATTTCCAGTACCCAGAGTTGAATGCAGTGGTTAGACATATCATTGGGGCACAGACCAAAAGTATCAGCATTGTCAATAGGTTGTCAGCTGTGGCTCAAAGTCAACTAACAGTTGTTCTTAAATAGAGCCCAATTTGGTGAATTTAATTAAGGCTGGGAACACATCTGGTATGCAAAGACACATGATAAATATTGTTGCTATGCTCTCTGTTGTATATAGGATGTTCTGGGGCTAGTGGTCTTTCCAGTCCCATATCATCATCTTTGGATGGGGGGGAGGGACTGCTCCTGGTGATATGCAGACTTAGATGATTGGGTGCTTGAAGCTTCCTTGGTCTGAAACCAACCAGGCTTTTCCAGAGCCACCTCCTGTGTCCAACTCCTCTGAGTCAGAGATGGCTATGACATCCTTTCTCACTAGTCCATCTAGAACAGGGATGTCAAACTGCCGGCCCACGGGTCGGACACGTCACGTGGAAGCCACCCCCACACCAGCAATGGCAAAACAGTCCCGATACGTTGCGTGATGTCACATGATGTCATGAGTTTGACATGTTTGATCTAGAACATGAGGCAGCAAGACAGTTATGAGATGAAACAGGGCTGTTATAAAAGAATCCTGAATCTAGCAGAGGGGGAAAGCATGAGAAAGAAACTCAGAGTAACTGTGCATAAATTAGACTTGGTATGAGTTGTATAGCAGAACTACTTGGGTAGGCTTTTAAGATTCTGTTGTGCTTTTCTACTAGCGATAAAAATCTTTTCAGAAATCCATGTGCTTCTTGTTTCCCTTAGTTGTGTCTAAGTGTGAGCAGAACTAAAGATGCACATGCAGAAGGACTGCCTGAGTGCATGATTTTGACTGCATTCTGATTGGTCACAGACCTTTTCAAGGGAAAGCAATTTGTGAAGCAGTTTCTCACACCTCCAATGTAGTCCAGATCAGGAAACAGACTCCACAAGTTAGACAGGAAGAATCTTTTATTGATATAGGCTTAGTAACAGAACTGATGGAACTAACTGAGCTTGTTTCTTATGCTGTCACTGTATCCTAGGCTTAAAGCATGATTTTGTTTATACAAGTCTTATCTTTGTTTAATTTCTCCAAGATCATGCCTGGAGCTCACTACACCATTGGAGAAGATGACTAGAGAGATAGAGGCTTGATCATAAACAAACAGGCCATGCTGTCATCTGGTCAGAGTTCAGAAAAATAGAAAGAATGGGCCTGCTGGTGTCCATTAACTCTATAGCATTTGCAGTTAATGGATGTCCAACTTCACCTGTGCTGGCTTGTGCATTCTTGGTTATCTAGAAGAAACCAACTGATTGAAGATGGTACAAATCTTCATAGAATTGCAGTTATCCATATACCATAATTGTGGGTTCATTAATTCATTAACTCAAATCATTAATTCAAGGAATTCAATTGAATAATTAATCCAGTTTATTAATTCATTAATTAAGCAATCATTACAATTCATTAATGAGTTCCTGTTCATTACTTCAATCCATTAATACAATAATGAAAAGATATATAGTGAGTAATCAAATGTGTTACCTTCTGTATCACTTTGAGATTTCAGGTGAACATTGAAAAATGCTGACCTACCAAGTCAGACAGTTTTTACCATGAAAACCAGTTGGATGAATACTTTTGAAGGTTTTTGTTTGTTTGTTTGCTTGTTTGACCCCCCCACCCAAATGACAGAACATTATTTTCATTAAATTGAAATTAGGTGTGGATATAAACTCTACATGCAGGGATTGCTTTAGAACAAGGGACACAAATCTTTTGTGTTTGTTTATTTTCACACAATTATTACAGGTTAATAAAAGGTCTTAATTTAACCATTTTCACTATACATAGATACAATTTAACATGTATCCTAAGATATTACACGTTTAAGATATAAATTTTTAGCAGTATTTAACTCTGTTATAGATTTGACACTTACCACAACATAATTTTTTGAATAATCAGATATTAGAGTACCCTGAAGCAGTATGTTTACCATATTATCTCTATTAAATCTTGGCATTTAATAGAACTTTATCATACTTAGCTACAACTAGAATAATAAATGATCACTCTATTTTGAATGATATTGCCATATACATCTACTCAAAAGAATATCCTACTGATTTCAATGGCATTTACCACCAGATTAAATGGACAAACACAGATTAGTTAGGCAACATTCTTCCAAACATGATCTATTTATCTACCTAAATACCTATCAATTCCCACTTGGACTATTGCAACACAGTTTATGTGTCCTTGAAAAGCCTTTGGACAAAAGCTGATAGAAAATGTGGTAGATCAGGCAGAATGCCCTAACATACTAAGCTAACTCCACTGTTCTGAGATTTCCATTTGGCTGCACTTGCTCTCCCCCCCCCCCCCCCCGCTCTCTCTGTGTGTGTGTTTGTGTGTGTATAAAAAAGAGAGCGGCTTCACCCTGTTCGGCGACCTGATAAGCTTATTGGGCGGGGCTCCCAGTGTTTTCTTTTCTCTGGGAAACGGGTCCAAGTAGCTCTTTGAGTGTTTAAGGTTGCAGACCTCTGGATACAATCAGATAAGAGGGAGCATAGCTCACAGTGAAAAATGGATGGAGCAAGAGACTCAGGAGGGACTCTCCCTAAGTTCTTGTGCTGTAAAGGTGATTGTGGGAGAATTGTACTTGCAAGGTTCAGTTGCACAATTCAGCTAATGTAGCCTTACAATAAAATAGAATTAGCTTATATCACAGTGTTTCCTGTCTGGTCTATCTGGTAAAACTAACATCTTCTCCTATATTCATTTGCCCATCCAGTCAGATCAAATAGGATCATTTTTTCCCCAGGTCCTCCTATACAAGGAACTCTCCCCATCAAAATCAAGTTTACCCTTTCTCTTCAGGGTTTTAGGAGGGCAGAAAGACCTGGCTTATTTATCAAGTGCAGCAGAAACACATGCTATGACTGAAAATTTGAATTTGGCAGATAGATATATTTGTTTTTTTGTTTTCTTTCTTTCCTTCTTTCTTTCTTTCTTTCTTTCTTTCTTTCTTCATAATTTTGCTTCTGTACTTGGTTTATTTTATGAGTGAATTTGTGAGTTTATTTATTACTTTTGAGGTGGCTTTTTTTTTTTGCTTGGTGATTTTTTATTGTTAAGTACCCAGATCCTTTGAAAATATAAATAAATAAATAAATAAATAAATAAATAAATAAATAAATAAATAAATAAATAAATAAATAAAGTAAGTAAGTAAGTAAGTAAGTAAGTAAGTAAGTAAGTAAGTAAGTAAGTAAGTAAGTAAATAAATAAATAAATAAATAAATAAATAAACGTTGGTTTCCAGGAATCACTTGGGATATGGCAACAATTAGGAGTCATCACTAGAGAGGGGGGAGGAGCTGAAACTATTGGGTCCATTTTTTTCAGTTCAGGACGTAAGGAGTTTTAAAGAATAAAAATATCTGTGAAGCCTTTCTTGCCTGAATTTATGCCTGAAAACTGGAAAATTGTAATGCCAGTTTTCATCAGTTCCATGTTGGCAAGCTCTAAGAAATTAGATTTTGAGGGATTCACAGAACATGATGAGAAAATACCAGACCTTAGATTTGATTGCAAACAAACAAACAAATAAACAAAAACAAGTCCTGCTGGCAAGAAAGCCACATGGTTGTGTCCCTACCAGGAATCAAACTCAGCCTGAGGAAAGTTCTTCTTAAAATAGAAATAATGTAGTGAAACATTTTGTCTCTGTTGTGTCCTTATATTGTTTTAATTTTTCTTTTTTTCTAGTGAAATACCAATCCCAGTTATTCCTCAGTCAGCATGAAGGTTTTTTATGTTTTTCTACTTATCTTTTTCTTGTTCCATTCAGTGTACCTGGACAAATCAGGTGAGAATGCCAACATTTCTCAGATATTTCCTTTTGGAGATATTTCCTTTTTCACTATTTCCACTACTGATTTGTGTTTTATGACATTTAAAAAAACAGGAATTATTATTTCCAAGATTTAATTTCTTAAATTTATTTGCCATCTATCCTGAGCCTGGTATGCATATGATTCATTCCGTAGACTGCAAAAATGCATGTTTGCATTAGATGGCAATCAAAATTAATTTTTCTCTCATTTTTGAACTCTTAAGTTTTGTTTAGATGAAATCTTTAGATAATTTGTTCCAATTGAACAATCGTTCAATGCAATTTCACACTAAATTCTAAACTTAGTGTTTCTCAGTACAATTTCTATACAATTTCTAACCAGTTACATACATATTTGCTTTCCACAGGATTGTTTCCAGGAGAGATATATAAGACTAGAACTTTAAACTGTTATTGATATTGTAATGAACAAAAGTTGTGTAAAGCTACGTAACTTATCCTAGGAAACAGCTAGAAGCAGATGCTGAAGAAAATGCAGTGTGACAATTGGAAGAAATATTCAAGAACAACATAAAAACTTTATATGTAAATGTGTACTACTCTTTGCTCAGTTCACTGAAGCGAATGTGAAAACTATTACGTCTTTTTTAAAACAAACAAACTAATATTTAAACTGTTAGGTAATACCAAGGTTTCTTAGTAAGGAGTCCTCAAGTTACAATCATAATTGGTGGTATGGTAATTAGAATGCAGTATTGCAGGCTAACTCTGCCCACACACCAGGAGTTCAATCCTGACAGGACTCAAGATTGACTCAGGCTTCCATCCTTCTAAAGTTGGTAAAATGAGGACCCAGATTATTGGGGAGAATATGCTGACGTTGTAGATCATTCAGAGAGTGCTGTAGAGCACTATGGAGTGTTATATAAGTGCTATTGCTATTGTTATAATTGAGCCTGGCAGTCAATACAGCAGTTGAAAAGTGAATGCTCCGGTCGTAGAGTGGGTTGTTCAGCGAATCCATTGTCTACTAAGGGGTGGTTTTTGCTGGAAACTGGAAGTAAACACCAGTTTCTAGCAAACCTCTGGGTAACTATACCATGTGATTGAATCTTCCTGTGAATCTTTAAAAATGACAACTACAGTGCAGAACTTGTATGATGTTCTCATAATTCTGAAACTTGGTCATTACTACCTTTGGGGGGGAGGGGTCTGTTGTAACTTTGAAGGGTTATTAAACAATGGGTGATAAGTCAAGGACTACCTGTAGTGATTTTTGCCCAAGTGAGGAAATTGCAAATGGAAATCAATTATCCATATACTGTAATTTGTATTCATACAAACAATGCTCTGTCACTAAGTACTTAGGAACGTGAAGATGTATGGAGCATGGCTATGCACTCAAGAGCTAACCGCCTCATTCTGTGATAAAATAAAAGTATATGGACTTCCCAATGCAATCAATTACTAGATATTCCCAGTAATAGTTGGAAAGTAAATGTTTAATTAATTTCTGCATATTGTTTTCTGGTTTTGTCTAGATTTGATAGTGGCAAGGATATTGGCTTGCTAATATTTTTTTTTTTAAAAAAATTCCTTTCTTACATTTTTCACCTACTTAGGAATATAATTATTAATCTTCTTTATCAATATGCATGTATGCATATGTGTTCTCAGGTTTCTCTTCTGCATAGGAGTGTAGAAAAATTAATTCAGATGTACATTCCTATTAAGCAGCTCCTTTCTGTGATCAGCAACAATAGCAAAATGTAGAAAAGGATTTAAAAATACCAAGCCAAAGACATTAAAAGCAGGAAATTAGAAAAGGAAATATACAAATCACAACTCCTCCTGTTTTCTTTGAAGGCACTGGACGATGTAGAAGACTGAAGGGGGTTTGCCGACATACCCTCTGCCATCCTGTTGAAGTCTATGTTGGTCGATGCAACAATGGGATGGGAAATTGCTGTGTCGATGATGCTGAAGACATTAGAAAATATAAGCAGTAAGAACTCTGCTGGTCATGGCACCAATGAAAGAAGAATAAGCAGTCCAAAGCAAAGCTTGTGGTTTGGGAAGTGAGCATCAAAGGAGAAAAAGATCTGTTTTATATTGGTGAAATAAATGCGGTACATTGTTGTGTAAAATTATTATTTGAGCTGCACTTGCTGAAATTTATCTTCTGTGTTTCTACCAATAGGTGGCACTCATTTTTCACATCATTTTTCTGGCACATTTTTCAAGAGAGGCTGATTATGCCAGAGAATAAAGTTGTGTTTGATTCCTTTTCCTTTTTTGATAAGAGGGTAAGCTTAAACTTTATTGGATACATTCCAGTATCATATTTCCCTCCCACTTCCTCCACCTTTCTGAGGCTGACTCTTTCTGATGCTGGTAAACTGCATTAGACAAAGGGCATAGGGTGGAATTGGGCAATGGATGTCTAAAAGACTATGCTGGATCCAGTGAGATCAAGTGTTCTGGCATGTCTACCAAGCACCAACTTACTCTGATCAGTCCCGGGGTTAAAACAAAAATGTGATCAAAAAAGAGAGATGATATTTCAGACTCCAAGAGACAGGATTGCCTTGCCCGATTTAAGCATTATTTTCCAAATATTGATAGGTGATGCATTAGCAGTATATAATAATCCATTTCAGTGGGTGTACAGAGTAATTTACACCGTATGGAGATGTTACTATTTGGGTAATACTCCTCAAATTTCATAATTAACTTGTAAGATGCATCTAAGAAAGGTTCTGGGAAGAATCAGTATGGTTTGGAACTGGCTTCTGGGTCCATAGTTGTCAGTTATAATATCTCTAGACATAAGATTACTGTAACTTACAGAAATCCTTTTTTTTTTGGAATGGCAATTCAGTATAGGGTTTCTGTGAGCTACAATAATCCTGCATCAAGAGATTATAATCATAATAGGGTAAGTAACTCTGATTAAACAACTAATTGCCATAATAAATGCTAAACATCAAAAGCCTTTGATCTATAATAGCAATCTATTCTGCATAAATAACTGAGATTCACATAGGTCAGTGATGGCGAACCTTTTAGAGAACGAGTGCCCAAAACCGCCCCCCCGCTCCGCCTCCCACCCTGCCTGCTCCGCCTGCCCACAGGGCCACGCACCGCCTCAATGGCCCACCGTAGCAGATCGCCCAGGCAGCCCATACCCTGCAGCATCATCTGCACGCTATGGGGTGCAAAGGCAGAGTCTTGTCCCTGCTGCCCGGCTATGTCCTTGGCTGCGTTACTCCGTGCAGGCCGCGCCTGAGGGCGACGCTCCTCCAGGGGGGCTGCTGGAGAGGAGGGGGCCACGGGGGGAGGTGGGGCTGGGATGACGGCGCACGTGCCCACAGAGAGGGCTCCGAGTGCCGCCTCTGGCACGCATGCCATAGGTTCGCCACCACTGACATAGGTTATGCTGTTGCTTATAAAATTGGCGCTAGTGACATTATTCTTAAAAAAACCTGAAATAGTTCACTGTTCAGCTTTTGGAATATATGGCTTTGAAATGTCTAATTTAGCCTGCAAAAGCCAAAAGATCAATCATTTCTCAGATAAAGGTCTGGAGTTTTCATCTAGCCTCTCCTAGTTTGGTATGTTCTTTAAATCTGGATGGAAACTAATCAAAGAGAGAAGCAACTTAGAACTAAGAAATTTCTTGACAGTTAGAACAATTAAGCAGTGGAACAACCTGTCTCCAGAAGCTGTGAATGCTCCAACACTGGAAGTTTTTAAGAAGAGACTGGACAGCCATTTGTCTGAAATGGTATAGGTTTCCTGCCTGAGCAGGGGGTTGGACTAGAAGACCTCCAAGGTCTCGTCCAACTCTATTATTGTTATTGTATTGTTAAATCTCTCCTAGGTCGGGGCAAACCCGGGGCCTGAACAGTTCTTTAATATAACAGAGATAAGAGTGGGCTAAGAGCCAGTTTGGTGTAGTGGTTAAAGCATCAAGCCAGACACTGAGAGACCATACGTTTTAACCATGTTTTGGTCACAAAGCTAGTTGAGTGATCTTGGACAGTCACTCATTCTCAGCCCTAGGAAGAAGACAATGGCAAACCACAGTCAACACTGATTCAAAGGCACCAACCAACAAAAGAAAAAAAGAAAGAAAGAAAGAAAGAAAGAAAGAAAGAAAAAGAAAAAAGGAAGGAAAACCCTGAATCTGTTTCTTTATGGGGGTTTTTTTAGAATTTTTCTGTCTATTTATTCTAGGAATGTATTTAACTTGAGGATAGGAAATGAGTAAAGTTGCAGTTCTAAACATTTTTATAGCCTGATTTCATTGAATGTAGTGGTACTTTTTGAGTGGAAATGTTGGATGCAATTGTAAATAGATCAAGCTGCATTAGGGCTGTATCCCAATTCTTTCTTAGTAGCAATTCCTGCAGAAATCAATGGAGGTAACTGCTGAGAAAGCAGGCTTCAGAGCTAGCTGAAGAATTCTCCTGTATTTCTTAATACTTCTTGATATTTGAGTTTGGAGACTTGCTATTCTCTCCTTTATCTAGCAGTTGATTTTGTTTCCACAACATCTCCAGAGCCTCTTGTTATGTCTGTAGTCTCACTTATCTGCGTATAATTTTGAAAATATAATCCTTTGAGTTCTCTGCTCTCTTTGTCATGTTTCAGGAAATTTAAAAGACTATCAATAGTAAAATGTCTCTACTGAAGCAAGTTTTGAAAGACAAACTCCCCCAGTTCTGTGTAGGAGCAGGCTGACACGTAATAGTCCAGGAATGTTGCATGTAACTCAGCCCAACTGATTGTTTCAGTCTCTTCCTTTTTGCTGAATCGCATAAGCTTTAGGGACTTGAAACATATGTGCACTTCCAAGGAAGATTTTTTTTAAAAAAAAATCTAGAATTTCAGATATTTTGGATGGTTTTTTTTTTTGTTAAGAGAAACACACACACAAAACAGCAACTAATTTCTGCCAGTCTCATGACAGAGAAAGCTACTCCAGCATTAGTTTCTTTTATGGAAAATGGAAGTTAAGTGATAGCAATATAGCAAGCTCAGCTGTTCCATTACCAGAGTGTAAATCTAGGAGCGGGGAAGCACCTTATTTCTCTCTGTGCTTGTTTAATTATGCCTCCAGTGGTGTTTTACTTTGAAAATATCTGGATTCAAAATCAAGACAAGGAAATAATAGCTATTTAAAAACTATTAATAAAAATAATGAAAACCATTTGTTCTTCTATTAGTTGTTTTGACACACAAGTTTGGATTTCTGAAATCATAATAGTCACCAAAATGGAAGTCAGGACAATCATGACCTCTGAACCATTATTATTGATTAAAATGTGATTAGGGTAAAGCATCCTCAGACAACTGGCAATAGAGACAGGAGGCAGAGGTGGCCACCAAATTCCAACCACAGTGTCTTCATCTGCTTTTTTTTATTTGTGTGGTTGTGCAGAGAAAAAATAAGAATACCAAGGAGGTGAACCTCATCCTTCCCTCCCTCCAATTACTTTTTTTAAAAAAATATATATAAAACATATTTAAGGGGGAAAAATCTTCAAGAAGCATCGGTCAAGTCATGAACAACTGCAAAGCCACTGATGTCTGCCAACATGAGTAAGTTCAAGAAACCTTGATTTGCCACCATATGCCATTTTGCCTGACATGGCACAAATATATTAAGAAATGAAGTGAAAAAAAACATATTGCTAAGTAAATATTTAAGGACTACACTCTGTACACATTAAGTAAGCCTCAATGCAGAGTGGAATTTAAATCTCAGAAAATTTTTCAAAAGGCTCACTACATATTAGACATGTGTAAACTGTATTTTCTCTAAATTTAGTAGTTTTCTCCTGCCATGAAACAGTAAGAGAGTTCAAACTACAGTATAGTTTTACTTTCATTAGGAGAGAATACCTAAACTATGATTTGGACTGCAAGGAAATTGATTTGTCTACTTTTGTTTATATCCTATTCTTTATTCAGGAGTTCAAGCCATTGTATATTCCCTCCTCCTATTTGGGGGCTGAAAGAGAGTAACTGCCTCTGGACAGTTAAATCATTAAAATAAATAGGTTAAAAGACACATACTGTACATCAAATGCATAACTCTGCATAGGGCTGCAACTTCATGACTGAAACTGGAAATTATGCATTAATTTTATTAAGTCAACAATAGTTTTCATAACAGTTTACAAAGTTTGCAAATTTTAAAAACACAGCAAGACTATTCTAAAATAACAAAAAGAGGAAAAATGACATAAACAATATCAAACGCTTTAACATTAGATTGGTGCCCCAATATTTTTGCCCCTACATTACACTGACTTAAACCATCCCCTCTGATTGAATGTGAGGCATGACGCATATGATTATAAGTACACAGTACATAATCCAATTATAGAAATACAATTTTTGATCCCGGGCTTCAGAGTCATTTTAATTTTTTCAGCTGTTCCTCAGTGCTACTCTAGAAAATTATTTCTTTCTGTACTGGTTTTAAATACAGATAGTCCTCGAGACATCATGTGACTGTGAAGATCACTTCTGCTGCCGTCTTTATACAAATTATCATGGATCATTAAGTGAGACATCACATTCCTGACTTGTGAATTTACTGCCAGCTTCTCCATTGACTCTGCTTGTTAGAAGCCAGTTATGATGCTGAAAAGGTCATAAATCCAAGGACTTGGACAGTTATGGGGAAGATCCAGTTGGAGGAAAAATAAGCTTATTTATCGATGTTTTATTAAGGTAAATTGAGATAAAATGCTGCCATTAGCAGACCACCAAGAAGTTTTGTTTTGTTTTTAAACAGGGCGAGAACTGGAAAATATGCATAGTTCACTTTTGGAAGGCACATTGATCATGTAGGCAGTAGCATATCATTATGCATAGACATTTGGGAATAAGTTCTATAACACTAATTGCAGAATAAAAGCCGAATAGAACTGGACTGCCCCCCTACACACCCAAATTTCAGACACTGAACCATTTGAACCCCCGTTTTTTGTTTTCACCGTGCACGCCTAACGAGCTGCTATGTCAAAGCTATCGTCTAGTAGAGTCTAGGAACTGCGGGGTGCTTTTAACCGTGGTCAGAGATTCCCCGTCCAACAGGCTTGCTCGCCTCCCCAGCAGTGGGAACTCTCCCGTGAAGGATGGTGCCACGAAACTAGATTGGACTTCAGCAGGGGAGGTCCTGGTCTGGGGGAATCTGCAAGGGCGGACCTTGTGCCGCCACGCCACGCCGCGCGAGGACCAGCGCCTCCGGCCCGCCCCCCCCCAGCTCGCTCGCTCGCTCGCTCGCTCGCCCCAGCCCGGGCAGGCAGATACAGGGTTAAGCCAGGCGGGGCCGAGCAGCCAGCCAGCCAGCCGGCGAGAGCGGCGCCTGCGCAGGGGGGGGGGGGGGTCGGGTTCTGGCCCCGGTCTCCCTTGCTCGGAAGTTGTTCAGGGGCCGGGGAGAAGTTGGCGGCTCTGGGCGGAGGCAAGGGCGGTGGGGCCGGGCCGCTCGCTCGCGTCCCTGCCGGCCATGGCGTTCCGCAGGCGGGCGAAAAGCCACCCGCTCTTCAGCCAGGAATTTCTCATCCACAACCACGCTGACATCGGCTTCTGCCTGGTGCTCTGCGTGTTGATATCGCTTATGTTCGAGGTGAGCAGCCCCGGCCGGGGGATACTAGTCGTCTTCTCCTTCGGAAAAGGGGGTCCTGCCGGGTCCTATGGCTGCATGTCCTCACGATGAATGCTCCCCCTGGCTCCGGGGGCGGGAGGTATCAAGCGATTTCCTTCCACGGCGAAGGCTTTTGCCATTTCCTCTGTCTTTCTCGCTTGGGACATTCTCTCTCATTCTCTCTCTCTCTGTCTATCTCTATCTCTCTCAATCTTCTCCCGGGTTCAATTCCTGGATGATACGGTATTAAACCAGAGAATTACACTGCTATTTATTCTTCCCACTTGGGAGCCCTCTCGCCCCCTGGAATTTAAACTTGATTGCCTGGATTTGAATATCTAGCCTGGAAATCCGCTTTCCATTCTGAGCCTTTCGCTCTCTTTATTCTCCAAACTTTTCTCCCAAGCCTTAAAACTTTGCCCTGTCCTGATTCAGAGCCTTTCACGGAGAGCCAGACAAATGCCATCAAGGCCAAATCTTGATAGGTTGTCACTGTCAGCAGGAGAATTTCTTGGGAAGTTTGTCCCTCCAGGGTTATGTCAGTAACTTTCCTCACCTACTGAAGCAGACAGTGGAGTGACAGATCAGAGGAGCTGCCATCTTCCCCTTTGTTGACTTGGGTTTGGCATGGTGAAGGTTACTGCTCCATAGGGAATGAAAGAGCATCAGTTGTAAGGAGCACCTGTTGTGTGCACCCTATGAATGAATTCACCATTGCACTGAGTCATGATGTGGTTTGTGATCCAACCCAGTTGATGTGCTCTGTAAACCTTGGTTTATGGCTCAATATGCTGCATAAACCCAGTTACAGTATAGCTTGAGCCCAGCCCCCTTTTGGATAGTGCAGACAACCTTCCCCATTGCTGATTCCTAGCTCGGCTGACTGAGCAAGCCATGTTGCTGCAACTGTGAAAAACAACTAGTCTTCCTTTACTTGCTCTTTTCCTTCAGAAGGCTGGAGGAAGCAATTCAATCTCATACATTCTGCCATTAGGGGGAATGAAGGGACTGGCAGCAGCTTTTTTTTTAGCCATCTCTGTTATCACAGGCCTATTTAGATAAACAAGCAGAAAAGACAGTTGCCAAAAACTTCTGATTCTGCTGACTTTTGCTTTTGGGTGAAGAGCGAACTTGGGCCATGTTCACACAACAAATTAATCATCAAAAGGGGTCAGCAAAGATGTATGCATTGTCACCTTACTCCTATCAGCATCAGATTATTGGAACCAGAATTGGTTCTGTTTTGAATTTGGAAAAAAAAATTGAAAAGCTTCTGGCCCTAGTGAATAAGTTTGAGGTGAGGGTGGCAGTTTATGATAATGGCACACAGCTCTCCTTTAAACTTTTTCAACTTGCTGGATGAGCAGGTTGTGTGAACATAACTACCAGCTCCTCATAGCCCTAGTGCCCGGAGAGAGGAAAGGGTGGCTTGTTCCAGGCTCAGTTAAACAAATACAAACCACAGCTTTCCCCCCCTTTGGAGAAAAAATGGAGGGGAGGGATTGATTTGTTCACCTCTCAAGCAAAGTGAGTGAACTGCTCAGGCGCAACAAGCAAGACCTGAGTCCACAGCACCCCACTCAGTCTTTGTCTTCTTTCCCTGAATAAAAAACAATTGGGAATAGATTTATTCTTCCTGCCTTGCTACTATGAGGAGTGGGTGTGTTGCAATGTCTCTACTGCACAGTTGTCTACTCAAGCAAATGATTAAAAGCAACTGCTCCTCTCTCCTACCATAGTATAGCCGTTAAGATTGGATAGATTGTGTCCAGCCCTTTGCATTGAACTACCAGAGAGAGGCAGCAGCTCTTCCTTCCACAATTTGGGATGATACCAGGAGTCAGAATTAGGCAGAGCATACATGCCCTAAGAGCAAAGAACTGATATGGATCTTTTTGAAGCTATGATAACTCATCAAGAGAAATTCATGGAATTGAGAACCACTTAAATGTTTAATGACTTCTTTCCTGTATCTCCACAACCCAGGGGCAATTTGAACCTAGTTCCTGTTCCCCATAAGAACTTTGCTAGATCAGGCCAATCTAGTCTAGCATTCTAGCTAGACCACAGCCTGCTCAGTCAGTGCTCACCAGCAGGGCATGAGTACAATGACACTGTTCTGCTTACGTTCCCTGATAACTGTTATTCGGAGGAAGTTAGACATGAGGATTAGTTGCCAACCAGGACATGAATCAGATGCATCTGGAGCCAGGGCCTTGAGAAGCAATGAGATGACTTCAGACACATTCTCATTTTCCCTTTAGAATGTGGACAAACCTGAATCCGTTTTGTTCAGAATCCTGGCTATAAGTACATATTGTTCTGAATTGATCCTGAAATGAATGACTCCCACGCAAAAAAACCCCACAAAAACCTCCTGTTCATAATTTATGTGCAGCACTGTGACCGGGAGGGACTGAAAGTATTAAGATTTATCCTGGCTTTCAGGCCACCTCCTTTATTCATTTGTTTTTATTCTGTTCTCTAGCAATGTGTAGAAGAGGGACTCGTGGGTCTGGCTAATTCCATTCTGTTTTGGTGTATTCTCTCTATTCAAATCATCTAGTTTAGTCTAGTCTAGTCTTGGTGGCTGGCTGACTGGGGAAATCTGGGAGTTGAAATATAAACTTCTTAAAATTGCTGATATTGAGAAATGCTGATATAGGGTGAGAAAGTTAGATAATGCAATGTCACACTACATTTTGCGTTTTTTCCCCTTTGACTTCTGTAATGAGTGATGTGTGATAATTATACAACCTTAAAACTAAAGGAGGATTGATAAAGTTTTTTTTAAATCTGCCTGGAAGATCTGGATTTTTCTGATTTCTACCCTTTTCTGTAACAGCAGCTTTCTTTAAACAGCCATGAGTCTTCATTAGGAGATAAAGACTTGTTCCCAACTTGTCGCTTTTTCTCAATATCCTTTTATAAGCATCTCCCTGAGTTATCTAATTATTTTGACTAGGCTTCCTTTGCTCATTTTCCTACTATACTCAATCTTCATGGTATGTAACTTCAATCTTCCCTGCCTCAGTCTGAACACATCTATTATATGGATTTATTTTAACTGATCTCCTCTGGATCTGGGCAGGAGATCTGCAGACATCAACATTATTATTATTATCCTTATCTTCCATTAATTTTTCTATTTGGGCGTCCCTGGGTGATCTAAGGATATTGTTTATATGTGATCACCAGTAGCAAGCAACTGTGGCTGGTATGTGCATTTAGAACCTTTGTTCTATGTCTCATCATTTATATTTATTATGAGAACAGAGATGCCAGCAGCCTTACATTATCAAGAGTATTATGGCTGAGTTCAGTTATTGGATTTTGTTATTTTATTGCTGTCTGATGTACTTGGATCATTCCATTCAATATTCTCTGGAATCTGGAGAATTCTGAGAATGTTCTTTAGTAATGTAATGTTTAGTAATGATCTTTAGATCAGTAATGCAACAGAAATTGACTTAGATGTTATCACCTCCATAGCAGTAGTAGCCTACAATGTAAGGAATTGCATTCCTCACCATGTACTGTTGTGTAATATCAACAAGACTAAGGAGCATCCTTTATGGATTTTATGCCTTGCAACCTTTAATTGAGCCTCTTGGAATTATTTAATTGCAATATTATATATGAATAGTATTTTTATTAGATTTCAAATAAAATCATTAGTGAATGAAAAGTTATGCACAGTTTATTTTGAAGTATTGATTTTTAAAAACCTATTTAAATCTTTGCAGTCATGGGAGAAAGTATTACACAGCTGTAGAGTTACTAGTAAAATAACTCTGTCCCTTACATCAATATACCTACTGGTAATTGATTTGGCAGGATGACATGGAAGCAAGATTAGGACTGATATGGATGAAAAGATTTATTTCAATAATCTGTCCTCAAAGCATGAAAGTAAAAGATATTTTTTAAGATAAATAGTTGCTGATCCACTGATATGATGCGTTCTTAAGCTCTCTTTGATGCAGTTAAGGGACACTCTATTTAGATCTTTTTCTCCTTTGGCAGGGAAAGACATTACTTTTATTTTAGTATATTTATTAGATTATTATCCTGCCTTTCATTAAGGGGGTTAAATTGGTCTATACTACATTCTATCTTCCTAGCTTTTCCCACAGGAATCTTATGAGGTAAAATAGATTTACAGAGAGTGACTGCCTCTTGATCAGGGATTTTGGAAGAGAGACAGACAGATATGAATTAACAAGTTCTGTGGCCTGAAAGTTTGAAAAAAAAAATCCCACCTCCATTTAAATCCACTATCCTATAATATTATCAGCTTACATTTGGTTATATCAGAGACAGTATTGAATGGTTCATACCATGAAACATGAACCCTGCTTTTTCCGGATTGGCTAAAACCAATATTTCCTGATTATGCCAGTCTCTTTTCTTGAAATGATTAGAATAATCACTCTATCGACAATATATAAAGACTATATAGATTATATATAGGCTCTCTATATAGACAAATATATAAAGAGAGCAAAAGTGAGTGTATCATGCACAGAGGAAGAAAAGTTTTAAAGCAACATGTCAGCAACAAGAATTCAGGAAAAATTGTTAGGATCTGAGGTCATAATTTTTTGCAGTTTTAGATTGACCCGTCTATGCCCTTGAAGTGCGGTCTGGAGTCAGACAGACACATCAACTCTCCACACTATCAGTTCTCCACATGTAATCAACTCAGTTTTGGCTTGAAAATAGACGTGTCTTGGATGCATGCAGATTGTGGAGGTTGGAGCTGGCTCCTTTCTGGGTTGGCTGGGAGCATTTGCAAATCCAAGTTGCATTTGCTTTATTCTTCCAAGAAAGAATGCCGATCATTGTTACAATACTGGCACTGGTCCCACAGAGGTTCATGTTAGTACTTGATCTCCTTCCCATACCTGATGCCTTCCAAGTTGTTCTGTGACTCCCAGCAATCTCTGGTTCATTGGAGGGAACCAAATTGCTGGGGGGGGGGGGAGGCTGCTCTATTTACTTGTTTGATTCAGGGAATTAGGGCATCTGGATGATTGCCTTTTGCTTGTTAAAAAAAATGAAGGGGCACCAACCCAGAAAGTGGCAGATGTCCTGGGAAAAGGCTTTTTTCTTCATATGGCATCTTGTGATGTGGGCACAAAAGACCTATGGTGTGGATTATACTACTTCTATCACTTATGCAGGCTGGTAAAGTTGCAGTTAAAATCCCTGGCTATATAATACCTTATTTCTTTCCATAATCTGTACATACAAGTAGGAAAACTATAGCAGACCAATTTTAATCTCTCAAACTTGTGTTGTTTGGAAAGCAGCAGATGCATTCTCTGGATCCATATTGACCCAGGTGGCTTTCTATAGAAATGACTAACGGGTTAAACTAAGCTGTGTCTTTTTCATCTTGATTCCGCAAAAAAAAACCATAGTTTGCTGGGTTCACACAACTTGCTAAACCAAAACCCAACCCAACCTGTATTAGCATGAGGTGCTCATTCAGTGAAATGAAAGTCACACTGACTTGACTTCCGGTTTTGCATCGTGGCGAGATAGGACATAGGAAGGCAGAGCTCTGCCCTTCACACTGATTTCGCCCTGCTGGGGGCCCTGAAAAGGGCCTAAAATTGTCCCAAAGAGGTGATGAAGAAGGAGGGGTGCCT
Organism: Protobothrops mucrosquamatus; assembly: GCF_001527695.2. Taxonomy (NCBI): domain Eukaryota; kingdom Metazoa; phylum Chordata; class Lepidosauria; order Squamata; family Viperidae; genus Protobothrops; species Protobothrops mucrosquamatus. The sequence continues at coordinate 191,611 of NW_015386548.1, forward strand.
TGTTGATCACAGAGAGATGGCAGTCTCTCTGTTAGATCCAAGGAAAGCCCTCTAAGCTGGCAGGGGAAAGACCGACCACACCTCTGCGGCCAGCCATTAGTTGCTGACAACCGAAGAACAAAGTTTAATTAGCACATCGTAAATAGCATGTTTTGGACTGAGTGAGAATATTGATCCTTTCTTTACTATTTTACAACTGAATTTCCTGGGAAAGGCTCCCAAGAAGCTTAAAACCTCTGGATGTGAACAGAAGCAGTATTTTAAATTTGTTATGGGGGACAGAAATACACAATACTAAAGTGAAAGTAATACAAAGCTACAGTTTTGATAAATCTGAGAACTGAAATAATTGTTAAGATTTTCTCTTTGGAAAAAAAATACTGAGGTAAAATATAAGAAATCAACCCTTTGTTTTAAGAGTGGAAAATGGTCTTTGAGTGTCATCTAGTGGTGGATTTGTGTACAGCACCATAACTAGCTCCTTGGCTGCTTGGTACAGCTGGCAATAAAGAAAAATATTTTGGCATATTTATCATCCTGACCTTCTTGGACTATAAATACCTACTGAACTTGGACTTTTAATCTCAAGAGCTAGTGGGAGAGAAAGAAAAATTTGACTTTTGAATACATCTGGCTGCAGGGAGGTTGAACATTTTGAACACTTGGAACATTGTGGATTACAACATTGTCTGACTGATAATTTTCAGGATATTTGAGACAAAAGATTACATAAAATATTGCTATCAGGACTGGATTATAAAGGTTATATATAAATACCAGAAAACTAGAGGAAATTTTGTTCCACTCTTACTGATACTAGAGGATTTCTAGGAATGATGCCTCAAGAAAAAACATATCTTTCAGAAGGAAATACTTTCTATGTTACAGAAAATTCATCACACAATTGTTGCACACAAAGAGGACATAAAAAGAAACCACAATGAGATTAAACATAACCTAGATGATATAAAGGACCAAATCTCCAAATTAAAGCTACAACTGGAAAGCTCCCAGACAACGATTACAAAGTATGAACAAATAAACCAGAAATCAGAGGATGAAGCAGAAGAAATGGATCTAGAGATGGAGGAGATAGAAGAAGGGAAATATGGACTGCCATATACAAATAAAATACTGCAAGACCTATCTATAACAATGAAAATACAAAAGACCCCTTTCTTCCTTCTCCTGAGGACACCTGAGGACAAGGAAGAAGATTCTAGAAAATGGAACATAGAGCGGGTAGGGGAAATGTCTAGGCCCAGGGAATGTGGATGGGTGGAGTTTCCCCCCCCAAAAAAAATACTCTACCTAAATTGCCTTTCCCATGCCAAGCAGCTTGCACATAAATAGAAAGAAATTTTTCGGGCGATTTAATTGCCTTGGCCTGGAAAGCTACTTGGCAAAGAAAGAAAGTGAGAGTTAGACTTAAAAAGCAGAAGATTTGATCTATCAGAGGGGGCTCTATCTGTTTAATATACCTGTTTGAATATGATTAAAAGAACCCTTAGATATAACTAGATTTTTTATAATGGAAGATATGATTTAGAATTAAAATAGCATTTTGTTTTTCTTCTTTTGATATGGGAATTTGAAAATAAGAGGAGGATTGGCATGATTAAAAATTTTTAGCTTTATAAATGTAATTAATGTTGAGCAAATCATAACTGACAAAGATACTTCAAATATTGATGGGAATTCAAACTTTGATAAGAGCATGAAAAACAGGATATTGACATGAATTGATATGATTGTTATTTCTATAATATTAGTAAAATATGAAGATGCCTATATTTAATTTTGTATACATCAATAGTACTAAGAATTGTAATTGTTTAACGAGGGGAAAAGGGAAAAAATATGGGGAAGAAAAGAAGATCGAGGAAAAAATATTGGATTGTACAGTACTGAATAGATTTATATTGAAAAAGTTGATGTTAAATATGTGAACTCAGACAACATGTTGTTTACTAAGCTCTAAAGATTGTAATTTTTAAAAGTCAATAAAACTTATTAAAAAAAAGAAAAAAGAAAGTCACACTGACTTTGGGAAGAGAGCAAACATAGCGGATGAGGCCAGGAAATGCCTAGATCTCATGTTCATTTCAATTCATTTCCATTTAAAGAGAAGTAGTGCGATTATACACATGTAACAGATTTCATAATTTCCCCCCTTCTGTGACTTGCACCTAAGGCTTTCTAGAACTCAGGTTGTGTCCTTTTACCTTAGAGTGAAGTTGACCCTAGTCCTGCTTTTTTTTTTCCACTCTTTTCCCCCCCTCCTCTTTACTGCTTATTTTGTTCTTCTTCCCGGTTCCCCCAGCCCAGCAAACTCTCTTCATGAGGTTTTCAAAAAAGGCCAGTACTACTGTAGATACATGCTTGGCCTTAAAGAAAGGCTGACTTGCTTTTCTTCCCAAATCATTTCCACCACCTCCTTTTGCTTTCTGTTTTTTTCCCCCCTCCAGCCACTTCTTTGTAAACCAAATGCACATTTCCCTCAGCCTTTGTTTCCTCTCATTTCCCTTCTTGAACTCGGCTCTTGTCTAGTTCTAGTGCCGGTCTGCCTTTTGGGGCTACAGAATGGAAGGTTCCTTTTTGAACTTCAGACCATCCCAAATTCCACCTCTGCAACCAGATTTGGAGAGTTGTGAATGGAGTCTTTCTCTCCCCCTCCTCTGCCTTGCTGGGGTTCCTTCCAAGTACTCTCTCCAGGCAGACCTAGGCCTTTTGCATTGCAGTGCTGCCACTTTGCACAGAAATGCCAGGAATGCTGAGCTCCGCCTTCGGCTTCCCAGCTTTCTGTCCCACTGCTTTCCAGGCAAGGGAGGGGGGGTCTGGCTCTTGCGAGACAAGCCTGGGCCCTTCAGACTATCCTGGCTGGAGTCTGGATGCTCCTGCCAACAGTCCCTCTGCGAGAGGCTCAGTGGAGTCTGTGATTGAGAACTTGACAGTTAACATACACGCACACTCCTCCTCCTCCCCCCCCCAATCCCTTGCAGCTCAGTGCCACGTTTCAAAGCAAACTGAGGTGAGAAGGGAGGGAGAGAGACAGATGGCTTTAAGCTTGCAACTTGGATAAATTTCTCTCTCTCTCTCTCTCTCTCTCTCTTCCCTCCCCTGCCCCCCTTCCTCTCCTCTTCAGTTCCATTCCCTTGAATTAACAAGCCATTACCAGTGGGCAGAAACATTAATGGTTTGAAAGGGGAGGGAAGAACAGGATCCTTTTAATTAATGAGAAAACTGAGCTGGCAAAGGTATTCATTCAAAATCCCATGCAGAAAACCATGTGGACTGGGTTTTTTTTTTTAAAAAAAATAAGCATTAAGAATTCCAAAGGACCTTTTCTCCCTGTGAACTGGAGTATTGTATTAGTTTTGTCTTGTTTGCTTCTACTTGTACTGAAAGGAGGTGCTGTGAGAAATGAACAGTGAAAAATCACATAACCAATCAGTGAAAGATGCTGTTGATCTTTTAACTGCTTAAGCAAAAAATAATAATTTGTTGGTCTTGGAAGATTACCTCAGTTTAAACTAGCCAGAGAGTAAGGTAGGGTGAGCCTCAAGAAAATACTGGGGCTTCTCTTTCCTTTCTCCTACATATATATTACACTTAGCTTAAAATGAATTTTTTCCCCATCTGTAACATGAGAGATTTCATAAAGAAATGAAAGTACATCTCATTTCAAGCTTCTCAATTCTGGGAAGATACAGACATCAATTTATAATGGGTGAACATTGTCCTGCTCAACACTTACACATGAGGAAACATATCTTGCAAAATACTTTAAACACAAAAGGTTGCATAAAAGATAAATATAGCTTATACTTTCCTTCTTTAAAACTGCCCTATACATAAATGAAAACTCAAGGCTTCTCCAGATATTGGTTCTACCATATCAGACTTGTCTATTATTTTAATTTACAATAATTTACAATTACATTGTGTATTTGTAATCACAAAAATATTGTAAATGTCTAGAAATTTTGAGCCATACAGATAGATAACTCATGGAAGCAGAATTAATTCTACATATATACACTAAATCCTCAGTTCAACAGACCATTAAAGTTATGTCCATTACTTGCAAATGTCTGTTAAATTCAGATTTTTGCTATTTCTGTCCATTTTCTGTGGCAACACAAATGAATGGAAATGATACAGTATACATTTGTTTAATTGTTAAATGTACACTGTATCATTTCCATCCATGTGTGTTGATAGGTCCAATAGTGTAAATTGATAGAAATGATGCAAACCATTCAGACTATTTTAGTTTCAATTGACTTTGCCTGTTACAATATATCCAACATCTGCTAAATTGTGATCTGTGCAACAAGTTTGTAATGCATACATCCCTGTCACAATTTCAAAGAAGCAATTTCATAAAAAGCACATAAAAGAGTAAAAATGGTAGACCAAAGAAATTTTAAAAAGCAGGAGTAAGAAAAAAAAGAGTAACATAAGAGTAATGTATACCAGTATAATTTACTGTATTTCTTTAAACCTTCTATCTTTGCAAATTGTCCTTTCCTTCACCAGCTTCATATACTACAGGTAGTCTCGACTTATGACTACAATTGAGCCCAACATTTCTCTTACTAAGTGGGACATCTGTTAAGTGAGTTTTACCCCATTTATGACCCTTTTTCCCACATTCGTTAAGTGAATCACTGCAGTTGTTAAGTTAGTAACACGGCTGTTAAGTGAATCTGTCTTCCCCATTGACTTTGCTTGTCAGAAGGACACACAAGCTGTTCACATGACCCCAGGGACACTGCAACCGTCATAAGTATGAACCAGTTGCCAAGCATCTGAATTTTGATCACGTGACCCTGGGGATGCTGCCATGGTCATAAGTGTGAAAAACGGTCATAAGTCACTTCTTTCAGTGCTGTTGTCACTTTGAACAGTCACTAAATGAACTATTGTAAGTTCAGGATTACCTGTATTTCATATGTCTTTTGTTCTTTTTTTCCCCCCTTTCTCTTCTTGAGGGTCTCTTCAGTTCCATCCAACCAAGACTTTCTTGATCTTCTCTTCTTGTTTCTTTATATATTTATTTTTGCAATTTGATCCTTATTCATTTTCTCTCTATGACTAAACCACTTCAGTGTACTTCTTTCATATAATTCACTTTTCTATTCATTCTATATTATTTTGTATAGTACAGGTAGTCCTTGACTTACAACTGTTCGTTTAGTGATCATTCAGATTTACAGTGGCACTGAAAACAATGACTTATGGCCAGTTTTCACACTTATGCCTGTTGTGGCATCCGTAGGGCCACGTGATCAAAATTCGGATGCTCAGCAACTGGCAAGTATTTATGACGGTCTCAGCGTCTGGGGGGGGGGGTCACACGATCCCCTTTTGCAACATTCTGACAAGCAAAGTCAATGGGAAAGCCAGATTCACTTAACAACAATTTGACTAATTTAACAAGTATTGTGATTTGCTTAACAGCTGTGGCAAGAAAGATTGTAAAATGGGGGCAAACCCACTTAATAAATGTTTCACTTAGCAACAGAAATTTTAGGTTCAATTGTGGTTGTAAGTCTAGGACTATCTGTACTTATAAATTATTGGCCTGTTTTGTTTTACAGTGTAGTTCTTTCATTAAAAAAATGGACACATCATATACTTCTTAGGGAATAATATACCAAATTATTGTAGAAAGGTCAGATCAGTGTTTCATTTCCTCTGTTGGTTTGATTAATAAGACTTTGTTTTCCATTATTGATTACATTAAATGGTCTGTGTTCTATGCAAATACTTATTGGACTGTCCGGTCACCACCTGACTACTGATAAGGGGATTTGATATGTAGTTTTTACTGGAAAAGTTGCATAATTTGGAAGCTTTCCCAGCTCCAAAAAAGATCACCTTATCAGAGTACTGTTGGGGCAGCTCTCATGACAACATATACTTTTCCTCTCAGTATTTGCTTTTGTGGCTTTTATATTGTTTAGCAATCAAAACTAGATAAACTGAGCACTCAGGAATCCTCTGTGGCTGCCTTCATTGTACTGGATCTTTATTGATTATTGTCTTTCTTCTTTGTAGATATAGCTTTATAGGTTTGAGTCTTTGTATTCTTTATTTTGAACATAACTATTCTTAACTCTGGATACCAAAGGTCTGTTTTTTTCTGTCCTTCAGGCTTATGGGATTTTGATCACTTCTGAGATTGACTCAAGTGTTACTTAATTTCCAGACCCTTTCCGTGTCCTCTGTTCTCTTGGAGTAATGTTCTTGTTTTTTTTTCCCTCTTGAACAACCTTTGTGCTTGAGATAAAGATAGTCAATACATCTAATAAAGGCACAAATGAATACAATTTATTTTGTATAGCTAGGTAGAAACTCTTTATCTTCTTATTCATTAAGCCAAAGCCTCATTCCACACATGGGGTGGTAGAGCCTGCAAAATCTCTGTTTCTGCTTTTGGTCCCAGGAAAGCAACTGTCATATATTAATTTTGATACCATTTGTTATAGTGGCAGAAGAGTGAATTTTGATTTTTTGGAGAAACAATTATTGGAGGTGATCAGCCAAATGCAATCTTTTAACCACTTTGCTATCCCAAAGTATACCAAATTATTATTCTGAGGATCCTACTAAGAATTAACTCTCTGTTCACTCTATCCATTGCTACTTTGAATCTGTCCATTTGGTTTCCAAAGAACATAATTTTCACTAGCATAAGTTTCCCTAATAGGTCTTTACCATTTCAAAAACACCTTTACTGAGTACTCATATAGGAAAACTCTCTTCCTCAATGTCTGTCTTTTGCTGTTGTTGTTTCTTTTTTAGGATTGTTAGTAGTATACCAGTCTGGACTATTAAATTGGTATTTTGTCCAAGCTATTTTTCCTTTAGTACTTGTGTCTGTCAAAAAAATAAATATGATTTGGGGAATAATTAATTGGTTAATATTCTCCCTTCTTGAAGCATTGTGCATGCCAAACATCTGGGAAATGCTGTTTAAATCCAACATCTGCCTATACACAATTGCATATGTATGCCATGTATATATGAACAAAAAAATGTGCTGATACAATTCCACTAATGTTCCTGGGTATAGATCAGGGGTGTCAAACTGTCAGCCTGTGGGCCGGACACGTCACCTGGAAGCCATGCCCACCCCATTGCCGGCAATGGCAAAACAGTTCCGATACATTGCGCGACGTCACATGACATCGCGAGTTTGACATGTCTGGTGTAGATGGACCTTTGGAACTCTGTGAGGGAATGAAGAGAATGGGGGAAAGAAGCAGCGGTTGGCTCCCACCTTTTGTTCCTCACTCCAGGTTCAAAATTTTGGTCCTGTCTATGAGTGACCATGTCCTACGTAAGTTAATCCCACTGAACTCAAATGGACATTTGGATACACTATACCATTTTATGCTTCAATGTTATTTCTTTATTTTATACTGCAAGTTTTACAGTACGGATAGTTCTCAACTTACGACCAGTCATTAAGTATGATCACATTTCGGGCACTCAATAATCAGTCAGCATTTATCACCATTTGCAGGGTCCAAGGTCACCTGACCACAAGTTACAGTGGCTTTTAGTGGCAACCAGTGTTTACTTTTGGTTTCCAGCAAAAAACACAGATTGTAGACAATGGGTTCACTTAACAACCACTGCAAATAGTGTCAAAATGGGTGCCTTGACTTTCAACATGTGATAGAAATTTCATGCTCCATTATAATTGTAACTCAAGGACTATCTGTACTGTAGTTTTAGATAGATAGAATTAAGTATATATGTATTTAATTTATATTTGTCAATAAATATTTGAAAATAATAATTTTCCCCCAGTCAGAAACCATGTCTGAGACAGGCATGATTCCTTAATTTGGACTAAGAGGTTTTGCTCTGAAATTTAGAGTTTAAGGAAAGAGAAAATTTGAAGGAACTTCTCATACCTCTACTTTTTGCCTGATGCTTTGATTTTCTTGAAAACATCAAACATCTTTTGTTTTGATGAAAAGAATTTGAGAAGCATGAGAAAAAGAGGCTATGTTGTATAAAGGCTTTGTTTGTTTCAAAAGCATCGAAGTTTCACAGAACTCATTTTCTAACACCAGCTGTATGAAGATGTTTTATATGCTACATCCTCCTTTCAACTATATATTTCTCACATTGCAATTCAGGAAAATGCAATATACATTATTACAGTTAGTATTATTGTGTTTGAGTATGGATCAAAACAACCTATTAATATAAATGGCTGCTAATGCTATTCCAAACAACTGATTTAAAAATACTTCAATTATTCGAATGAAAATAAAATTGCCTGCAAAAAAATTTGGGACATTTCTAACTCATTCCACTTATGGAATGAAACTATATGTTCACATACTATCTCCTTCTTTCCTTCTTCCCTTCCCTCCTTTCTTCCCTCCCTCCAAAATCAGCTCTCTTATTTCCCCAAGGTGTGAATGAAAAGTAGTACCTCCATTGTTATAAGTCGTCAACGGGTGCTGCTGTTCTATAAGCTTTGATATTTTCTTTAGCATATATTCTTTTGCTTCAGTTGGTCACAGGTTGCTGTGAAAAAAGGTTGTGCTGCTATTTTTTCTGAATACAAAATACAAGCAATGGGTACTTGTAAGACTGTGCTTTGAACAAAGTGTTGTGATTGAATTGCTTGTCACAATATTTGGCATGAGCCATTCAACATGCAATTGCAAAGTTTGCTATATAGTCCAGACTTAACACCATGCAGCTTTATATTGTTTCGTTCCAGAACTGAAGGAATAGTTTTGTGGGCATCTATTGGACTCAAATGAAGAGATAGAAAGAACTTTTAGAACAGTGGTTCTCAACCTTTTTAACAGTGGTTCTCAACCGGTCGTAAGTCGAGGACTAAACCGGTCGTACGTCGAGAACTAAACCTGTCGTAAGTCGAGGACTAAACCGGTCGTAAGTCAAGGACTACCCAACCGGTCGTAAGTCGAGGACTTTCCCTGCCCGGGAGTGCCGCGCATGCGTGGTTCCGCCCCTTGCGCCGGCCGAGGCGTATCTGGCAATTGGCAGAGACGGAGCAGGCCGACCACCAGCTGGCCCAGCCCAAGGGAGGTAAGGCACCCGCCAGAAAAGGGGAAAAAATGGCGGACAGCCTTGCTTGGCGACCCCCGTGAAATGGTCGATCGACCCCAAATGGGGTCCCGACCCACAGGTTGAGAACCACTGTTTTAGAACCTTGTTGAGTTCCTTTGTGATGGCTTCAAGAATTTTGCTCATTGTTAGTAAAAGTGCATAGCAAATGGTTGTGATTATGAGGAAAAGTAAATATAGATTAATAGAAGAGCTCATTTCATGGATTATTTTCCTGTTTCATTCATTAAAATATCACTATTTAAATTGAAGTTATGAAGGTACAGTCATTACTTTTCATTCAGCCCATATAATTTCCAAGACCAAGGTTACTGAGAAAAGAAGCAACACACACACACACAAACACACACCATTCCCTGGCCAGTTAGGGAGTTGGTTTGAATTCCGATGAACCGAAGTAGAGTCCCCTCTCTCCAAGTTATTGCCATTCAGTGCAACAGTATTGGAATGAGTGGTGAGCCTTCTGTAGCTTCCTGCTACTTTAGGAGTTTTCTTCTGAATGCTTGATAGGATGAGGGGGTAGAGCTGCCAGAGTTATGCATCCTTCCCATGTACCATATATAATGACTGCCCACAGAAAGAGGATTATTGACTGCATCTCCCATCTACCTCAGCTGACCAGTGAAGGGCACAAAATTACCTTCAGCCTGAATCTCATCCTCATCTTTGTCTCATTGGGTGTGGCGAATAAGGAGGGTGACCTTCTCGGAGAGAAGGATGATCTAAGGAAGATCCGTTATCAAAGCAATTTAATAAAAGTAGTTTTTAGTCTTCTGTGTCTCCCTCATAGGGCTGACACTAGGTTTGTTTTTGCAACAATTAGTCACTTAATTTCTTTCTCCTTTTTTGTCACAGGATTGCAAGCTTGCTTGCTTATTTATTTGTTTATATTTATTACATTTCTACTCTGGCCATCTCATCTAAATGACTTTGAGCAGTTTACCATAAAAAAATAAAAAGTGGTATAAAGGCTGAAATAAAAAAAACAAAATCATATTAAGAACAAAATTAATATTAAAATGTTACAAATTTAAAAGGAGGGGGGAGTGATCCTCATGTCACCAACTACCACAGGGTTGCATATCAGTTTTTGACCGACATGCCAGTTGGCAGAGCCAGGTCTTAGCTCTCTTTGGGAAGGCCAAGAGAGTGTGGACTTGCTTTAGCTATGGGGATAAAATGTTCTGCAGCCCCAGAGAAGGCTCTCTTCCTGGATCCCGCCAGTCAAATTCTTTAATCGATGTGATCTGGAACATACTCTCCTTTTGTCTAACCGAGTGAGACAGGTTGATGTAATTGGCACACGTTCCTCATGTCTTTTTAAATAATAATTTTCATTAAAGATTTTTTTTTCCACAGGTAAGATACATTTTTAAAAAGAAAGAAAGAAAAAGAAAAAAGTGCAAAGAAAAAGCTAAAATAGAAAAAGGAGAGATAACTAAAGAAACTAAATTGTTTCCAAATTATTTTTAACAGATATTAACAAACCCATCATGTTCCTTCCTATTAACTATTCCTTAGAATCCTTCAGTCCCTTATTTAATCCTAATCATTTTCGATCATTAAATCATCATTTCACTTTTGTTCTTCTTTTAGTAAAAAGTCTATAAAAGTTTCCAGTTTTTCAAAAAAAGTATTTATTGTTTTTGCCCTGACTTACTATTATAATGGAGCCTGAAATTTCTGTCCTAAGTCTTCACAGTTGTAAATCAAGGCACCCATGTGACTGGATCCAATTTTATTACTTTTTTGTGGCAGTGATTAAATGAATGTGGCAATTGTTCGGTGAATCCATGTAGTCCTATGGGCATTTTTGCTGGAAACCTGTAAAAAAACCCCATAAATCATGGTCACATGACCCCAGAACACTGCAACAGGCTGTAAAGGTGAGCCTGTTGCCAATGCCCAAAATAAGGTCATGTGACAGCAAAGGAGTAAGCAGCCATGGAACTCTGGAATCAGGATGTAAGTAGCTTTGGGGGGGGCGGGTCTGTCATAACCTTGAATGATCGCTAAACAAGCACTTCCTGTAGGTCAGTTTTGCCATTTCTGCCATTGTCACAATTCATTCATGCTTTGTAGGCTTTTCAGTACTCTTCCATCCTTTTACATATAGTAGTAGTAATAGTAGTAGTAGTAGTAATAATAATAATAATAATAGTAATAATAATAGAGTTGGAAGAGACCTTGGAGGTCTTCTAGTCCAACCCCCTGCTCAGGCAGGAAACCCTATACCATTTCAGACAAATGGTTGTCCAGTCTCTTCTTAAAAACTTCCAGTGTTGGAGCATTCACAACTTCTGGAGGCATGTTGTTCCACTGATTAATTGATCTAACTGTCAGGAAATTTCTCCTTAGTTCTAGGTTGCTTCTCTCTTTGGTTAGTTTCCATCCATTTCTTCCTGTCCTGCCTTCAGGTGCTTTGGAGAATACCTTGACTCCCTCTTCTTTGTGGCAACCCCTGAGATATTGGAACACTTGTAATCTGAAAGTTGAGAAGCTGCCATGGCCCTCAAACTCAGCAAGTCATGAGTGAGCTGATAAGCTGCGAGGTTGAGCAAATTCAGCTTCAGAATTAATGTTGTAGAATAGGCATGTACAAATTTCCCAAAATTGTATCATATTCTTCTCATTGTTCATTTCTGTTTGGAGTTTTAGAGAAGCTGTATACATTAAGATTAGATGGCAGTATGATAGCAAAACATTTAGGAACTCCTCATCTAAATGATCCAACTTCCACTTTGGTTGGGATATGATAAGCAAAGAATGGCCCAACAGAATTCCTCAGTCATGTTGTGTTTCATCAGAGCATAAAGCAAAGCACAATTTTCACTTTGTGTACAGCCCAAGTGTCCATCTCTGCTCACAACATTTTCATTGTGCTTCAATGTTGGCTGAGCTTCAGAAGATGTGAAGTAGCCCAGCAATATTAGAAGAACTCAGAAGTATGCTGGTCCTCCTTGAAAAGCCTGCTTTTTACTCCATTTGTAATGTTACTATTTTTAAAAAAAACAATTCATTGAAAAACTAAAAATCTACAAGAAAAGCTAATAGTAGAAAGTATTTAATTACTGAGTATTTTCAAAGAGAAATTTCTGCCCTGATTAATAACTGTGATGGACTAATGGAATGTGTTTTCCTCTTTTCTTTTCTTTTTTTTTATAGTATCTGTATCTTACAGTTGACTGGATGCAGCTGTAGGTCTCTGTTTCAAGTTTCTTATCATGAGAAACAGTAATAATTTTGGAACTGAAAAATACACACCAAAGGGTTTCAGTAAATGTTAGTCATGTTTTTCTTTCTCAGTGCATTCAAATTCGGCTGTGATCTTTGCTAGGAAAAAAGTTTCAACGAATTTAAAATGTAAAGAACATTGGGATCTTGTTGCCACATTTTATTGCAGTGCTGATAGCACCCTAAATTACATTTTATGTATTGATCTCCGTTGTGCTGGGGAGTGGGGATTTTAGCACACGTCCTACAGAATATGCAGACCCAGCAGAAACGAAACATGGAGATGTGCATCCAACCAGCACAAAGTGGCTGACATCTCTTATGACCTTTGGGTTCTGTGCAAAACATCAACATAATCTCACAAATCATCAGTCATAGTGTCATTGCCCCCATATTGTTTGAGTCTATTTCCTAATATATTTAAACCACTCTGTTAAAAGAAATGTAAGTGCCAAATTCCATATCTAACCACAAGGTTCCGTCTTAGGCCCAGTACTCTTCAATATCTTCATAAATAACTTAGATGAGGGAATAGAAGGAGAACTCATCAAGTTTGCAGATGACACTAAGCTGGCAGGAATAGACAACACCCCACAAGACAAGCTCAGGATCAAAAAGGTACTTGACAAACTTGAACAATGGGCCTTATCCAACAAGATGAAATTTAATGTGGAGAAAAGTAAGATTTTACACTTAGGCAGGAAAAACCAAAGGTACAAATACAGATTAGGCAAAACCTGGCTCAAAAACAGTAACTGTGAAAGGGACTATGGAATCCTAGTGGACAATCATTTAAATACGAGGCAGCAGTATGCAGCAGCAGCAGCCAAAAAAGCTAATGCAATCTTTGGATGCATAAACAAGCATAGCATCAAATCACATGAAGTATTAGTACCACTTTATAAAACCTTAATAAGACCTGGAATACTACATCCAGCTTTGGTCACCACATCACAAAAAAGATGTTGAGACTGTGGAAAAAGTGCAGAGAAGAGCAACGAAAATGATTAGTGGCCTGGAGACCAAAACATGTGGAGAACGGTTGCAGAAATTGGGTATGGCTAGTCTAGAGAAAAGAAGGACTAGAGGGGACACGATAGCAGTGTTCCAATATTGAGGGGCTGCCACAAAGAAGAGGGGGTCAACTTATTTTCCTAAGCACCAGAAGGCAAGACAAGAAACAATTGATGGAAACTAAAGGAGAGAAGCAACCTGGAATTAAGGAGAAACTTCCTAACGGTGAGAACAACTAGTGGAACAACTTGCCTTCAGAAGTTGTGGGTGCTTCATCACTGGAGGTTTTTAAGAAGAGACTGGACAGTCACTTGTCTGAAATGGTGTAGGGCAGTGTTTCTCAACCTTGACCATTTTAAGGCATGTGGACTTCAACTCCCAGAATTCCACAGCCAGCAATGCTGGCTGTGGAATTCTGGGAGTTGAAGTCCACATGCCTTAAAATGGTCAAGGTTGAGAAACACTGGTGTAGGGTCTCCTGCTTGAGCAGGGTGTTGTAGACCTCCAAGGTCCCTTCCAGCTCTATTCTGATTTTGGTTCTGATTCCTTCTTCACTCATAGACCAGGACCCTCCAATATCTGAGAGTCTACTACCTTTTTCTTTCTAGTAAATAGCTGGAACAACTAAATATTCTTTGAGTGAAATCCTTTGTACAAAATTGCTGTGTTAAAGTTATGCTTTTTTATCCTTCCTTAGGTTTAAAATAGCATTTCTTACTGTCTAAACTGGCTGCTTTCTTGCATTTCCTTCCCTTCTTTTCCAAATTAATGAAAGCTATGAAACCTTTAGCCTGGGTAAGCAATGTGGTAGCTCTCATTTGCCCCATCCAGCAGGACCAAGAATTGTGAGAGTTTGGTACAAAATACCTAAAGGATATACTGTATTTTTCTGTCTATCAGACGCACCCTTGTATAAGATGCTCTGGCATGCAAGTTTCTCTGTGCCGATCCGCCGAACAGCTGAGCCGGCAAATCCAGAAGTTCAGCCGGCCCTCCCCCCTTCCGTTAGTGGCAAGCCCACGGGGCTTGACACCTGCACCAGGTGGCATGGCAACCCACACAGGCATGCCCTGGGCTGCGGAGGTTACCATTATTTTTCCGTGTATAAGATGCTGCACTTGTATAAGACACACCTGATTTTTGAACAGGGTGTTTGCAGGAAAAAATAGTGTCTTATACATGGAAAAATACAGTAAATTTGCCTCTTCTTGTGGCAACTACTGGGTAATAGGTAAAACAAACCTCTTTCCTGTTGAAAGCTGTTTCATGTTTTCATTTTTCTTCTGTTGTGCCGTTTGTTCCACAATTTTCAACATGTGGAAGTCAACATTTCCTTATCAGTACTGTCACGAGTCTTGTTCTCCCCAAACTGGCTTTATTCCCTGAATAAAGGAAGCTTGAACGAATATAGGAAGCTGAGGCTCTATTTACAGAAAATGTGGACCTTCTATCCCATTTCTATATATGGTCCAAATATGTAGATCAATCGTTGTCTAGACGCCTTCTAGATGTATGGAGTTCAGTTGCTGGAATTTGAGCAATGGCGATGCTGGCAGGGAAGTTCTGGGTGCTGAACCATCTGGAGTATTCAGGTGGGGCAGTTCTTGTGTACCTGATAAGAATGTGCCCACAGAGGTGGGCAGTTGAGCAAATAACCACTTGTAGAACTTTCTCCAAATGTTTGGGGGCCAGTTTGTCTGTGCATTTTCCTTGGCAATTTAAATTCAGTTGAAACTAATAGAATTGCAGGCAAAGTAGAATTTGCAGGTAATGGACCGTGACTGGACCCAATTTTTTTGTGGCAATTATTAAGTGAACACTGCAGTTGTTAAGGGAACGCTATTGCCATAAAACTGACATATTGTTTGCTATGCAACATTTTTGCCCAAAACAGGAGCAAATGTCAGTTTTCAGCAAAAACATCATAAAGTGTGGGCATATATTGGAACTTCAGAACTGGGTTGTAAGTACCTTTTGCAGGGTGCATTGTAACTTTGAATGGTCACTAAGTGACTAGTCATAAGTTGAGGACTACCTGTAGGCCTGAAAGCCTGACTCTGCCACCTGGCTTGGGGTCCCAACATTACACTGGAGTCGGTTGATGAATGAATTAAGAGAAAATCCCATCTCCACCCTCCCTCCCCCTCTGTTAACTGCAACTTCCCTTGGATTATCTTTTTTATTATTTTTAGAAATATTTATATTTTATGGTTTTATTGCTTTAATGTTGTAAGCTCCCAGAGTCGCTGTGAAGCGAGATGGGCAGCAAGCAAATGTAAATACATAATATTGGCCATGTTATTGGGTTTGAGTTGGGCTTAAAGTAAGGCCTAATTACTTAGGACTTTGGTGGAAGCGAGAGTCATGGTTCTTCTCGATCCATACTTGGAAAACATCAGTAGATGTAATTTCTTTATTTTTTTTTTAACTGAATGGGATAAAATTGTAAGCACATAAATGCTTCTAGGATGATGAAACCTGTTCAGTTGTATGAGGAAAGGTGCAAGTTTGTTTGAATCAGTTACTCCCCTCTTCTTATAAAAAGGTAGGTGCTTGAAACTTAGAAGAAAGAATTGTATTTACAAGTGTAATTCCATCTTTTAGGGATAAACCTTCCAAAATTTCACATAGCAAAATTGTCATTTGCAAGCAAGCATTTTGTCTGAGGATGGCCCTTAAATACTGGTATTATTTATCTATAGCAAATGTTTTGTTTTGTGATTAGTTCTTTTCAGGGACTATTACTTGGCAGGTTTAAGGTTTATCAAATTCAGTTATCCTTCTTTAAACAGAGTTTGGCCAGTAATCTCTTCATATGCTATGTTATTTTAACTTTCTAGGTCTCTTCTTTTATTCAAGGCTACATTCAGATCTTTGCATCGAATCTGTATGGTTTTAAGCATAATAATTTATCTATCATAACAGTTGTTATCTCCCAGATTTGAGGAACTTGTCAGGTTGCTGAAGGCTGGAGAATGTATTTGTGTCCCGGAGATATGTTTACTAATGAAGAGCAGCCATCAGGAATTTGGAAACTTGTAGTTATCTGTTGAACTGCATTCCAGACATTCAGACAGTAATGGAAATACTTGATTAATATTGCCAGGATAGCTAATCTCTTGCAATAAATATTATCATATTTGTTTGTTTAAATTTTGCATGAGGATAAAGAATACCCCTAGTAAATGGGATGTCTTCTTATGCATACATTAAATTTAATTAAATATAATAGTTTAAATCAATTTCAAAGTTGATTTAATTTAATTAAGGTCCTTCTGTGATTGATTAAATAAAATTAGGTAAGCAGTTTACAAACTTTTCAGTCAATAATTTTTATGCATCTGTAACAAAGAAACTAATTTAAAATCTATTAAACTGTTAATAAATTGGTATTCAGAGTTTACCAGAAATATTCAACAATAATTATAAATTCAGATGATGTATAGTGATGAGAAACCTCTGACAACTCATATTGCTAGATAATCAAACCAGTGGGTCTATGTAGTACTCAGTTCTTCTAATATTCATCAATGTATTGTGCTTTAGGTTTGAAATGCATGTATTTCAGAGACTTTTATATAAAAAGACATGTATTCCAACCTGTAGCTAAATCATATTCCACATATAGCTAACATTTTGCATAAAATGAATTACCGGAAAGTAGCTCCAGGCCCAAAGCTAGTTTCTAGGACCTCAGAATATATTTTGTAAAGAACAGAGCCAGTCTTATATGATTCATTAAGCATTTGTATAGAGCAGCAAACTATATACTGAAAAGGAAGTTCCTATTCAGTTGTTATTCCTCAGGCATTCTTAAAGATTAAAGTGGTGGAGGACAGAGAACTCAAGGTTGTAAAAATATTTCTTACCAACTATAGTTCAAGGAATCTGGATTATCTCAGATGTCAACATAAAATCATGAAGGCTAAAATTATATTTTGTGTCTACTACATGTAGTCCTTGACTTACAACCACAATGGCGCCCCCCTCAAAAAAGATACTTATGACTTGAATTCAATGTCTGCCCCCCCATGGTTACATGATTGCCTACATTTATGACCACAATTAAAGACATTTCTTGCCAGAAACCACTGTTTATTGAATATATATAATGCTTGACTGATAGATTAGAATTGTTGTTGTAATAATAATAATAATAATAATAATAATAATAATAATAATAATAATAATAATAATAATAATAATAATAATAATATAAAAGTTGGAAGGGATCTTGGAGGTCATCTAGTCCAACCCCCTGCTCTAGTCTATACCATTTCAGACAAATGGCTGTCCAGTCTCTTCTTAAAAATTTCCAGTGTTGGAGCATTCACAGCTTCTGGAAGCAGGTTGTTCCACTGATTAATTGTTCTAACTATCAGGAAAGTTACTGATACTGTACTGAAGGAAGCTAACCCAGAAATGTATTTTTATCTTGACAGGTTACAGCCAAGACTGCCTTCTTGTTCATCTTACCTCAGTATAATATCAGTGTGCTGACAGCAGGTAAGAGTATAGTCCACTGAATTGAAAACCTCTGCCTGGTAGTCTTTATATTTCACTAAACTCAAAACGTATGTGGTTATAACCACAAACTGGCTTTCAATTAATTGTGGGTAAAGTGTCTTTACTGTGCATCAAATAAACAAACATAAACATTCACATGCTCACACGTATAGATATGCACAAACATACAGAATCAAGGCATCTTAAAATAGAAATTTTCCAACTTCCATATGCACCATATAATCAGCTTTCAGGTTGCCTTCCAAATGTGCTGGAACTACATATCCCTTAGTTTCCCAAAATAGTAGCTTCTAAACAATGAAGCTTTCATATGTATCATAGATAATGAGTGCAGACATCATCTCCTCTATGAATTTCTCTAATCATCTTGTAAAATGATCTAACACAGGGCCAAAATTAGTAAATTCTGTAATGTAAAATATAAAAAGAGATTAGAATGCATCTGTTCAATGTCTAGATAGCATTTCAGTCTAGAATGAGTCACAATTCATATGTAGCACAGATAGTGAATACTGAGATTAACAACAGGTATATGTGCCTGCAGTTCTGTACAGGTTGTCCTAGACTTACAACCACAAAATTTCAGTTGCTAGGCAAGACAATTTTAAGTGAGTTTTGCCCCATTTTATGACCTTTCTTGCCACAGTTGTTAAGTGCAGCCAATGTCCCCATAGACTTTGCTTGTCAGAAGGTCACAAAAGCTGATCACATGATGCTGGGACATAGCAACCATCATCAATACATACCAGTTGCCAAGTGTCCAAATTTTGATCACATGACCATGGGGATGCTGCAATGGTTCTAAGTGTGAAAAACGGTCATAAATCACTTTTTTCAATGCCATTGTAACTTTGAGCGGTCAGTAAAAAAATAGTAGTAAGTCAAGGACTATCTATACATACAAATACTTGGATTTGATAACTTGGATGATCAAATGAGTTTTCATTTTGAACTAGTGGGAGCCCAGAACAAACCTGTGTACATTCATAGTTGACTCCTATGCAGACCAAACTGATTAATATTCACAGGTTTGATTTCTGTCTCTTGCCAGCATTACACTCACCCTTTCCTTCTTTGGTTCTGCTTCTTCATATCTGCCTTGAACAGCTTGGTTCCTAAATGGTTTCTCAGCTTAATTTTTTGACTTTGATCTTTTTTCCCCACTCCCCATTTCCTTTCTTTTAGATGGTGAAATTGTTTTTTATCACTACGGGCTGAAGGATTTGGTTACAATCCTCTTCTACATCTTCATAGCAATCATTCTGCATGCTGTGGTGCAGGAATATGCACTGGATGTAAGTCTTGCCTCGTGCTCAGTAGAAAACCTAAGTTGCATGAAGGTTTGGCACAGTCCTCCCCTTCTCCCACATTTCTAATCCTGTGTTACAACTGAGATTGTAAAGTAACTTTACTTTACAGTCTTTGTTTTGCGTTGAACTTTATTGAAGCATGAGGTGGGCAGATGTGAATTTTCCTCTTCTTGAATGATATAATCTGTCCTTTTAACCTATCAGGTCTCTGTATCTTTTCCTTTTTCCCCCTTTCTTTCATTTTCCTTGCCTTGGGTAAAATCAGTTTTCTCTTTAGGCATGTTCCTTCTTGTTGGAGGGAGTGGGAAAACTTTTGCTCTCTTCCCCCACCCCATATGGTGGGAGGAAGAGAATTTCTGGTCACAGCTGGTGTTTGCAGTGTCCTATTTTCTCCATCCTGTGCATGGGACGCTAGCAAAGATAGTTTGTTTGGTTAGAGAGAGGCAAAGACCCTTGTGAACTGCTCCAAGCACCATGTTTGGCTATAGCTGAGAGGCAGTTTTAATATCCAGCAGCTTCTGCTTATTTCCAAGTGAAAGAGAGTTGCCACTGTCACCCATGATGAAAATACCTGTCTTTGCCTCCTTCTCTAAAACCCTGCATAAAATTCTGTCCCTGTCTCAGGGAAGCCTGGGATGAGTGAGTGGGGGGGTTTCTGTTTCATTTTGCATGGAAGGAGAATGACCAGCAGCAATAATGGATGCTGAACCGTAAGCCAGGTCAAAATGTGTGATGCCCCCATGTTAGATCGCCAGATCACTTACTTGATTCTCCTGAGAGGGTGTAATGCATATCAGTCAAGCTCTGTCCATGCTTCTTCCTTGCCTTTTCCCTGAGTAGTCGAGTGGAATGCTTGTTTTTCTTCCGCTTTTATTGATTTCTTCTTTTCCCCTAGAAAATTAACCGTCGACTTCATCTTTCCAAAATCAAGCACAGCAAGTTCAATGAATCTGGACAACTGGTAGCATTTCATCTTGCCTCTATGGTTTGGTGCTTATATGTAATAATAACAGTAAGTTTCCTTAATCCTTCCTTCTTTCTTCCCCCCTTCCCCCACTCCCCTCTCTCTTTTCCTGATAGAAACTATGGAAGTAAGATTTAGTAATAAAGAATGCTACATACTTTCTGCATTGATATCTGTTGATATATGCAGAAAAAGAATGTGGTAGCTGTAATCTATATCAGTTTTAACGACATGATGAGAAAAGAACTGAATTTTCATCTTTCAAAACAATCAGAAAATGAATGATTTATAGAACAATAAAAGCAGGCGTGGTGTATTGATTGAAGGAATTCTTTATAGCCAGTGAAAACATTCCAGATCTGTAGGCCTTTTGTTTTTGTTTCAATAGTTACTGCTTGACTTTTCCCCCTAGTATCAAATAGGATATTTTAGACCCATATTTAGCTTGCAGTAAATGTCAAAACTCTCTTTAGCAGAACTTTGCTGAATGAGGATTTGCATGGAGACAGTACAGTACCAC
Source organism: Protobothrops mucrosquamatus (assembly GCF_001527695.2). NCBI lineage: Eukaryota > Metazoa > Chordata > Lepidosauria > Squamata > Viperidae > Protobothrops > Protobothrops mucrosquamatus. The sequence continues at coordinate 212,309 of NW_015386548.1, forward strand.
AGAGGCTTAAATCATCCTCTGTGTCAGAACAGTGATGAATTTGAGGAGAATGGAGTTTGGTTTTATTTACTTACTTAAATTTAGACACCACCCAGACCCAAATTAACTCTGGACTGCTCACAATATATGGTTTTTTCAGAAGTTGGAAGCAGACATATTTTTAACTCACCCAGTAATATTATTTTGATACATCAACATTAAACATTTTTGGCATCAGCGATTGTACTTTGTGGAATACATCAGGACCTAAACGACATGAATGGAGAAAGTGGAGAAATAAGATCAAAGGTATTAAATATTGGGGGAAAGTGAGTGGTAAATCAGAAAAGCAACACAATAGCAGCAGAGACAGACACTGCAAGTTTAGGAATAATGGAGAAGATAAGATGAAGAATGAGTTCAAGGCATACCAGATGTAATCAAGGGAAGTTTCAATGTTAAATTCCCACCACTCCAAAATTAATGCAGTATTGTCATTTGGTTGAAAGATGGTGGCAGTATTATGAAGCAGATTCTGAGGATGGTATTTAAGAACTGTAGTCCTCTTCTTTGAATATTATGATAAATTTTAGTATCTCAAAAAGTAATTAAAACACTTTTCTTAGAGGTGGGCATTTGGTTCCAAAGCAAGAAAGGTACTTCATCATAGGCTTGCTAATTTTACCTGTTGGTAGTGCCCTTAAGAAGTTATGCCATTTTGTATTCAGACTAGTAAAAAAAAATAACATTAATGTTAAGGAGGCATTAGCATGTCAGTGCTGGATCTGAATTACCTTCTACTTTGGATTCAAATGCTGCACATGTCTTGTCATAAAAGTGTCAGATTGGATTGTTAGGTGAAATTCAGCTGGTTTCAAATCTTATGAACATCTTTCCCCCATCTTGGTTATTTTTGCATCTTGTACTTAAGAGTGAGCAAATACTCCAATGAATTAGGGACTAAAATATTCAAGTAATGTCCAAATGTGCAAAACTTTGAGTGCACTGATGTGAACTAAGTACGCTTTCAATTATTAATGGTATAGAAATCTCATTTGGTTTGGGTCCTTGATCTTCTTGATGTGGGTTGTATATGATAAGTATTTTTGTTACAGTTATGGAGTCACAGAGAGCGAATTAGGTGGCTGAATACATTTGTGTAAGTTAATAAATAAATATAAGCAAATCTTCCTGTTGATTTAACCAAATTATACTGAAATATTATTAATTCTGTATGAAAAAGTGCACTTTTTTCCACTTAGTCTCACTTCTAAAACTGCAGGATTTTTATTTCATTTGGGTTTTTTTGCAGTGGTGGGCACCAAGTTGGATAAACTGATTGTGGTTTATTTAATGTTTTTTGGAAGAACTTTTGTTGAGAACTGATGAGGCTAAAGGAAATCATGCTGAATAAATGAATCTCATTGTCTGAATAATTTCAGGTAATCTTAATGGAAAATAGCTGTCAAGGCATATCCATAAAAAGCCAGTTATTCTGTAAGAATAACCCAGAAACATTGAAAGAAATACCACAATTATCATTATGCATGCTTCCAGTTTGGATAAGGCAGCTTTAAAGACAGGAAGATTTTGCCAGTGATAAATCAGAACAAAAGAGAAAAAGGAAGTGAAAGAGCATTTATAAAGCAACCAAGGAAGTGAGCAAGCTTGCCAACCTCAAATAGTTCTGCTTTCTTTTTGTAATTTTTCATTAATTATTTGATGCTCTGTAAATATACTGGCAAGTTGAATGTTTTTGGCAATTGCAAGAAAACCACTTTAAAACCAGCTATTATTACAGTTATTACAGTGCATTTATTATCATTCTATTGCTTGTTGATTTAATTAGTTGAAACGATGCTTTGGAGACGAACATCTGAGCTTCCAAAAGTCCTTTTCAAAATGAAGGAGGTGGGAGTGTCTGTCCCATTGCTTCCATTTCTCACACCTTCCAGCCCATCTGCCTTGAAAGCAAACGGGCTGGATGACTTTTATTTGTGGCTTTTGTAAATCAAGCTTCTCCCTTTCTGTTCTTTCCAAATGCCACCCATTTATTCCTTGATGTCTTAACTAGGGCCTCTTGTTGCCTAAGAAATTGTTTAAAGCTGTTAATGTGCTTTAATCTTGCAGGTTACAGAGCCACAATATTAGGAATTGAGATTGCTTCTTTAGGCACTTCTGAAGTTTGTCAGCTCAGTTCTCAGCTGATGGGCTTCTGGATAATTTTAGTGTCTAGATTTCCAATCTATTTTGGGTTTTGCTTTTTTTTTTTCCTTCAGTTTTTGTTCTATCCTGGTGGAAACCTGTGTTTACAGGATAGAAAGAAGTACTAATGTGTTTAGTTCCTACTATCTTTGCTTTCTAGGAACAGAGTCATAAGAGTGTGTGAACCTTTTGCTAGATGAAACTGTCGGTTTTCCTTATTCCCACTTTCTCTTTTTCCTTATCATGCTGCTCAAAAACAGGCCTTACAGTTAGGAACCATCTCTTTTGTTTGCTCCCAATGGTAATCAATTAGAAAAATGCTACTGTGGCAGTCTTATTTGCTATCAGAACAAATGGTTGATGATTGCACAATTAATAAAAACTGCTTTATTCCTTCCTGTTTGATTACATTACTTTTTCTGGTGTTTCTATTATGAATTTACATGAAGATCTTAAAAATAATGTCTGAAGGCACCAGTGTCCCTCCAGACCTCTTTCTTGGACCTACCAGGTTTCCAATCCATCTGACATGTGGTTAGAGATGTACCAAGCATTTCACATGAGAATATATAATGTTGTAGGGTTTTGCTCTGGAATAGGCCGATATGTGCATCTCTTGGGTTGCTTGGAACAAGAACAACTTTGTGTTCCTAAATGAATATGTTCTGGGGCTGCAGTGTATCCAGAAACCCATGTGTTGAGAACTGAACAGATAAAACTCAGAAGGGTTTAACACATTGAACTACATCATATTCTGGATCATCTTCCACAAAAGTATGAGATAGCTCTGAAATGCATAGAGTGGCCTATTACAAAGGGAAAAAATATAACATTATAAAATTGGATTTTCTTCTTTGGAAACATTTAATAAATAACTACTTTTGAAATATTTAAATTAAAAGAAATGAAAAAGTAACATGCTGCAAAACAAAGCAGTAGAATCTAGAAGTATCTTTGCAAAATCCAATTTGGGTTGGTCACCAGGATTAGGGGTTCCGAGTGACCCTCCAGATTGGATCTTGCAACATTATCCTGGGATACATATATTTGCCTTCATTCATGAGAAGTATCTTTCCTTCCAAGAATGCCATTAAGTTTTTCCAAGAGACCTAGGTTGGTGTAATGGTGAAACATCAAGATGCTGGCCTAGAAACTAGGAGCCTGGGAGTTCTCGACTTCCATTAGACATTAAATTCTGCTGGCTAACTTTGGGCCACTCATTCTCTCTGCCTAACTCATTTCACAGGGTTACTGTTGTGGGGAAACTGGAAGGTAGGAGTATAAAATATGTTAGTCCCCTTGAGTTATCTATAAAAAATGTGTACTAAAATAATAATAATGGAGAAGAACACAAATATGATAGGAGCTGGAGTCTATTGCTTTCTTCTGAAATATGTATATCTGTCTAGCAAAAGGGGAAGTAATGAAAATTCTGCAGAATGGGTTGAGAGCTCTAGGGGAGGTGGCAGAACTTTAATAGATGTTTTGCAAGTGACATTATCCTCACTGCATCTATTTTGTGAATGGGAAAGCCTTTCCAGAGTGGCTGTTGTGGAGATACTCTTAAAATGGTCTCATAATTCCAAATTTGCCCAAAACTTTGGACACCTTTCATCTAAACTTTTAAAGCAGCATATGTAGTGTCATAGAGAAAAAAAGAGTGTAGGGAAAAAAGGAGAATAGTAATTATTTTAACCCCCTCCCATCTTTGGAGGTATCCTGTACCCTTTGCAGATACCCCTTCCCACCACATTGCTTATATGAGTGATTAATATTGTAAAATAGCTTGGGAAGTTGTTACTATAATCTAACTAAGTTTTAAAATATGATACAGATGGTCCTCAACTTATGACCACAATTGAGCCCAAAATTTCCATTGCTAAACAAGACAGTTGTTAAGTGAGTTGCTCCCATTTTACAACCTTTTTTTGCCACAATTGCTAAGCGAATCACTTCAGTTGTTAAGTGAATCATGAGGTTATTAAGCAAATCTGGCTTCTCTCATTGACTTTGCTTGTCAGAAGCCAGATGGGAAGGTTACCAATGGTGACCACATGGCCCCAGGGTAGTGCAATGTCATAAATATATACTAATTGCCACATGATCATGGGGATGCTGCAATGATCCTAAGTGTGAAAAACAGTCATGTCACTTTTTTTCATTGCCATAGTAACTTCGAACGGTCACTAAACAAATGGTTGTAAGTTAAGGACTACTTGTACAGTGAGCCTTCCCCAAGATTGATTCACCTTTCTCATTTCTTTTAAACAAATTGACTTTACTTTTAAACCATTCAATAATAGGAATTATCTGGGCTCTCAAAGAAAAGAAAAGCTAGACTCCTCATCTACAACTGATTTTCCTTTGCAGAAGGCTCTTTAGCTTTTGATACATAAGTTGCCAGCCACTTGGATATCAGCGGGAATATTATCCGAATTAAACAACAATTGGTTCTGAGGGCAACAGCCAGTTCCATCCTGCCTCCTCCTCCTCCTCCTCCTCCTCCTCTTCTTTTAGTTTGGTCAACATACTGGACTTTTGTTCTGGATGAAACCCTTGGGATTCCCAGAATTGCCTTGATCCCTTGCAACAGTGATGGCAGCCAGTGAGAGAGCCAACATGAGGAGCCCAGCCTACTGCTGGAGACCCCAAGTTCTTCTCTCACCTGAGCTTGTGGGGCTCTGCCTCTGAGGGAAAGGAAGAATTTTAAGAACCAGTTCATAAGAACCAGTCCAAACCAGCTAGATGGATTATCCGGATTGCTGATGACTACTTTAGCATGCGCCACAAGAATTTGTGTAAGGGTCATTACAGCAAAGATGGGCTGCTGACTTATGTGTCTTCCTCTGATTTTCTTCCTCTCTCCAGGAAGGATACTTATCAGACCCCAAACGTCTGTGGGAAAGCTACCCTCATGTTTATCTCCCGTAAGTATTTGGTAATTTTTATTTCTACCCTTCAAGAGTGCCACCGCATAATCATTGTACAACTGAACAAAACCACTTCCTCCTTCTTGGTTATCTGAGGTCCGCAGTGAGTAATGGTGGCAAAAAACGGTATTCAGGGCTTCAGAGTTCTAAAGCAATCTCATAGCTCCCTCCTGTGAACAATCCCAAGATTGCAAGCAAAAACCTAGCTTTTTCAAGGGGAACAAAGAACACCCCCAGCTCCAAGAGATGCAGAGTCTAGCTGGCAGTGAGAAGGGACTTCATGTTTCTGAGAGGAACAGGAGTTGTATTGGGTAGAAGGATGACACAAGGCAATTACAGACACTTGACATATCTGGGTAAGACTGGAGTTTTCTCTTTTTTCTCTCTCTCACGTTTGAGGGGAGATAATAATAATAATAATAGTAATAGTAAAGTTGGAAGGGACCTTGGAGGTCATCTAGTCCAACCCCCTGCTCAGGCAGGAAACCCTATACCATTTCGGACAAATGGCTGTCCAGTCTCTTCTTAAAAACCTCCAGTGTTGGAGCATTCACCGCTTCTGGAGGCAGGTTGTTCCATTGGTTAATTGTTCTAACTGTCAGGAAGTTTCTCCTTAGTTCTANGCTTCTTGTCCTGCCTTCAGGCGCCTTGGAGAATAGCTTGACTCCCTCTTCTTTGTGGCAGCCCCTGAGATATTGGAACACTGCTATCATGTCCCCCCTCATCCTTCTCTTCGTTAAACTAGACATACCCAATTCCAGCAACCGTTCCTTATATGTTTTAGCCTCCAGTCCCCTAATCATCTTTGTTGCTCTTCTCTGTGCTCTTTCTAGAGTCTCAACATCTTTTTTACATTGCGGTGACCAAAACTGGATGCAATATTCCAAGTGTGGCCTTACCAAGGCATTGTAAAGTGGTATTAACATTTCACGTGATCTTGATTCTATCCCTCTGTTAATGCAAGTCTGTCAAGATCCTTCTGTATCTTAAGCCTGTCTTCTGGAGTGTTGGTTATTCCTGCCAGCTTGGTGTCGTCTGCAAATTTGATGAGTTCCCCATCTATCCCCTCGTCCAAATCGTTGAGGAAGATGTTGAAGAGCACTGGGCCCAGAACAGAGCCCTGGGGCACCCCACTACACACTTCCCTCCATGTAGATGCAATTCCATTGAGGACCACATGCTGAGTACGGCCGGTCAGCCAGCTACGGATCCATCTGGTGGTGGTGCTGTCTAACCTGCATTTTTCTATCTTATCAAGTAGTAGGTTGTGATACTGGTTTTACTTTTATTTTATTTTTTTCACAAAAGGCATGGAGAGCACCCTTGGCTTAAATGGAGAAGTGGGGTGACTCTACCCATGCACGCCTTTCTCCATTTAAACTGCGCTCTCAATAGCTCCACAAAGAACATGCAGCGAGGAAAAAAAAGGTGGCACTCTTGACGTTGATCCAAAAATGATAGTAATATAACTCATGTACATAATGAAGAAGCAAGCAGTTTCTTAATATGCTTCGTAATATCATTTCTTTGCCCTCCAAGAATTTGTCATGCTTTATGTCAACCCCAAGGGGGAAGCGTTTCCAAATAAGAATTTTATTTTACAGTGCAAGCAAAGAACTTTACAGGTGTTGACTTCCAGTTGTAATCCTCCCTTGTTTGGTCATTACTCTGGTAATTTTTTCTGATGATTATTTTACCAGAAGCCAAGGGCCATGTCAGGCATTACATTTTTCCAAAGCTAATTACTCTGTGTGAAAAGAAGAGAGAAATGTATATTTCTCTGTGTGTTGCCTAGTTCAGAAATCAATCTCTGTGGTTTCACAGACTTCTTTGACCATGTGCCTTTCAGCAAATCCTAAAATTCCCAGTGAGCCAAGTTGCTCTCCAATCATATCTGAAGCTCTTGCTACGAACATTTCTCCTAATACTTCAAGGACTTTTAAACGTTTTTAAAAGGTCTTTAACCTTTCTTTTGTGGGCGGAGGCAGCAGCAAAATAAGGCACTAGTATTTAAAGTCGTTAAGTTTGCTTGGTATTCCACAGATAGGTAGAAAGATTTTAATTTGTCCAGAAGATTCTCAGAACAGAAAATAAAAGTAAGATCTTCCTAGTTTGAGGACCCTTAGCTAGCACTTGTCTTCTGGTTCATAGATATCTTTCATTATTCCCACTGCTAAATATTATTAATCTGGTTGGTTGCCACCTGATTCTACATTATATCCTTTGGATGCAGTGTGTAGTTGAGACAGTGACTATATGTAGCCCTGGGTTCCTAAAGTTTCTGTTCTTTAAGGAATTAAACAATTGCATTGAATTAAAATTGGACTGCCACTAATGTTGCGATTCCTGTTTATGATGTCCAGCAAAAGGTCATGCCCATTACACAGGCACCAACTGTTCAAGCATGAAACTTGCATTTCTTCCTGAGAAAACACAGTAGTATAACATGGATATGTGCTTCTCTGTCGGTGGAATCAAAATACAGTGGGGTATTACAATTAGCAAAAGTAGCTTGTTTCCCTTCTTTTTCCATATCATAGAAAGAGGTTATAGTGCAAATAACACCACTGGTGCTTGGTAATTTAATTATTTGGGAGTAGAATAGATATTACCAACTGCTGTGGGATGCTACATATTGATGGCTGGTTGTTATATTCCAAAGTGAATTTGGAAATGTTGTTTCCCAAAACAACTTCACAGCAAGCTGCTTCCTAAAGGCATGTTCGTAACACAGTAGGAAGAACCAGAAGAACTATGTAACTGTTTGCTCAGTGCTATTATTTGTTACATTCTAGGTTCCAGGTTAAGTTTTTTTACCTTTGTCAGCTGTCCTATTGGCTGCATACATTGCCTGAATTATATTTCCAGAAGGTGCGGAAGGTGAGTGCCAACTCAATGAGCTTTCTCTTCACTTTTACTTTAATGTACGTTTCAGAGGCTGAAATAATTACCCTCAAATTCACCATTACAAAACTGTCCTTTCCCCGGATAAGACCGCTTCTCCACCTACAACAGAGACCCCCTGATATTAGCCCATTAGCAAGTTGGTTAAATAAATGCATAATCTGCCAGTGTGGCAGAAGATACCAGGAGCTGGCTTTCCTGCTCCTGTAGCTAGGATGGGAACCAGACTGACTTACAGAATCATTCCCTGCCACTTGGCTATAATGTTATCATGATAACTCACAGAATCAGGCTGAGCAGAAGATTTTGCAAATGGATTCGTATAAAGCTTACGAATAATCCTGATTCTAATCCCCAGTTGCTTTGGGAACAGCCTAAGACAGTGATGGCGAACCTTTTAGAGACGGAGTGCCCAAAACCTGGCCCCACCCCTGCCCCACCCCCGCTCTGCCCCCCATCCCCTGTCCCGCCTGCCCACAGGGCCACTCACCACCTCCAGGGCCCGCCGCAGATCGCCCAGGCAGCCCAGCAGTGCTATGCGGCCACACCCTCTGCCCGCGCCCTGCAGCATCAACTGCATGATGGGGTGTGAGGGCAGAGTCTTGTCTATGCTGCCTGGCTGCCATGTCCTTGGCTGCGCTGCTCCATGTGGGCCACGCTCAGGGGCAACTCTCCTTCAGGGGGGCTGCTGGAGAGGAGGGGGTCGCAGGGGGAGGCAAGGCTGGGGCAACAGCACGTGTGCCCACAGAGAGGGCTCCGAGTGCCGCCTCTGGCACCCGTGCCATAGGTTCGCCACTACTGGCCTAAGATAATGCAGATATAAACAACTGGTTTCCCTGTATTTTTAAAATTAACACTGACTTCCTTATTTCCTAGGAAGAAATTCCACGTCAGTTGCAATACATCACCCTTTATCTAGTGCATATATCAGGAGCATATCTTTTAAAGTAAGTGTTACTGAGCCCTTTATTTAATACACCAGTTTAACTGGGAGTTCTATGAGTTCCAGTCCTGATTTAGGCACAAAAGCTGTCTGAGTGACTTTGGACCAATCTCAATCTCTTACATTTTTAGAAAATATAAGTATTTTCGGAAACAAATGCCATAGGCTTTGGTCCATATTGCACATATCATGTTACCGGTATTTTAATTTAGAAGTTGCCGGTGTTTGATAAAACACATCAGGATTCATTGATGGACGTTGTAAGGGAAGGGTGAGATACGATTTATTAACACTTCTGCCCATCATCAGTACCCAGTTTTGCTCACTCACAGAGTTTTCGTGGAGAAAGTTCAACAGGCATGAAACATTCTTCCTCCTTGTCTCTAGCCTCACCCGCCTGGGACTAATCTTGTTGCTGTTGCAGTATGTTGCTGAATTCCTCTTCCACATGGCTCGTCTATTTTATTTCACAGATGAAAACAATGAAAAGTTGTAAGTGCTCTTTCCTGAACTTTAGATAATGGGACCAAATCTTCTAAAATTCACCAGTAAACTTTTTTTTTTGTAATACTGGATCGCCCTTTCTAATGTGCTATATCATGTGTCACTGCTAAAATAAAGCTACTGCTAACATAACTTGAATGTGATGGCTTATTAGCCTGGAAGTAAAATTCCTTTTTCTATTAAGTAGGAGAAATCTTAGATTCCCAGTTCCAATCTATGAAGATAAAGAATTATATGGACAAATTAATTTGTCTCAAACATTCAATACTTGATGCAAACCTGTTTATCAAAAACGAGATGATTGATCTCAACTTTCAACGTTACTGGAAGATCTGCATTCTTAATGATTGATATATCAGATCTATTGATGCAGAATTCGGGATACTTTGACAATATTCCAGAGAACAGTGCATAATGACAGTTGCTATAAAGTGAAATATGACACATTTTAATGCAAGAATCATTTTTTGTTTTTAATTTCATAAGGTTTAATGCATGGGCAGTAGTTTTTGTCATCTCACGGCTTTTCACCCTCACCCTTTCTGTGCTGGTCATTGGCTTTGGGTTGGCTCGAATGGAGAACCAGGCATTTAACCCTGAAAAAGGAAACTTCAACACTTTGCTTTTCAGGTAAGTTTTTTTTATGAGTTGTGTTTCTGGATGCTGAAGAAAGATGGCTTGGAAAAAAGATGATTGGAAAAAATAGGGATTGTCATTTCATCTCTCTATTCATTTAGAATTCACATTTCTTACGCATGATAAATAGATTGGGAGAAAGTAGCAGCATTATTGCTTCTTCTTCTGTACATATTCCTTTAGTTAAAAAAAACCCTTGCCTTGATGGCTTTAATTTTGTTAACTAGTACAGTGACACCATTGTTAGTAGGAATTGGCCTTTGTTGAAAAGTCCACTCTTCACTACTGTTTTAAATCTGATGGAACAAAGCAATCCTGGCTAGGGGAAATTGCTTTGTAGCATTAATTTTGATATAATGCTTAATTAGGATTAATATTAATAGGAAAGCATGTAAGGAATTCATTCTAGAAATTGGGTGGGCATGAACTCTCCCATCGCCCACCCCAATCTTCTGTGACTGACTAATCATAAAGTAATCATAAAAATCAAATGGCACTATTTTCTTACATTCCTGGGTTTTTATTTCATACAAAAATGGGTGTGAAGAGTATGTTTAAAGCTGTGATATAATAATGTAATAAGGTAATATAATAATGATACTATTATAGAACTCATGTTCTAGGTAAATGAAGACAATAATTTTAAAGTAATAAGCTTGTTAGTGTCTTGTGCCATGAAGCAACTGAATAAAGACAGCTATCATATTTTAAAGATTTTGTGCATAGTTGCAGAGCGAAACAAAAATCCTACCTACCAATGTAAAAGTTGACTGCAGAGTTCCCGGCTTCTTGGGATTTGCCAACCTCAGTTTCTCTCATCTTAAGTCATTCCAAAAAGGAAACCATTTCCAGGACAGTTAAATTGCTGTAACTTGTGGGAGTGGTCTTGACTTATTTCCCTGAGGAAGTTGTAATGCTAAATAGGATTACTTGCTCCTCCCTTTAACCGCAGAGGGACAGCCATCTCTTCCCTGTTTCCCAGTTAACAGAGGACTGTTCAAGTGATCATTGAGGAAGAGCGACCCGGGTTCCCCAGGTGCCCCTTGGCTCACCCCTGAAGCAGCTTGTGACTGCATAGAGGTGATGATTGTCACCCTAGAACAGGCCAGATCCAAATGTGCTTATTCCAAATATGTTTACTTTGCCTCCTCCTAGGATGGGCGTGTTGCTTCTGGTGTGTTTCTCACAGGCCTGGATGATGTGGCGCTTCATTCATTTCCAGTTGCGACGCTGGCGTGAATACTGGAATGAGCAGAACACTAGAAAAAGGATTCCAGCCACTGCCCACTTCAAACAGCAAGTAAAGACAATGAAAAGGGAATCTGGTGAGCATCCAGCCTGATTGACCATGTACTAAAGCTGCAGAATGCCTCTTATTGATCAGTTCAATTGCAAAATGTTGATGGACTAAACTGACTAAGTGGGAAGTAGATTTTTAATTAAATGCTTTAATAAAAGTATTTATTAAGAATGAAAAACATTACAAGAAAATATCAAAGATTTAGGAGCAGGAGAGAGGGAATGTCTCCTTTAAGCAACGGACCTTCTGTGACTTGCACTCAGTCACCCAGCACCAAAGTGTGCATTTCATTCAAAATATTATTTCCATGAATATGCAGCATAGGTTACTTTTATTATACATATAAAGGGCAATGATGAACAATATAATGCACATCAATATGCAAAGATTTTACTGAATAAAAATATGCAAATAAGGGACTTACTCTGGTTCAAGCTTTTTGGTTCAGCCGTGGCATTAATGCCCTTGCTATGCTAGAAATACTTATGTGATGCTGCTTCTTTCTATTTTATTGTCTTGTGGATTTTGCAAGGGAAGCCTTCTTCACTGTGATTTCACTCAGTAGCTCTGCTAGTTAAAGATTCTAGGGAATTTGGTCCTACTCATTTGGGGAGCATGAGGTTGAGGAAATCTGCAGTGGGCAGTGAGGTGACATGACATTTCTGAAGAAGACTGTTTCTCGGTGACCTAACTGGAAGCCTCTTATCAGCTACCACTGTCTGACTTTCAAGAGAATAATAGAGAAACCAATCTGTTAAAACAAATTTCTCATTATTATTCCCCTTCCCCATTCCCCATTACAGGTTACCATGAAAATGGATTAGTAAAGGCAGAAAATGGTACCTCACCACGGAACAAGAAACTCAAGTCTCCGTAGAGCCAAAGCACAGCCTACATGGGATGTTTGAGGAGGAGACAGAGGTGCAAGAGTGAGGACTCTGGAAATAAGAAGCACCTTCCTCTCTTTTGTCCTCACAATGCTCCAACTCAAGTGATGCGCCCACAGAGTGAACCAAGCTCTCTCTCTCTCTCCTCCCCCATCCCTATGTCTTTCTGTCTCTGTCTCTCTTTGCAATAACCAAAAGGCCTTCATCCTTGACACCAAAAGCTTTTCCTTGTCCTTTTGTGTATTGTGCAATTCAAAAAAAAAATTTTTTTTTTGCTTGTTTTCATGCCCCCAGAAATGTTTTGTTTTGTTTTTTTATAACCCTGTTCCCAACATAATATCTTTTTTTTTCTCCTTCACTTCCTTACATCTGTTTTTTGGCTTGGAGAGATTGCAGCTTCAGCCCATGATGGAATTTGGTTCTGGGAGTAAATTTGAGGGACTGTAAGTTCTCGTTTCACTAGAAAAGGCACTCTTGCAAGGACAGGTTTTGAAAAAAGAAAATGCAGTTTCAGTCCTGTTCAAAGAGCATCCTCTGATCTAAATTCTGTAATTGTGTTAGATATTCAGTAAGCTTTGTAAAATGGTTAGGATTTGTCAAGTTTTCAAAACATGATGGAAAGATACAGATGGCTATTTTTATCTGTTGGTGATTTATCATGCACAATTTTCAAAGTTAAAGTTTCATTTGTAGCTTTAGCTACATTCTGAAGACTGGAACAGATATGGTCCTCTTTCTTATCTTTCCCTTCTGGTCCTAAAACAGAATTAACGTTTTCTTAGAAACAATTGAATTTTCCTAAAGCAGGAGAATGTACTTGTCCTATCAGTTTAGTATGTGTGAAGTATGATTTCCATCTTCATTGTTCTAGGAAGCCTCAGCCTGTAGTGTCTTGAGGGAAGGAAGAAGCTTCTCCATTCATTTAAACGGGAGCTCAGGGCATTTGTACTAGTGAAGAAGAGAAGACTGTGACTTAATCATAAGAGGATAATATCTTTTATGTTGAAGATTTTATCTGTTGACCTTCTTAAGAAAGTGCTAGTACAGTCTTGTTGTTTGAGTCATTCATGTTTAACTCCATCCAATCATAGGATAGTAATATTTTGTCTATGAAGTGTACTTCTATGCATATTTTCTCAGAAGTAAATTCCAGCAAATTCAGAGAGGCTTACTCCATTTCATTGTGGTATAGAATTGCAACCTGTCACTTGTTTTCCCAAGCACCTCTTTTTCTAAGTTGCATCTAATAAGTTTCTGAATTCATGCCTGCCCTAGTGTTCTTATTCCTAAAAGTATAGAGATTGTTTTTATTCAGATTGAAGGCAATTTAGTTCCTAGTTGCTTAGTAGGTTCAATTATGAAAGATAGTAGGGGAGGGGGAGAGAAGGAATAATGTCTCAAAAGGGGAGAGCCACAATGTGTAAAGTTGGTGGATGTTATTAAAAGTGAAATCTACCTCGGAAGCCACCCATTCCTACATTTCTTTTAGCTAAGTTGATTTGGCACCTACAAAACAATTGGGGTTGTTCACACAAAATTTTTAGAGTTACTTTGTACATCTGTAATGTTCTTTGTTTTCATGAAAATTGTCTTGTGTTCTCCTTTGTGCGTGCTTAAGCTCATCTTATCCAGCAGGGTTGCTTCATGACTGTCTTATTTTAAGCCCTATGCAACTGGATCATCTTATGATGTTGTTCTCCTTTTCAAGTAATACAAAGAAGAAACTTTTGATTCCTATTCTCTTTTGCCATAATTTGGAATAGAACGATCCATTTCATTAATAAATTGGATGAAATCAATAGAACACATACTTAGTGGTTGGGTGTCGCAAGATTTAACTCAACTACTCCTTTTTGTGAATGCTTTTATTGTATCTAAAGACCTGCCAAACCAAATACATTAGCCATGAGTTTCATCCTGCCAGAGCATCTCTGGTTTGCATTTAGATCAACTGCTAAGAGGATTGCTGCAGTCTTAGCAGATAGCAGTGCATGATTAATGAGTAGCGATAAGTTTCTTGAGTCAGGGATATAGCTTAGCTGTAAAATTTTGGGGGAGTTTAAGAAGTAAACAAGACTCTATAAACTGCTTACAATATTTGTATCTCTGAAGAAGCATATGTCTCTTTTTATCCTTCTCTTGCAATGGACTTTAATGCTGCTTGGCACTACTTGAGACCGTACAGAGAGCTATTTTTTTTTCTTCCCACCAAAATCTTGAAATTTTCAGATCAGAGCCCTTCTGAGCTGAAATCAACTATACCATATTGTGCCTGTCACTCCTTAGCTCTTATTGAATTCTAAATATACCTCATCCGTACCATTTTTATACAGGAGTGAAGGACTAAACTGGGTTAGTGTTGGTGCTAAATAGGTCAGGTGGGCGGGCCAACTTACATGCATATGTGAATGCAATAGCAATATTGCTTGAGCCCAATAGAAAGCCCACCACTATTGCAAAGTAGGTATGTATGGCTTCTACCACCAGAAGAATAACTCTTGGTCCTGTGTGGCATGTTGATGATCACCTTGCAATAGTGGGTGCAATAAAATTGCCCTGATTTTTAATTGTTTTGAGTCTCTGGAAGACATAATGAGTTCACTTTACTCTTTTAAGTTTTTCCCCAAAGCTACCAAAATGCAAAAAATAAAAATAAAAAAAAATCTAGCCAAATATTTTACTTACATCTTTTTGGGAGTGCTTTGGGGACCATGAAATATATGTGCAATTTGTAGGCTTTCTTTTACACCAATTCTTTACATCAGTGTTCCAAATTGGAATTCTTTATGCTTTTTATTAATTCTGATCTATCTTATCAAAGGGAGTTTTTCTGACTTTGCACCAAGCTCAGTCAAAAGACTTAGGTTTTCCAAAGAGCTAGTTCTGAAAAGCTGCAGAAAAGCCTCCAAACAGGCCTTACTCTGACCCAGTTGGCCCAACTCCTTTCATCCAGCACCAGGTTTTCAATTGTAGTACAATTTTGTGCAAGTGCCTTACATTATCACATAGCCTTTCCAATCTTTTTATCTTTCATATTGGTTTTTCTTTGTATATGTATTGTTGTAGTTCACTTATACTGTATGCACTAGTTTAGCTATTCAACAAGGGGGCAGCTTTTGCTGAATGCTTTGCTTCAATTTCTATGCCTTTTTGACCATAAGTAGTTGCCTGATGAGTGTAATTGTTGGAACTATTCTAGATCCAAGAATCCCTTTTGTAATACGGAACAAACCATAATATCACAAACATTTCCATAGCAGGCTAGATGCTCTTGGTTTTAATTTTGGATGTGTCATTGTAGTTCTAAAACTTTTTGAGCAACTGCTTTTGAGCATCTTTCATAGCGTATGTTGCTAGAATTAGAAGTTATGCTTAGTTTTGTAATTATTTAGGAACGGAGCCTTTAAAAAACACTAAGCTGCAATTCTAAGCAGAAGTTACCCATACAGAAGACATCGCCAATTTGTGCCACTTTTTATGGAGAATTGTCTTCTATTTTTGGGTGCTTTCATTCTCAAAATAAAAGATGTTGGTGTTACAATAATAGTGAAAATAACTTAGAGGGAGTTACCTTTCCTCTCCAGCACTAATGGTCTGCTTCAGATTGCTGTCTCAGTAGATGTATGTGGATGTAAAGAGAGACAACCCACCAACACAAATGGGATTTTAACCTAAGGGTGCCTTTGTATGAGTAAACATAGTCTCACTCTAAGTTAAACAATAAGAGCCTTAATCTTAACTTCTTGGTTCTTCTATACTTTGCTTCTCCCGTTACTCAATTAAAAATGGTTGCATCAATTTATGATCTGTTGTGAGTGACCTCATCTTGAGGAGAAGAAATGGGAAAAGTAGTTCTCCATAATTTAATTATATTTGTTTGGGTTGGGGGCAACATCATTAGCTCTGGGACTTATTCTTCATTTAATACAGAATTAAGTGTGGAAAACCTCATAGTGCCTTTCCTTTCTTTCTTGTTCTAGGTCAAGGGTAAGCAAATGTTTTGGGTCAAAGCATGTTTGGATTTTTGAGAACATATGCTGAGCATGCTTGCAGAATGAGTGTCAGGTTAGATATGGTCAGTCACAAAATACCCATTTAACAAATGATACACTAGATATTATTTGTTACCCAGTGGGACTTCAGGGTTGCAGATAATGCTAGAGGCTGGTGCTTCATTTTAAAGTATGCCACCGTCCTAATTTTATTAATTTTGTAAAATTGAAACTTTTTAAAAAGTTAGAACAGAGCATGATGGGGTTCAAGAAGTTGCAATGGGCATGAATTTGCCTATCCCTGGCCTAGAGGGATCAACAGATATGTAGCATAATATTGAGATCTAACTAAGCGTTCCAAAGCTCAGTTAGTAGATCTTTGTGATTTTGGAAATAGCATATGGCTTGCTTTTCTTCAAAGTATCCATGTGATAAAGCAGCTAGCAAAACAATTAAATGTCCTACCCATACAATTTTTTTAGGCTTTGTTTTTTAAACAAATTGTAGGTGTTATGTAAAATGTATTGTGAAGGTTGCAGATAATTTGCTGTCAGTCTGGTTGAAATTAAGATTTTGTTGTTTCTGATACAATTAAGTGGAAAACCGTTTACCTCTATACATTCTTTTGTGTCTTCCAGAAAAAAAAAATCTTTATTATCCTGAAACCACAGCTACATCAGGGTTATTTCTAAGGGCTTTGTTTTGTTGACCTTCTTCAGAAATTAAGTATTATAATTGTTCTTCAAATGACTGTATAGAGCAGAAAATGTTACATTAGAAGTGTACATGGCTGGGTTTTTTCCTGTTAGTAATTCTAATTACGGACCAAATCTAAGCCTAATCTTGCATATTTAAATTTAATCTTGTTGTCTCCTGGTTTGTAGGGAGGGAGGGGACAATTTTTGGGGATTTTTGTTCTCAACATTTTGTTCCCACTGCTGAAAAATCCAATTTATGATTTTTTGTTATTGTTAAAGAGCTTTTATGAAAGCAATCTGTGATACAACTATTTTTCTGAAATAAAAAAGGCATAGAATGATGAAAAGTATCATTGTTTATTCAATACTAAGTTGTTCCTCACCATTAACTATGAAAACATGGTTCCTAACCAGCTTGGTGTTCATTGCTGTAGGCTTCCTTCTTGCCTGCCTGAGGAATATCGGAATATTTGAACATGTTTGAAACTCTTGTGGAATATGCTGAGATTGTGAGAAGTCCCAACGAAGAAAATCCTGGACAGAGCAAGCGTAGTGGCTCTGTTGAAACATATGACATAAAACTTGCTTGGTTCTTATATGTAGACCTAAGTAAGTTTTATCCTTTCTTAAATGAAGGCTTATAATTTTACTTGTTTCAGGCAACAGAAAGGAAATCATATTAGTAATAGACTGCCATTAAATGTCTTCTCCTCCCACTTTAGGGACTGAAAAGTTCTGAGTCCTAAGGTTCTTCTAATACAGGGTGTCAAGCTGGCAGCCCGCAGGCCAGTTGCATCACACAAGTCATGCCCATCCCGGCTCCATAAAGGCAAAAATGTCATTATACGTCACATGACACGATCGAGTTTGACACCCATGTTCTAATACATGTTTTCAATTTCACTGGGGCATAAGATGAATGGTTAAGGGATTTAACTTATCTGTGCATTTGATATAATAGTAAAATAATTTTATATGCCACCTGACTCGCAGTAACTCTGGATGATTTACAAATTGTTAAAAACATTTTAAAACAAGTAACAATCCAATTCTGGATTGAAACAAAGAAAGAAAAGGAGTGTCAATTTCACTCACTGAAGGCCTCAGTGAAAAACCACATATTTGGAGTCCAATAGTGTGGCAGTCATACAAATCGGAGGAACTGCATTCCAGAGCACAGGCACTGCTACATAGAAGGAACACTTCCAGGGACCTGAAAGATGGAACCCAGAGCGCGCCAACCTTACCAGACTGAACCAGCTGGGATACACTGTGGGAGACAGGCATATTGTTCATAACCAATGAAGTAGGTCTATTACTAAAAGACTAAAGGATAATTACATTGACACAGAATCCCACAAGTGTTTTTGCTTCCCAGGCAATAAAATAAGAGAACTACCCATAATTACATGCATTAAGATAACCACCCTCACTCTACCAGAAGGATCAGACCTGTGATAGACTGTTTTTGCCATGTAATCTGGAAAGCTGAGTATATGATTAAAAAAAGGAAGAAATACCAGAGCAGCTTTCAATAATTAGCATTTTTAATAGAAATTGATCTTGTATAGCTGGTAACTGCTAGTTTTGAACTGATCAACACTGGAAAGCTCTGAGGAAATCAGGGTATCTTATCTGATTTTCTCCATGAGAACACATCTTAATAAGCTGCAAAAAGAGAAAGAAGCCAATGAGAAGTTGCAAATGCCATAATGTCATGTTTTTTTAATTGCCACATGTTCTAAGAGCATGTACAGTTAATCTGCAGTAATACGATTTTTGTTTCTAATCTTCAGAATAGAACATAAAAAAACAGGCTGTTTCCTTTTCTGATAATTTCTCTAAATTGCTGGATTCTTGGGGTATGTGAAAACATAGACATAATATGCTATTAGGAGAAGGAAACAACTGGCTATATAATGTAGTTTTACCAAGAGAACTTTTTTTATCATTTTCTTTCTCACATTTCAATTTCAAATCTATTACTTATTACAAAATCCAAAGGAAGTCCCTGCTATTCAAATAAAATCTGACATCTAAGTAGCAAACTGGCTAAAATGGAAAAAAAATCAGGAATAATCTATGTTCTTTTAAACTGAAATAAAAAAGAATAACAATGGGATTTGTAACAAACATATACCATTGAGTTAAATACAGGTTGTCTTGAGTTATGATGATGTATTCAATGACCCTTTGAAATTACAGCAGTACTGAACAAATAATACCCGGTTTCTGAAGTTATGGCCATTGCAAGGCCACCTTTGTCCTGTGATCAAAATTCAGGTGTTTAGCAGCCCACCCACACAACTACAGGGTCACTTCAACACCTGCCACTCACCTATCTCCCCCATTTGTGCCATGGGCTCCACCACCCCAGTTGATCTTTACCATATTCTTGCTCCCAATGCTGACCAAGCATGTCCAGCCTTTGCGAGGCTGTTACTGATGGTCACATGAGGCTTTTCCTCAATGTCACAAGTAGCAGCATTCTTGTGAGACCTGGGGAAGAAGGCCTCAAGTGGCCAGGCCAGGTATGCGTCAGCAGCAGCAGGAGCAGAAAGACAGCAAAGTTCAGCTACAGTACCAGGGGCTTCTGAATGCAGGGCCACTTAGGCTACCGTGGCTGGGACTTCTTGGGGCAGCTGGGGCTATGCATCACATTGCTGGGCCAGGGTGTGGCTTCCCAAGGTAGCTGCAGCTCAGGGGTTTCTTGCAGCCTGAGCTACAACATGGCAAGCAGTCCCACAACTGTGAGGTTCTGAAGCTGCTTGCCACCCCACAAAGCAGGTCGCAGGCTGACCAAAAGGACAGAGATTAGGGGAATAGGCAGTTGGGAGGAGTTGTTGGGAAGAGATTCCCTTATCTTGGAAGAACTGAGCATGGGGCTGAGAGGGATCAAGCTGGGAATGGCTTGGATTGGGGTGGGTCCTTGGCTAATGACCAATGGAATTCAATTAATGATGGCAATGGTGAGTGCCAGAATTGCTGTTGCTAAGCAACATGGTCACATGATGTCAAGCTTTAGAACTACATTGCTTAGCAATGAAATTCTGGCACCATACCTATTTGTACAAGACTTTGGAACGTTTTAGCTAAATAACTAGTGCTGCAAATGACAATTATCACATAATAAATCACCAGTATTGGGACTCAAATAAGATAAAATCAATTTTTTAAAAACATGAAATGCCACTAGTTAACTGCAATAGCACATCATCTAATAATACTTAAATTTTGAGTATACAAAAGGATTTCAGAAAATGGCTAATACAAATCACTCTTGAATTCTAAAATTTGTCACTCCTAAAATCCTAACAGAAATCAGGCAAATGGCACTCATGAAAATATTCAGTAACTGCCCATTGCTTTGATAAACTTAGGAAAATTCTATTAATCACAACATGAATTGGCAAGAAATCTCTATATAAAGATACAATCCAGATTGTAACTCTCCGTGATATAGGAGCATATAATATTTAATACTGGAGGTTTTTAAGAAGAGATTGGACAGCCATTTGTCCAGAATGTTTTAGGGTCCTCTGCCTGAGCAGGGGGTTGGACTAGAAGATCTCTGAGGTCACTTCCAACTCTATTATTCTGTATTCTATTTTGTATTATGCCATATTTTTATCAATACTATGAAGAAAGAAATGAAAGCAAATGTATAGCTACAATGATTTTAGATTGATCCCAGTCTCTGAATCATATTGGTAGAATTATGAAAGGAACAGGTGTACCAGTATCTCCATACAATATTAATATCCTGTTACTTGTATTTCCAAATTCAACAGCCTAAATACATTTATTTCTTTGTTTGAATATTTCTATTATTGTTCTCACTGTTGATCAGCCTTGGCTTACAGATAGAACAGATTGCCAGCTCCTCCTTTTTACCTTTTGGAAAATTGGATCATCAGTTGGTATTTTAAAATGGTCACAAAGGGCAAAGAACTCTGCTTTGTTTAGAAGCCCTGAGCCATTTTTATCTTGCTGAAGGAAAGCTTCCTGCATACTGCTGTCTGGCAGATAATTATGCCGCCTCATGTGTTCCTGAATCTGTTCCAATACTGCAGCTAGCTCCTGAGGATCAGGCTCATTGGAAGCTAACCTAGAGGGAGACAAGAACTTCCTTTAAATAAAGTGTCCTTAAAGACTCAAGCATCTTGAAAGGCTTCCTAAAATTATGATTAATAGATTGCATTAATCACCTGCATTTTAATCTATGTCAAGATACATTCTATATCAGGGGTCCTCAACCTTGGCAACTTTAAGACTTGTGGACTTCAACTCCCAGAATTCCTCAGCCAGCAAAGCTGGCTGAGGAATTCTGGGACTTAAAGTCCACAAGTCTTAAAGTTGCCAAGGTTGAGGACACCTGTTCTATATGGATAGCATTGGGGGCCTATGGAGATATTAGGACTTAGAATGAAATGGACAAAAGTTATCAAAAGAAGTTGATAAGTTCAAAAAAAGTTCAAAAGAAAATCCATTCTTAAGATGTATTTATATGTCACAGTAATGCAGGAACATTTTACACTGACAATGAATACCCCCAATTTGCAATGCACTCTGACCAATTTTACTAAATTTTTAATCAGCCTATTAATGAGATGGATGAAAACAAATCATAAACCATTTCAACATAACTGTTGCAGATTTATCTGACTCTAAAAACAGATCCTGATCTTATTCTGCCAGGTAAGACATCATTCTTTTCCTCTGTGTCTTTTTTAATTAAAATTCAATTCCAACTTTTCTCTAGCTAGAACTGTCACTTCTAGCTCCATGCAAGTAGTAGTCACATGAATAAAACATTTCAGTACAGATTGTTTTAGATTTATTCGATCTGATTGAACATGATCTACAGCAGCGGTTCTCAACCTATGGGTCGCGACCCCATTTGGGGTCGATCGACCATTTCACGGGGGTCACCAAGCAAGGCTGTCCGCCATTTTTTTTGTCCAATTTTTCCCCCTTTTCCGGCGGGTGCCTTACCTCCCTTGGTCTGGGCTAGCTGGTGGTCGGCCTGCTCCGTCTCTGCCGCTTGCCAGCTACGCCTCGGCCGGCGCAGGGGGCGGAACCACGCATGCGCGGTGCTCCCGGGCAGGGAAAGTCCTCGACTTACGACCGGTTGGGTAGTCCTTGACTTACGACCGGTTTAGTCCTCGACTTACGACCGGTTTAGTCCTCGACTTACGACCGGTTGGGGGTCGCGGCATTAAAAAGGTTGAGAACCACTGATCTACAGGGATAGTTAACTCATCTAGGAACTTGAAAAAAATGTGAATAGTTTATCATTTCAATTGGTTACTCACAATAACCAATCATGTGCATCTTTGGTATAGGATGAAAGCAAGTGCCCTTTCCTGATACCATTCGTTGGTAACTGGAAATGGGTGCATAGTGTAAGCCCCTCCTTATGAAAGTTGCAATTACTTGTGATGTTTGAAGGTAAAGTGATACAGTTATTGATTTATTGTCTATGTGATCATGTAAAGGGAGTATCTTCCATCATCCTCAGACACACAGCTGCAGATTCAGTATAATTAATAAAGGGCAGTTGCTTTCATCCTACACCAAAGATGCACATGGTTGGTTATTAGGTATGGAACATTTTCTATGGATATTTTCTTCAAGTGCTCACCTCTTTAGTTCCTCTATTGCTGCCTTGCGAGGTGCGAAATGATCCCTCATAGACTGCACAACAGATGCTGGGAAGCTTTCCAAATTGCTTTCCATATAATTCAACACATAATTATCGGCATCCACAATAATGAACCTGTGGCCAAACACTGCACGAAAGAGACAATCAGTCACCATCATGACCAACTGTCTGCCAGCTCGAGAAGTACAGATTAAACTTGTGCAAACTTTTTCAGATGGACAAAATGTATCAAAAAAAAAATATTAAGAGGTGGAAAGGGTGCACATTTTTTCAGCCTCTTAAACTCTCAGCAACACTGGTGGTGAATATTTTGGGATTTTTTTTTAAACATCCAATAGGTGTCTTAAGCCTAGCAATAACATGTGTTTATTTTAAACCTTTTCAGTGGCACAAGGAAAATATGAAAAATAGAAATCTGGAAAGTAACAATACGCCTTTGAATTGCGTTGGTGGAATCCTTGAAGCCCTGTAAATGGAAAAAGTGGTATTGAACTACCCTTGCCATAGATGACTGGCTATTTTCTTAGAAGAACAACCCTGCAGTCCAAGAAGTAAAAAGTTTCAACTAAACTTGCAGATCAACAATCTATTTTTGTTTTGCAAAGCAATTGAAGCAAAATTTGAAACAAGCCGCCTGGGAAAGCCAAGGAAAATCATCAAAACAATTAAAAAACGAAAGTTAGAATATTTTGGACATGTGATGCCATACCCAGAAAAATACGGCATACTCCATTTAATCCTCCAGGGAAAGATTGAAGGCAAATGAGGTCCAGGCAGAAGAAGAACATCGTGGCTTCAAAATCTAAGGGACTGGTTTGGACAAAACTCAGCAGCACTTTTTCGTGCGGCTGCTGATAAAAACATGATCACCAACATGATCGCCAACATCCGATAACAGATATGGCACAACAACACAGCCATACTTGCCAAAACAGAACAAGAACCATGTGATTGCAGTTACTTTCTATCAACATTTTGATTTCTATTCTGCTCTGAGGAAACTGTGTAAGGCTATAGGAATAAGCTGTAAGAGGACTAACTATATGTTTTATCTCTGCCATTTCTTAGTGCTTTGTTTATTTGTCAGTAAGATGGCATTTTATCATTCCAAGGGATAATCGAAGTCAGATCCCTCTCCAAAAACCCAGGCTGTAACTAATCTGAAAAGATATGTCATTTGTGAACTTTACGATTCAAATAGCTCAATAGTGCCTAATGAAAGCAAGGGGAATTGGAGAAAAATTATCCAGTTTGTTTTAGATGCAAATTACATAATTCTCTATGCTGCAGTTTTTTGGATAATTCTAACAGAGAAAAACTTTATTTCTTATGCAAAAATATAGCATGAAGAATGAATATGTGCCAAAATATTCACTTCTAAAATATTTATACTTCATCTTTCTACTTACCTTCTATCATAGCACCTATGGTTAAGTCGGCAGGTTCATAATAAACAGGATCATCTGTAGAGGATCCTGGTTTTGGGATTCTGGTTTTGCCTAGGTATTTGCCACCAATAATTCCCGAATTGCGCATAGGTGGTTCATAAATGCTTATCATGTCAGTAGCGAGGCAATAGGAGAGAACAAAATGTCTCTTGCTGTCATCAGGGTTTGTGGATTCCTGTACAGATTAAAGATCAAATGTAAACTGCAAAATAAGCTGTGCTTAAAAGGTTTGTTCATGTTTGACTATTCTCAACATTACATCTCCTTGAAAGTACTGAAACTCTCAGAATTCCCAGTCATACTGAATTAATTCATTGTGTAAAAAGCAGCCTGAATAACCAGCTGAATCATTATTTAAAATGTTCAGAAGTCATTTATTCTCTGTTCAAAGCAAATGACATTTACATCACTCTCCATGAAGAGGCCTATTCAGTGGTGGGATTCAGCCAGTTCACACCACTTCAGCAGAACCAGTAGCTAATTTTTTGTTGCCCAGGCCCAGAATGGACTTCCGGAAGCAAGTCCACACAGAGAACCGGTTGTTTACATATTTGAATCCCACCACTGGGCCTATTTAACCTCTGTTTAAATATCTCCATTGAAGGAGATCTTATCACCTTCCAGTAAAGGGAAATTGTTTCCCTGTTAAATAGCTCTGAGTCATAAAAAATTTCTCCTAATATTTAAACAAATTTTGTTCTGCAATTTTCTGGACTTTATAATTCTGTTAATGCAGCTTAAGACTTCATTAATCTGTTTAACAGCTGCATCACACTGCTGGATCCAATGCAATTTATGATTTAATCAAGCTCCTATTCTGTGTGACAGGCCTGAGTATTTTTGTATGTGTATATTTTGAGGTGATTTGTGCATTGTATATTTAATGACAACTTATTCCTTTGATGGGACATCTATTTTTATATTGTTTCTGGTTTTATACACATTACAGTTGCTCTCACTACTGAAAACCTTCTGAAATGTAATCTTACAGTAATAAAATGATTGGATGCTCTGAAATGAAAGCAACAAAAAGGGACAATTACTTAAGCTGAGAACTAAATGTAGAGCCTCAACAGATGTCCTCAACCAGCCAAGGCAAACTACACTGTGTATATAAACAGAAATATGTGTTTCCCATTACTCCCTAGTTTGAGAACTCTATATTTTAACCAGATTCTATGTAACCATAGTACTTTCAGTTGAAAGATTATTCTGATATAATATTTTAACATCTGCTTCTATTTTTCATTGAATTGTGAGAAATAGAATTTTTATTATTATTATTATGGATTGACCTTCTTTCAGCAATTTCATCAGGTTATCAAAGTCATCAAGAGTTTAAATTAAAAACTCCTATATTTGAATATGTATTACACTAAAAGTTTACTACTTGGACCTTTACCACTGGAGGTAAAATTAAAAGAAGAACTTCTAATCCCCAACTCAATAATCACTCTGAAAACTATAAATCATGACATCTCACCATTCTAACAGCATAGCGCAAAATTTTGTGGTCATTCTCTAGCATCTTAATAATATTTTTCTTAGGAGGTTGTGGAATCAAACTGAAACAATTTTGAAGAGAGTCTTCAAGGAAACCATAACCATTATAGGGAGGAATTATCTATAGATAAAATAAATCAAGAAAAAAATTTAAAATATTGAACCATGAAACTTCACTCACAATATTGTAAAATGGCTTCTTTTAAAGTTTTAAAAAAAAATATTAAAAAAATTAAATAAATTTAAATAAATGTTTTAAATTTTTTAAAGAACTTTACTGTACTCTGTTGTGAAGCATCAGTAAAAGCAGAAATGGGATGGGTAAGACACCATTATGTTTATAACTAGGAAGTTCTGTTCCTAGGCAATAGCCTCCACATGTTTCTATTCATCTTAGCTTTCTAGTTACTGACAAAACAATTCAATGTAGAATTGTTTATTTTCTAATAAATCTGGATAATCAGCTCCTAGTTTTATGAAAGGGACAGATGCAAATGAAATGGTCATCTCCAATCACTCTTTCATCTGGAAGAACTCCATTTGGAGTGGGTAAAAAAAAATAGCAAAAAGCACTCTTCATTTGAAAAGAAGAGAAGGAAGGGATAATCAAAAACATAGTCTAGCTGAGCTGATATCTGATACTTGCTACGTGGTTTTTCCTTCCACTACATTCTTACTTATTTCTAAATAAATAATATTTTAAAAACAGCCGTTGTCACCATAAGAAGTTAAACTCTCTACAATATATTTTGAAACTTTTATCTATTGGCAAGTGAATAAACAGTAATACTTTGACTTAGTGTAAATGATGCTTCCTGGTACTTCAGTTCTTTATATCTATGAAGTCTGAGTTTCTTTCTGGAATTTCTCTAGCAACTCTCATTTCCACCGCTTGTCAGTCCTTCTTCTCAGTCCTACTCCATGTTCTGACCTCCATTTCCTTGCCCTTTAATTAAAATCTGACCTCTTTTGCAGCTTCTTCTTTGTTTTTCCCCTTTACCTGTCTGATTTCCTCTGGGAGTGGCTTCTTTACATCAACTGGCTGGAAGTCAGTGATGCCAAATTTATCCTGATAGAATTGTCGAGTGAACTCATCACAGTCATAGATGAAAAAAGTGCGTCCAAGTAGAGTAGTGGGTTTGCCCACTGCAAAATCTTTAGCTGTAAACCATTCTAAGACCTCCTGATCAGAAATCTCCAGCACACAGGTTGGAAAGTTTTCTTGCAAAAAAAAAAAAAAGACAGTTTGGTAAGCTTTTCATTGCTGCTATTTATTCCAAATGAAGACATATATTTAGACACTGGAAAATGTAGTCCTTCCTTGGCTTTCTCACGTTTTTAAGATAATCAGTTTTATTTATTATCATGGGCCTAATTTTCATAGCATCTGAGAACATATTGCCAAATTTCATTTAGCCAGCTTCTGAAAAAGATGTATCAGCTTTAGGAAAGGCAAGCATGGGTTCATTTCAATACTTTATAGAAAAAGTGTAATTAGAAATGAGTGCTTCAATAGTGCATCTGATTGATTAACTGACTGAATAAATGTACTCTTATTTTACTAATTTTAGAACATCAGCCTCTCTGAAAACATATGCATTCCTTCTCTTGTTACAGCTGATTCCCATGCTCACGTCTTTATGTATTCTTTCTGTAGCAAATGTTAATGGGTTCATATTATATCTAAAAGTATTTGTATGAAGATCTTGAAGGCACTAAACTTTTTTATTCATACACATATTATCTTAGAAAAGATCTGAATGGTCAACCAGAGAAAGTTAGTACCTTTCTTCTCCACAAAAGTTCTGGGCAGGCGCTGGCGTCTTATCAGGACTGGGAAAGGATCTCTGCCATCATTTCGTTCATGAACTTCCCGCACTTCCACTGTGTCATCTGCCAGGTAGTAGTGGATAATAAATCTCCGGCTTTCACCAAACATGTTCCGAGTGTCATCCCATATGGCATAAAAACGAAGAACCTGAAAGAAACGTGAAGGGTTCATTCTCATTATGGAAGAATAGAAACTTTTCTCATATAAACATGATGTCTCACAACCAAAGTGAATCACAACTTAATAAAGAGGACAAAATTATATCTTCCTTAAATTTAAGAAAGAAAGTCACATTAAAACTTCAACAAAACAACATAAAATAGCAAGCCATTGATTAAATCTATTAACTGTACAGGTTCATATGATTTTGGAGACAAATAATACAGATGTCCTCATTTAACAACCATTTGTTCAGTGACCATTCAAACTTTATGACGACACTGAATGAGTGATAGGTATGACCAATCCTCATACTTATGGACAGCATTGCGTTCCCACAATCATGTGAACATAAATTGGAGGCTTGATACCTGGCTTGTAATTAGATTGCAGCACCCCAGTTTATGACCTTTGCCAACTTCCTACAAGTAAAGTCAATGGGGAAGTCAGCACAAAGTTACAAAAGGCAACCATGTAATGTCCTCACTTAACAACCCACAGTGATTTGCTTAATAATGGCATCTGAGTGTGCTGGAATTTCTGTTGCTAAGTGGTGCAATCATGTGACAGTGCACTTTATGTCATTGTTTAGCAACAGGAATTTCAGTCCCAACTTCTGATAAATGAAAATTATTCGTAATGTTACTATTTATAAAATTTTACTACAAGTAAAATTACTTGTAAATTTCATTAAACTTCACTATCTTTGAAGATGAAAAGCAGAAAACTCACTCTGTAGTTACATAGCTTTATTATCACTGACAAAGAGGCCCTCAGAGTTTCACTACTGCACTTAGCATCTCCTCTTGCATGCTCTAAATATAAGCAAACCTAGATAGCCCCTAAAATTTAATTTTCTCCCATTTTAAGTATGTTTCACAATTGTACTTGCTACTATTTTTTCACAACTTCATTGACTGTAATTTTATTTATTTTCTCGGAGAGGGGGGAATAGATTTTTTTTTGCTGTTTAAAATGTTTTGAATACACAAAAAAGGTTATGTGTAATATGAAACAAAACTGAAGTTCACCTTTTTGTCAAATGCCAGAAACTGCTTAAGTTGATCAAAATCTGAGGGGGTGACATACATACGTGGAGGCATTTTACGTAATTCTATATAAGGATCAAAAATCATTCGCTCTGGAGGGTTCAGTTCAATTCCTTGGCTTTCCAGAAAAGTCTGTAAAGTGATAGTCATGTTGTTAATATTCAAATAAACACAGAAAGAAATCATACAGCAAGACTGCCTTAAAGTTGCATTTGGGAGTGAAATTACAATCTGTGGTGGGCATACTAAAAACGTCTTCCCATATTACTGAAATAAGACAAGAAACTTCAGACCTTGCAAAAAACTGCACTGCATTATCTGCCATGGCTTTATTAATCTTAGCAAAACTGAGTAAAATGCTACTCTACAAATGAAGTTTAGGCTCTTGAGAGAGCCCATTGTTTTTATTCTCAAAACATACCTCCTATATTATCAAGAAAGAAAGAGGGACAGACAGACAGAGATCTCAATCAAATGTAAATGAAATAAATTACTAAAACTACTGTGAACATGTACAAGAATCAAAAATAACCATTATGAGAACTCAGCTGATAATGTAGCATGGGTAAAAACATGTTCATAATTCTAAAAACAAATCACATATGCACAATGCTACTTATGGTGGAAAGTTTTGTCTCCAAATTGTGTATTTTCCTATACAATGAGAACTCTATTTTATCCCCCTATTTACCACTGCAATAAGAACAGTTTATTACTGTAATGCTGTAGATTAGCAACCAAGATTACAGTACCTGGGTGAATCGATCACAATCAACTACCCGGAAAGTCTTGCCATAGATAGTAATATTAATTCCTCGATTCAGATCTTTCCAATGATAATGATCCCCACGATCATTTTTGGGCAAGCGCTGTCTTTTGATGAACTTGCCCTGAGGAATCCCTGAGTTTTCAACAATGGGCTCCATGACAGACATGCTATCATCTTCCAAATAGTAATAAATGCCCACTTGACGAATGCGGAAATGTTCTTCTGTAGACATAGGAACATCTTCCTGAAAGTATCCATCAAATTTGAGCACCTAGCCAAAAAAACAAACAAACAACCCTATATAAGGCAAATTATATTAATGATAAAAATGACAGGAAACCCACTTGATGTTGTGTGAGATCATAAAGTGACAGAAATATATTATTGTATATTCTATTAATATTAAATGTAAGTTTACAAAAAGCTGTGCTGTCTTCATAGAAAGTAGGGAATTTCTATTTAGCACCAAGCAAATAGCAATGGCAAACTATTATTATGGCACATTTTCTTTTGTATCCTGTGATGGTACAATTGTAGAAGATATATCCATAAATATAAATAGGAATATTTTTTGCCTGACAAGAATACAACCAACAGAAAATATTTTAATTTTCTAGAAGAGTGTCTGTGCTGGAGCAGAAGTCTCTTTGCCCAGCATTAATGAGTTATATTTAATTCTGCACTGTAGCATTTATTTTTGTAGAATGAAAGCTGCCTAAAATCCCCCCTTCCCCAATGTATAACTTGGAGGTTGCTCATATGCTGATTCATTCTGTCTCCATGAAGTAAGCTAAACTGAATGACTGGCCCAGAAATTTGCTGCAAGAAAGAGGGTGTACTTAAATCTGGCTCTTCCCAGTTCAATACATTTACCACTACATTACACTACAAGTCTAAAAATATGTAAATAAACTATTGATAGTATAGAGGAAAGTAGAAATAATGATTGTGACAGAAAGCAAGATATTTACTGTCATTTTCGGTTAATAGATAACAAGAAGAGAGCCTAACAAAGACATTTTTATTTCTGTATATTATAAAAAGGGAAGAACTATGACAGTCTTTCAAGAAGCTATGATTATAACCTGCAAATAAGAGAGACCCAGCAGTCTTTTCAAAGTTTGTATCTTGATATGGACTACTTTCATGGTCTGACAAATAGATATCAGAAATAAACAGCTAATCTTAAACACTTATCCAAAATAGAAAAAGTACTTTTTAAATTCAGAATACAGTTTTTTTGTGATTCAAGAGACACATAGCAATATTTTTCTTTTTAATTTTGCAATAAATACCTGTACCTGAAATCAGATGTTTGAGAAAATACCTTTTTGTCAAAAGCCACGTGTGCTGGGATGAAATCTGAAGGTGGGGCTTGTTTAGGTTCACCATAAGTTAAGGTGGGTCTCTTGTTAGATAATTCATCAAGTTCAGCTTGAGACAACTGATTTACATAAAGCCGATTTCCACCTATCCCCACAGTTGGAAGTTTCTTAAAGGCAAAACCATTCTTGTAATCTAGAGTCTGGGTGCGATGAAAAGCAGTTTTCTATAGAACAACAAAAATACAGATTCAAATACTGACCAGACTGGTGTATTAAAATAACACATTTATTTTTCAATTGCCTTGTCTCAAATATATTTGTCTTTAGAGCCAAATTTCATTTATGACCCTCCCACATAATTTTAAAAATACATTAACATATTTTTTTTCTCAAAAATATGGAATTATATTTTCATAATAATAGTTCACAACCTCTAGAACAGTTTTAAACTCTTCAGGATCATAGAGTTTCAAACATTGAGGACTATATTTTAAAAAATAAAAAAGAAATATTAAAGTAAAATATGTTTTAATAATATTTAATAATAATACTCTTAGACTGCATTTAACATATTGACGTAAATTTTAATGAGATATATGAGGGGTCCTTGGTGCTTTCTGAGCTTGGTTGTTTTCTTGCAGATATTTCACTACCCAAACTAGATAACATCATCAGTCCCAACATAATGAAACGTCTGCAAGAAAACAACCAAACTCAGAAAGCACCAAGGACCCCTCATTTCAATCCTGAGCTACAAATATTCTCCTTTATTGGTGAGATGTATGAGTTTGCATAAGATGACATATCACATCAACATCTGAAGTGATATTGATTAAAATGTTAGTGAAAGATTCGATCATTTTAATATTTGGTAGTAAGAGCTGAAAAATCTACTTTCACAGAGTTATGTTGAAGGAAAAAGAAGTAAGCTATTCAATGCTTTTCTCTTAATTTTTTTATGCCCTTCTGTAACTTTTGTTAAGAAATCTTCTAACATTGAGGCTACCAGGTTTCAGTTTTAAAAATACAGATGGTTACAAAATGGCTTGAACGCGTTTTCAGAGGCTGCAAAGCCATAATTTAAAGACCCAGAGTTGTCACATTCGGTGACAGAAAGGTGGGAGTATTTATGAAGTATATCGCTCTTAAAGGATGGCGTCGATCGGAGTCTCTGACTAGGCCCGCAAGACTCAGCGGAGCCGCTGGGAGATGCTTGATCTAATGGGCCACACCGCTAGCTATTCCGGAGGAAATGTGGTGTGGAAAAAAAAATAAAATTCCTCACCGTCGGGTCCCGAAAGGACGACCCCGGAACAAGCGGCAAGCCTTGCACCGGCTGAAGGCTCATGATGGTCGGTCGAGCAGCGAAGGGCTTTGCGAGAGATGGATCCGCTACCGCGGGTAACTAAGCAACGCCGTTTCCTCGGTAACCATCAACAGTTGCACTTTCATTTTTTTCTAGAGCGCCCGAGGAGTGCGCCTGCGCACTAGTGACCGAGGCGCTCAGCTCGGTTGATAGGTTCAGATGCCGCTCTTGGTTGAGTTTGGCTCGATGCTCCCCACCCCGTCGTATCGTCTTTCACTAGCGCTAGACCAGGGGTAGGCAACCTTGGCTCTTTTATGACTTGTGGACTTCAACTCCCAGAATTCCTGAGCCAGCGTGGCTGGCTCAGGAATTCTGGGAGTTGAAGTCCACGAGTCATAAAAGAGCCAAGGTTGCCCACCCCTGCGCTAGACTAAGGGAAAGAAATGTCTCAATATAAACAGGCTGATTTGAAGTTTGGTTTTGCTGTAATTGCTTTTATTGTAGTTCGGCAATTGCAGCTTTACTCCTATGTAGCGGATTTACACATGGGCGATTAAGCCTAATACAATGGAGCAAAGTTTACCTCGGGTTCAGTCTGTGCGGCAATTAGGACGGTAAGAATGTGAATATATTAGGAAGACTTTAGTTCTCCTAGGATTTTATTAGCCTTTCCGATTGTCCTCTGTATGCAATACTACATAGATGCAGTATTTCCTTCCCACTTCCAGTATTCTACCATGTTTTTTTCTTCAAATGCAATTTGTGAAAAATAGCATTGCTTAATTTCTTGTCTGCATGGTGTTACACATCATTTTGGAAAATATGGAGGGTAATTTCTGAACCAGCCTTTCACACTTCAGAAATCTTTCCCAGTTGGAATAGTATAATTTATACTTACTGTGCTGTAATTTATCTACTGTGAAACTTGAATTAATGGATCATTTGGGAGGTGGGGATATCTATATACCTAAATGTCTGCTGAATCTAAATGCATGCCATTACAGTAATATCAATTTATGTCATTTGCATAATATTCAAATAATATAATTTGTATCACTTGCATCAATTTACATTTAATGATATAATGTCTGGACAGACTTTGGAAATTTGAGAGCGAAATGCATATTTTTCTATTGATTAAATAAAGGTGCTATAAACTGAGATTTCACCTTCATAAAAATCTATTTACAAAAAAACAACAACTAGAAAACTCAAAACACTACAAAACAGCCTTATTGAAACCTTGTTCATCCATGTGGCTAGCAACAAATCAAATCAGAAAATCCAAAAGCATGGTGAAGAGCAAAACCAGAAAGATTGGAAGAATGTTTATCAAGAGTTCTATGCAGAGATTAAATAGGAGAACATTGAAAACAAGTAACTTGGACAAATAGTTGTCAAATTCTTTTTTGAAAACGTCCAGCAATGTCGCAGCCACAACTCCAGGCAAGCTGTTCTATTGATTAATTGTTCTCACTTTCAGGAAGTTTCTCCACATCTCTAATCTGGAACTAAGGAGAAAGTTCCTGACAGAACAATTAATCAATGGAACAGTTTGACTCCTGGAATTGTGGATGTACCATCACTGAAGATTTTCAAGAAAGGACTGAACAACCATTTGTCCAGGATGATATAAGGTCTCAAACATTATTGAGCATAGCCAGGCTCATTTCCTTCCGTGATCCACTCAGAACTCACCCCCATTTTGTCATTATCTTTAAATTCACACATTTTGGCCCACACAGCAATACGCACAAAAGTATTCAAGAAAATATGAAGTTGACAGAAAACTCTTGTTTTAAAAAAGATAAAGCACTGTTAGATGAGTATTCGGGAAAATACTTGTACACTGGTTATATAATATTTTTGCATACCAATCACTGTTTATCCACAGGATTCATAAAACTTTAAGAGGGGAGTCATTTGGAATCATAGAAAATATATCTATATGGATTATAGACTTATAAAAAATCTGTGTGGTTTTTCAGAGGAGTAAAGTTCAATAGGATGATTATTCCACTCACAGGATAGTGGGAAAATATTAAAAGATAAAATTAGCAGAAAACATTTACATTTTTTTCAAGGGCAGATCTTTGTATGGAAATTATGAAATTGGGAATTAGTTGGAAAAAGGCTTTATACCTAAGCATACTTGCTTATACCTAAGCATACTTGAGGGAAAAAATAGTGAGATAGACTTCTATCCATAGTAAATCTGTCTTTAATGTATTGTTACATGAACTGAACTCTTACAATAGCCCTGTTACAAAATAGTATTATGTGAAATGTGAAGGCACTTTGGGTATGGGTTTCCACAATATGTTAAGCTAAAATATAATTTATGGCTCAGTGTCCTGCAAAAAGCTAGCCAGTATGGTTTAGCACATTCACTGCATTGTGCAAATCTCTAAACTGGACTAATTCAATCATTCCAGGTTGCTTTAGCCACAAGAATATTCTGTTATTACAAACACAATGAGATTGTTTAATGCAAAAGGAAAACATTGTTGCTCACCTGAATATTTACTCAGTTCTCACACTTTCTGATGGATTGTGGTTTGATTTATGAGGTGATATATAATTTTGTACTCTGTTATAATAGTTAAACCTATCAGAATCTTGAATAAAAATGGCATTTTTAAAGTGATTCAAGCATTAAATACAAACCTGTCTGCAGAAGGATCAAGGTTTTCACCAAGACAATCTTTTACTAACACTCTCCCTTAATCTTGCAAATCATGCAGAAGCACATTTTGATATATAAAGTTTGATATAAACAAATTTCACATAAAATATCATTTTTTTAAACTTTACTTAAGATATCCTCTTCCCACTCCACACTTCAACAGTTTATAACACAGTACAGTTTTTCAAATGTTCTCAACAATGCAGGTTTCAGGAGTTTAATACAGAAGAAGTTGTTCATATAATTCTAAAATTAACACGTTTTTAAAAAGAAAGAAAATAAAAAAAACTTTTATCATTCCATTTTAATAACAAATAATGCCTATCTTAAAATATAGGCATTATATGAAAGTTATAAACATCCAAGGCACACTTGAAACCATCACCATATATTATTTGAAATATTGGAAATAATATGTAAGTCTGCTACCACAATGTTTGGATGTCAAATCCAAATAAAGCGGAAATTAACAATTGCAAATAGGCATGAACCTGCAGATAGCAAAGAAGGCTAGTTTTATAAAAATGTGTTCATAATGGTGGAACTCTAATAATAAATTGCATTGTATCTGCAAATATTGTCATTGATACTAGACTAGCCTTACCCAACCTACTGTTCTCTGCATATTCTATACTTCAACTGCCAAAATCTAAAACCAGCCAGATCATACCACCTTGGAATGAAAAGGCAATAATTAGAAAAAGTTGCTTTAAATCCATATAACTGTAAAGTAAAACCAGTAAGGCTGTCTAAATTCTCTCAAAATGTCATGTGGCTACTTCAGGAGTGTTGCATGTGATCTCTGCATCACTGGGCTTGGGGGGGGAACAAAGGAAAATGGTTGTGCAAGCATAAGTATGCAAAATCAGTCAAGATTAGCTCCTGAAATAGCTGAACGAACCTGAAAAAGACATGGCTGTCTTAACTGTTTGAAAAGGTGCCCTTCCTATACATTCTGAACCAACTCTTTGAAATATGTGCTAAAAACAATCCTTTTATGCATCATATTTGTTTTTAATAACAACACATTTACTTGGATTCATCAATCCTAAATACAACATTTTGTGTATATAAAGAACTAGCAGTAAAAGGATCTGGGAATTATCAGAGGCAGATATATGAAAGAGTCTGAAG
Organism: Protobothrops mucrosquamatus; assembly: GCF_001527695.2. Classification (NCBI taxonomy): domain Eukaryota; kingdom Metazoa; phylum Chordata; class Lepidosauria; order Squamata; family Viperidae; genus Protobothrops; species Protobothrops mucrosquamatus. Next base: position 248,162 of record NW_015386548.1, read on the forward strand.
AACAATTTCAAGAAACTTAGTACACTGTAATTTTCCTTAAATAACCAACCATACTTTCTAAGAGTGCTTACAGATTTAAAATTGTTTGAGGGATGCCTGCAGCTTGACTAATGCTGATTATAGTACACATTTTACAATGCATTAAATTGGAGTAGCTTAAAAATTTTAATGTCACCTTGTAAGCAACCAAGTTACAGGCATGAAATACATGTTCAATGAAAAGTGATATCACTTGTGAAATCACAGAAAATAATGCAACTTAGTTCACAGTAAGAATAATGTATGTTTTACAAAAAATAATCATAATTATTTAGTTAGTTAGAAACATCTTAATGAAAAGTATTTCTGCTGAGTAACAACATAATTAAAATTCTCAAAGCCATTCCAACTATTAGAAAATTCTTAGTAGATTATGCCACTAGATGGTGATATAAACTCACTAAGAATTTTCATACAGTCCATCAGATTTAATTGATGGAATTATTTATTTTCTTCCTATAGTTTATATATTTTAAACAAAAATTTTCAGTGTTTATGTTGGCAGAAAATGGCTTAAATTTCTTGTGACTCAGCTATTATTAATGGTTTTTGAAACCATCTTGGACTGTACTTGTCTTTGTATGTTAACTACTTTCACCAAAATTTGAGTAGGTATAAATCTGGACATCTTGAATACAACTGATATACTGCATATTAAGGAGAATAAGAGGGGAAACTGTAATTAAAATTCTGAGTGTATCATTGCCAGACTGCAAATGGGGTTATCCATTGTTATGAATGTCTACTAATGCAAAATGATTCCCACTTCCCAGCATCATCAAAAACCAAGTTTGGCACACATCTTTCAATTATATGCTAGTGTGCTATGTACAAATAACATTTCACAGGAAACATTAATAAATAAAACATTCTACAGCTGCAGTTTCTGTTTGGGTATGGTGTTTGTGTTTGGAAGAAAGGAAATAGAAGTTCAGAAGTTAAAAGCCATACAAGACTCAAAGCACAACTCAACTGGACTCTTACTGATGAAAAGACAAATAAAACTGTGGTTAGGAAAATGTGTTGTTGGTACAATGGCATGGTACTTATCCATGTAATACTTTTTTACAATAAATCCGATCCTTCTCTAATTATTTACAGTAACTTGGTGCTCAAACAGGGAAGAAATACTGTACCCTTATCTTGGTTGTCAGAATAGCATTCAGGTTGTAAAAGTCTCGAATGGATTTGTTTGAATGACATGATGATATCTAAAATCAAGACGGGACCAGGAAAACTAACATTTTGCCAAAAATATGAATGAAGGCATGCAGAAATGAATTAGGAAGAACAGAGTCTTATGGACAACAAACATGAAAAACACTAGATATATTTATAGTCATAGCTGCTAATCAGTGTTAAAATGGTAAAATAGTGCGTTTGAGGACCACTATAAGCCTTGAAAATAGCATGCTTAGCAGACCAACCGGTGGCCTTTAATTTCTTTCAGGAGAAATCCTGATTGATTTTCCTGAAGTTTTATTTTATTCCATTGATAGTTGTACTCCTCTTCCTGTTTTTGATATCCCAAAATTCTTCAGGAGGCACAGAGGGAAGCTGCAGTCCTACCTGAAATATCTTAGAATAGGAAAGATGCAAATAATCTGGAATGTGGTGTGTGTGTGTGTGATTGTAGGGGGAATGTCAGGAACTCGGCAGGGCACAGATCAGGGCAGATACCCAGCATTGAAAAGGATTATCTAAATTTGTAGATAACTTTACAGCACAACTTACTTGAAGGAAACTGAAGCACTAAGATCTGAGGAGGCTTCAACTCTTCTGAAAATATGTTGTAGATTCATTGAGAAAGCACAAAACACCACATTAAAGGCAACAAGCATCTCCTGTTCTGCTTGATCACTACTAACCTCAGTGGAGAGATAGTTATCCAAAGGAGAGCAACTGTTTGCACTGCAAAAACCTTTGCATGTATACAAAGGGAATGGTAGGGCTATTAACTTCTGCTACCTTTGAGAATCCTACCCTTCTTTGCTTCAGCTAACCTGGGCTTGAATGATAAACAGGTGACAGCTATCAAATTATGAGTGTTATTCTACCACCATACTATTTCTGAAGCTTATAACTTGGGGGAAGACTCAGCCCTACTTGAGCTGTATAGGTACCAGTGGTTTCAAGGCCACAGATAAAATGAAACCAACTGAACGAGACTATCAACATTATGTCAACCTTCTCCATAATCTTTGCTCTAATCATCTCTGAAGTCATAAACATGACTACTCTGTACCATTTCAGATTGCAAGTAATGAGTCTTATGATTTAACATGAAAAAAAATCCCTACACATAAACTAGTAAGCTAAGGACTTTGACCCAATGTGTTAAGGAATCTTTTTCTCTCTTATGTGACCCCATCCCCATTTATATTCTGAAGTAATATAACCCACACAGTTCCAATTTTCCAATGAGATAAGAGCTTTACAAATGTGCAAGTCAATGGCAATAGTCTACTCTTCTAGTTAGTCATAGTATCCTCTTTCACATAATACAAATTTCTATAAATAAGTAAACCATTTAGAAAAATCTGCCTTTATAACTCTTAAATTAAGTATTCTAAATGCCCTTTGCCCAGCAATAGGTACAGTTAGTAAAAATGTTTAGGGCATAAGGCAGATATAATAAATTAGTGCCCACCTGTAATCAATTCCTTAATTATAATTTATAGAGAAAAACCACTAGGTTAATTTACTTATATACAGTACTTGAGTAAACTTCCCTCTTCCTAGTTTTCTTCAAGCACATCAGGACTGAACCCTGTTTCTATGTCAGTCTCTCAGGACGCCTTTATGGCCAGTTCCTCCTTGATTTTGCGCTGCAGTAGGAGTGCAGTGACAGCACTGCAAGCAACTAAGCCAAAAAAAGAGCCACAAGACAGGATGATGGAAAGAGATCCATGTCGCTTGAATAAGATATCTTGACTGTTCTTGTAATCCAAGAAGATGGCTTCCAATTGTGAGAGTGTGCAAATAGCAAGGAATGTGTGAAAAATTTGGTGGGCATGACCAACAATATCACAGGACCCAGGGAAATATTTTTCAGGAACTGGACAAGAGAAGAAATAAGCACTGACTAGGAAGAAAAGTATCTGGAAGGTGTGGTACCAAGCAGCCAACTCCTCACAGCCTTCAAGGTGGCACATAATCACACGGTGGGCCACGGGACTGATGTCCAAGATGAATGCCAACCCCGCTGGGATCACTTGACATACTTTCCTCATGATGGGGTATGGGCGCCGGTAGCGGTACTTGGCATAGCAACAGCCAGCACATGACAGCCACCCACAGAAAGCAGCTGCTGGCAAGAAGAAAAGCCAAAATTTGTCATACCAGGCTTGGTCAGAGCTGTAATAGAAATGGGCCAGGGCACTTCCATATTGGTAGATGCTGACGCCAACATAATCCACAAAATAGAAAGTATAGTGTGATATCTCTGACTTGGACTGCAAGAGATGAGCTAAGAGGCTGCATGTCAGATATGTAACAGAGGAAAGGACAAAGATGAAGAGAGGTAAGGAGCGGATCTCCAGAGACAAGCCCTCTGCTTCAGCAAATACATTAAATCTCAGCAGCACTGCCAAAGCAGCCAGAAGGTGAGTCCAGACATTAACAACCTCATTATGTTTTTGGAAGAGACTGAGGAAATAATAGCGCCAATCCTGACCTATGGGGCGATAGCCAGCTTGGATATAAGGCTCCCTGAAAAGTTGGGGCACATCAGATTCTTTAACTGTGCAAGGCATCTTGGGAAAGCCTTCTTCCAGGAGCTGAGGAAGTTGACGGAGTTGTTGTCCACTGATGGACAAGGTACCGATCCGTTCTAGAATAGCCGTCATCATTTAAATGTTTCCTGAAATGATAAGAACGTGAACATGATTAATAAGAAGGGAAATGAAGAATACAAAGAGGCAAATATTTACAATCTCTATATGCTACCCTGTTTAGAGAAACTATCCAAGTTAGGCCCTTTGGACAAACAACTGGAGAAAGAAGATGGCAATAAAGGTGGTTTGATGGGACTCAATTAGAATTCAAAAATTGCATTCCTAGCTTTCATTTAAAAAAAGAAAAAGAAAGAAATGCTTGATCCATAGTGGTCTCTTTCATGTTGTGTTGTATTATAGACCTATATCATAAATGAACATAAATGGATCTAATTGAACAGTCAAGCTGCCTTCCTTGCTTTTCGCAATACAAGTTGTTTTCCACTTATTAATCAAAATTAGCATTATTATTCCATTTTTTTAAAGTCGCTTGATTCCGAAAAGAATATCTGGATATATTACAGCCATTGTGAAATTAATATAGTTGGGAAGTGTATAACTTGAAGCCCACAGCAAAGTTTTAAGAAAAATAAATAAAAAAACCACTACCATTTACATTTGTGACTGTTGCACCAAAAAAAAAAAAAAGTACTGCAGCATGTATACAGCATGTATACTGAAATTATTTCCATCAGAAAATAATGCCAGAGAAACAGCCAAGTAAGGGTTTTCAAACCCTTCAAACACAGTAGCCCCAAATTATTTCCACCTCCATCTCCAAAAATTACTTCCATAAGAAAATACGGTATTATATCATCAATGTCCCAGTCTTACATAATAATTATAGTGGTATTATAGTGGTAATTATGTAATATGTATCCAAAATAATGCTGCATCCCTACATGTCAAGAACAAGTTTGGTGAAAGTTAAAATGAAACAATAATGAAGATTGAAATCTCAAGATTACTACATTCAGTACAAGTAAATCACTGCAGAATTCAACATCCTGAGTCCAACTTCTGCTTCAAATACTTTTCAAATATTCCCTATTTACCAAACGTGCATAGGTTACTACCATGTATTGAATCTCAGAGTCAATAATGACTGGAGCAGTGACTAATGTGACAGTCTCAGAAACATAAAATGATAGCTGTGCAGATATCTCAGTGACAAGCATGGAGGATGGATTCTTGTATTTCTAAAGGTTATGTTTTAAGCACGATGCTAGATGGTATGGACATATCTCATAAAACCATGAGGAATACTTAAGAGAAATAAGTTCGTTGTTTGGAAAATAAGAATATTTCTTCTGATCATATCGTTGTGTGATATTCTTGTTCTTGAGTTTTATATTACCGCTAATATCTCAGTGCTTTCTACACTGACCTCAGTCTCTGGAAGTTCCTTTCTGAAACATTCACTTTTTGAATAGTATCTCATTATTAGATTTCCGTAAAAGCATTCCATCTTAAAATGAGAAAAGACTACCTACTCTATTTCAATCACAGTGTAACTCACCATTCCCAATTAAAAAGGTCTTCAATACAAATAACTCAGATTACTTTCAGTTATTCCAAGTGATATTATCCTCCTAGCCTGATTTTCTATTTTCATGTCTTAAAGTTCAGCATATACTACTTGCACACATTAAAGGAAATCCCACAATGATTTTTCTTACATCCATTTGTTTTCTGGCTTTGTAATACTGATCCTCTTCCATATAGCCAATTTCATTCATTCAGCACTAAAAAAGAAATTAGATGTGATACTGTAATAAATGAGCTTGGGAAACAATGCTATTTTCTATCCTTAATAGATGCAAATGGTCCTCAATTTCATCAGAACAGTAACACTTGAGTGGGACAGCTCAGCTCAACTCCTTCCTCCCAACTTCCTACATCTCTTCCATTTACTATTAGTATCTTCCTACATACCTATATACACACATGAAAACTTACTGGCCCCCATGAGAGATTATTCTTGGATAACAGCATATGGGACAATTTTTGCCTCGATTATTCTCCTCTGAGTTCATTTGGTTCATGCCGGATGTTAACGAAACAAAAACACTCGATTACTAAATACAAGTATGGGAAGATACTGAGGTTGGCCCAGAGGATGTAATTTTAATCACATGTTAAAAGTTCCTAAAGTGTTGGGAAGACTTGCATTCAAATACAGATTAAGAGGATTGCATCTGCTACACTCTTCTCCCTTCAAATTAAAAAAATGCCAGGAAGAATTTTAATAGTCATGTTAAATCTAATTAAAAGCCGAGTTTAAAAAAATCAGATACTGTTTTACAGCGTTTATTTTAAGGGCCATCCCTCTGTCTCTTTTTCTTTCTCTCATGTACTTATGAGGCTCTTTATATTATCAAAATACGAGTATGATAAAACAAATTATATACAGTTAGCTTTACAATAGAATCATAGATAGACTGAAATCAAGAAGGCGTTCCCATTTTTCTTCTTGCCCTCTTTTGTACTCTCATTACTAACAAAACAGTAGATGAAACATTGAAGAAACATCAGTTAAATGTTCCTGCACATTACATTTAGTGCATTTATTTATTTATTTATGCATTACACTTAGCTAAGTGTAATGGCTTATATCAGAGAGATGTCCAAGTTTAATTAACAATTTGGATACAGATAGAAAAACAGACCAGATCGCAAAGGTGTAGCATTCTGATCCAAGATTTCACCAAAAGGAAGACACCAGGGTAAGGTAAAAAAAAAAAAGAGAGAGAGAGAGAGAATGATTTATTAGTTTGTTTGTATCTCACCTTTATTATTTTTACAAATTACTCAAGGAGCAAACATATCCAACCCATTTTCCTCTTCTTATTTTTCTTACAACAACCTGGTGAGGTGGGTTGGGCCAAGAGAGAGTGACTGGCCCATTGCCCAAAGTCACCCAGCTGGCTTTGTACCATGACACCTTGCTTCTAATCAGGGAATCATTTTACCATAGTTTTCCAATCACAGCACACTGGTGGAGGGATATTGAAGTAATATACTAATATAGTTCCACTCTCTGTTTTTAATAGTTTTCTGTTTTCTGAGCAGAAAAGTCTATTAATCAACATCCATTTTTCCTTATGCCAACCTAACTTATCTTTAGTCTTTTCCTACAGCTAATAACTTAGAACAGAAACATTTTTCTGTTATACAGTACTTTCTATAAGTATTGAATCAGCAGTGACACCACCCGGCAGACTTTAACCAATCCAGAAAGCTACAAAGGAATAGCCTAGCTAGCACTTGAATAGAAAACCACTTTGGGCAAGAGTAGGAAGTCAGGGGGAAAAAGTCCTGCAAGAAGGCAATGCATGATGACAAGAACACTGAACAGATGTGTCCATGTAAGTCAAGCTCAACTTAACTGAGACTTCACTGAGTTTTTTTACTGAATTATACTGCATACCAAATATTTGTTCAAACTGGTCATCAAACATATATTTCTCAATAAAATCTAGAATGTTTATCCATTATCAGATTCCTATACTTCCATAGCCTAGTGATGGGTAAGATGTGTTTCTTCATATGTAACCGGCTTTGAACTCCTCCTGTCAACTGACTCTAGCTATCCTCAGTAGGCTGAAGAAATCTGGAGTCTATCAACAGGTGCAACTTCTTCCACCTTGCAGTAAATAAATGTATCTCAGTTTCATCTCAACTAACAGGATTCCAGGTATATCCTTCCTTCCTTCCTTCCTTTCCTTCCTCCTTCCCTCTCTCTCTCTCTCTCTCTCTCTCTCTCTCTCTCTCTCTTTCCATGAAATATTTTATTTATTCTTGAAGCATACAAAATTTATTATGCTTTTTGTTCTGTAATTTCTGGACCAGCAAGATGAATTTTCCAGTTACGCAAACTTCAATTACGGTAACAATAGTAAACAACAATAATTAATAAGCATCCTAATGTCAGTATAAATAAACTTTTTAATAAATAAAAAATAAGAGAAAGTTAACAAAACTCACAGATTCCTTCATGCCAGATTCCAGGCTACAGTATTAGAAAATAAGAAGTTGTCTCATTTCAGCTGTCATGTGCCAATGACGAACAAAGCAATAGGCAATTAACATTACAGAAGGAAAAATCCTTGGTCAGCATTTACTGTTCCACTTCTACAAAGCTTCTATTCTCTTCTTTTCTGTGTGGGTGTAGCATTTTGCTGAAAAGCTATATTCAGTTTACAGGGCATGTATTTCAGCCTCAGTCACAAACAACAGCATTTGTATGCAAGTTGCCTGGTAACTCAAATGCAAAAAAAAAAAAAAAAGCAGGCAGGAAAGGACACTGTCTGGTGCACAAAATTAGTTTTTTTAATATCTCTTCAAGTACACTTTTTTTCTTTTTTTAACCACATTACAATAGAGGTTCTAAATAAACACATGTTGATTTTTCATTCCTGCACAATTGTTTAATAATGAACATTTACATAAAAAGAATTGAGTTCTATATTTGTACAAACGGTGTCCATTCAATATATTTTCATGCTATCATTATGCTAATTAAGAGGAGGGATAGTAATACAGGTCATAACCATTCACCCTTCTCTTTCCTGCTATAGTAGATTCTGAAAGCTAATATTTATGGCTCAGAATTTATCCATTTTTAATTTTTAAACTGTTCCCAAACTTTCCAGTTCTCTACTTTTATAATTGGGAACTGGAATACTTTTCTCTCCAACTTTTAAAATAGCTGTAGGAGAAAAATAAATTTGAATTCAAGTAATGAATGCTTTCCTTTATTTCTTCTTTTTATTTATAAATATTTTAATTTAGAATAGAATAGAATAGAATAGAATAGAATAGAATAGAATAGAATAGAATAGAATAGAATAGAATAGAATAATAACTTTATTGTCACTTTGAATGTATGCTAATCGGCATACATTAAAATGAAATTTTGTTGCATACAGCTCTCAAAAGGGTTACCACCTCCAATATACACAGCATAAGTATGACAAAAATAAATAAATAAATACAGAATTATGCATATGCCCACATATATTATATGACACAGAGAGACAACAGTTTAGTTCGGATTATGTATACATGTGCATAGCGAGAAAAACAAATCTTGCAAGTTTACCAGATGGATGGCATAGGGAAAAAAACTATTACAAAATCGGGTAGTCCTGCTAGAAATACTTCGAAACCTCCTTCCAGAGGGGAGCAAAAGAAACAGACTGTATAGTAGGTCTTGGGGTCTCTAATAATGCTTTGAGCTCTAAGCACATAGTGTTTATAAGTAGCATCCCGAATACCAGGGAGCAAGCTTCCTATGATCTTCTCAACTGTCCTTACCAATCTCTGTATGGACTTTCTCTCTGAGGCACTGCTGCCACCAAATTAGACAGTGATGCAGTTTGTTAAAATGCTCTCAATCGTGCCTCTGTAAAAAGTGGCCAGGACAGAAAGAAAGAGATGTGGTCTCTCATCTGATGCAGGAAGTGCAGATGCTGGTTTGCACGCTTCACTATGGATAAGGTGTGGAGAGACCAATTCAGATTGTTAGTTATCTATACCCCAAGATACTTAATACTGTTGACCACCTCTACAGCTGCATCCTTGATACTGAGTGGAGTATTTGGTCAGACATTGCCCTCATGTGTTTATGTAATGAGTCCAGGCTAATTCCCTACTTGAGCCCTCCTCCCAACTGGGACAGTTGCTCTCCAACATCGGGATATATATGTCCAGGTGCTAAATATTTACACACATATTTATTTAGTCATCCTATTTATATGGCTGCTCATTATATAAAACATGATTCTGGGTGACATACAATAAAAATCTATAAAATAATAATATAAAAACAGTCAACAATTAAAAAAAGATTAATATTATGATGAAATGTCAATCCAAGAACAATAAATTGCATCTCTATTTGCATTTTGAATATAGGTGGCAACCTCCAGCTATTATGACTTAGTATCTTTTTTCCTCCTTTTGAGTGAAAAAGAGCATTATTCTTATACAGTAAAAACTTGCTTAATGTTTAGTAGTGTCACCAGGAGGCAAATGAAAATGCCCCAATGGATTCAGTTTTGCAAGCTGAGTCTCCAGATCAGAGAATACAAGAAGTGTGTCAATTTGTATTCTATACCCCCAAAAGGGGAAACAGGATTGCATATATTTCCTTCAATCTAACTAGCATTTCTTTCAGCTCTATTAACCAACTTTGTTTCTGAACCCTTAGCTTGTGTAATCAGTGAGCTGCACTTTGCCAGAAAATGAAAACAACACACCTGTTGTATTGTTCAATAGTCAAATCCTAGACTGTGAACAGGGTTGGGAAGCATTTTGAAAATTAATGCCACTATTTAACACTGAGGATGGAGCACTTGATTTGTTTTTTCTAGATGTTTGATCATATTAAAAATCAGCTTATTTTAGGACATTTTTTTTATAATTCTGTAAGAAACAAACTCAGCATGATGGGAAATTGTGTCAATATTTCATCATTCAGCCACTAAAATTCAACAGAGAAAACTTCAGCAACAGAAAATAAAGAAGAGCCCAGCACCACTTGCGGCTGAGGAAGGAATCAATCTTCCCCTATGTAGCTCAGAAAAGAAACACAAGTAGGCAGATGACTCAAACAAACTCATTGCAAAATGTATGAGGTTTTTTCACATAGCAAGAAAATATGCTCATAATGGTTTATATTGCTTCTCAGCCTTTTAGCTACCGTAAGATCAAGTGTAGTATATATCAATTAAATACTTTTCTGAGGAGACAGGGAATGATGAACACGATGAGGTAGTGCTGAAGAGAATTTTCACAGTTCACACATTTTAACGAAAGAAAAAAAGAAAAGAAATATAAGCAACCCCAAGAACTGAAAAAATAGGATTCTGAAAAATGCAAGCAAAAAGATGTAAATGTAAAAAAAAAATGGGGTTTGCGAAAAATACAAATGAGAGCAACAGTTCACTTGCAATTGTATTTCACCACAGGATTATGTAAAATTCATTCTGAGGCTCCAGAGAACAGGAAGGAAAGGTCCATACCATATGCAGAACCAGTATAGCTAGCAAATGGGAAGAAGCAAAGTAAAACCTCAGCATTCTTTACCAAATATTTCGATACACAATATTATCTGGCAATTGTTTATAGTGGGGAAAATCCTGTTCCATAAATTTTACAGAATTTTGCAGAATATTTTACAGAATATTGCAGATTTTTCAAGGATTAAGGAACTCTGACATCCAAGACAAACTCTATGCCTATTGTCCAAAAACTGCCCAACCACAAAAAGAAAAATTCTCATTTGGATAAATATAATTTTGTATTGTACTGAATAGGGTAGTGATGGAGAATCTTTTAGAGGCCGAGCGCCCAAACTGCAACCCAAAACCTACTTATTTATTGCAAAGTGCTAGGGCTACATCAGCATTGTGTTGCTCTCAGGAGAAGCAGGGGGCGTGGCCCACTGGGTGGGCATGGCCACTGAGTGGGCATAGCTGTGGTGGTCACAGCTGCGGTGGTCACAGCAGACTGGGTGAGCATGGCCGGGGTGGGTGGGCTGGGACCAGGGTGGTGGGGACTAATTCCTCGCCATCTCCAGGGCATTCCCAGGGGGCCAACGCCACTTGCTTGCTCACTTCCTGCCCTGTCACTTCCAAACGCCACATGCTCGCTACTCTGGCAAATTCTGCTGGGGCGACAGTGTGTGTGCCCACAGAGGGGTCTGAGTACCACCTCTGGCACACATGCCATAGGTTCGCCACCACTGGAATAGGGAGTCCTATTTCCCAAGCTAGTATCTTTCCAGATGTTTGGAATTTCAACTCCTGAAATGTTCAAATTCCAACAAGGCTCCAAAGTGAGGAATGTTCTCCCTTCTAATTTTACTTATTATTCAGTCATTTGTTTGGTGATTAAGACAAAAACATATAGAATATAGCTTCATGTATTCTATATCTACAATCCACTTTGTCCATCAATAATTATGTTTACACTGAGAAATCAAAAACTAATCCAAGCTGATTAGTAGTTGAGGGGATGGATTATGAGCAGGAACTATATCCTTGTCTATCCTCAAATGTAGAAGCTTCCTGGGTGACTTTGGAGCAGTCACACCATCCTAGATCACCCTAAATCATGGGTTGTGGGGAAAATTCTACAGTATGTATACCACCTTAACATACAAAATAAAAGACAAGACATAAATCAAATAAACTTATTTACTGCACAGTAGGAATCCATTTTCTTGTAGTGCTCCATGCTCTCACATGAATTATGCATTAGGTACCCAAACAGTTCAAGCTTCATTTTCCGGAACTATTCACATCAGTCTTTAATGACTTTCAAATCTCGACTCTGCAAATTAAGATTGTTCCTGAATTTTCATTCAGGCTCGTCCATTTTGCACTAGAGATTGGGAGTAAGGAACAAGAATTACTTGGCACTAAACTGTCTGGAATCAATGCCAGAAGCATAAACAAACATTCGTTGTCCATGTGATAGCAATAAATTTTCATATTTTAAAAAATTAAAATATGTTTATCCTTTATCAAAGCCTTTAAAAGCCACTAAGGAAAATTTAAAAGACAGTATAAAATTAAACAACTTTAAAAAATTAAATTTAAAATAACAAGTCATAAATAAGACGCTATAAGAGATTCAGGACAGAATAGGAAACTCAGGTTTAGATTATATACTAAAGAACAAAAAACTACTAGAAGTAAGTAAAAAAATTAGAAGTTTTCTACAATCGCAAAAGAGAGGAACATTATAACTGTATTTAACTGATAGGATTAATACATTGGATTTCTGTTCATGAGTAACCTCCAAATTATTCTTTAATTAATTATTCTTTTTTAAAAAAGAGTAATATCCCAACACAATATTTAAAAAAAACAATCCCAAAATCCCCAAACATTGCAGGTCATTAAAAGACCCTCAAATTCAGTGAAGAAGGAGCCAAATTCAGTGAAGAAGGAGCTAGATCTTTGGACCAACTCAGTTCTAATACAGATAGCAAAAAAAACAAAAAACAAAACAAAACAGGAGCATATGAACTGATGCTGGCTCTCCCAGCTCAAATCCACTCCTTTGCTTGCAACTTATTTCCAGATCCAGGTTGAATGCCTAACTAGCTGAGGTCATTTCATTGACTGTAAGTTGTTCCCCAAATCATACTAGCAGCCATTACAATTGTTACTTTAAACTCCTCACTGTGGATTTTGCTGGAAGGAAAGACTAACTCTTACCCTTTTACCTGTCACCAAGCACCCATCATTGAATTTCCAAGCCCCTATGAACAACTAAGATGCAAGACTGCCAGTTTAGCATAGTGCTTAAGGCACTGGGCTAGAAATCAGGACACTGTGAGTTCTGAGTGTCAGCAGTCTCTCTCAGCTCTGTGAAGAAGACAATGGCAAGCCACTTCTAAAATCTTGATAAGAAAAGTGCAGGGACTTGTCAGGAGGCATTCCTGTGGCTAATGAACTAAAAGGAAGAACGATGAAGGTAAAACTCCTACCAAGGCTGCATTCCTCATCTCCACCAGAGTCATCCAAGAAGTCCTTCTCTTACACTATTCTGGATAGAAATTATCACAGCTCTGAGTAGTAGTAAATCATATTATGCAAGCGATACTTCGAAAGGATTTCCTCGAACATGCCCGCCTGTAATTGCAAAGCCTCCTTGCAGTTTTCGCCTGTAAATTCTGAATTCTATAAGTTGCTCGGGAGCCGTCAGGGCGAAGCTGAAGGAAAGGAGGGTTTATACCCTCCTTATACCTGGGCAGACCAAATCGCCCAAAGGAAAACGGGGGGTTTCATTGCTTCCCCATATTTACTCCGCGGGCTGCCAATTTCTTCCTTATCCCAAACCGTTGCAAGAACTACGTGTAAGCAAAGCATCGCAGTTGGAAGATGTAGCGGCATAACGTCACCGCCGCCCACGAATCCAAGACACAAACAAAACACACGCGGGCGCGCGCGCATACACACGCGCGCACACACACGCACACTCCCACCTAGAAAGACGAGTCTGCCGGGAAGAAAACAAGCAAGGATCTTTTGCATCTGACGAGCACGAAGAGGTCTCCTTTCAATCAGGAGCTAATTTGTTGGGCGGGGGGAGGCGGCGGGCAGGGCGAACTGAAACGGGCTTGGGAGACCCAACTGCAGTGAGCGTGTTCCTCCGGCTTCAGGAGCGACAGGGGAAATTGGCACACGCTCCGAAGCGCTGCCTCCAAAGCTACCGGGGCAAATGAAATGCAACCCAAGCTTTCTCCGGAATCCCGGTTCAAACACTCACTGAAAAGTACCCCAAAGAAGCAGCGAGATTACGGGCACTTCAGGTCAGATGACTCGCCATCTCCTCTGGGGACGACGGATGGAGGGGGAGACTCTTGCTCCAGTCGCTTCATGCCAGTCTCCCGCTCCCGTTTCGTCGAAAGGCTGTTTCCTCCACCCTCGCCATGCGCAGCGCGATTCTGGACAAAACCGACCCTGCGCTTGCCCCGGACTGGGAAAGGCGAGGCAAGCGCCTCTCGCTCTCTCTCTGCCTCCCTCCCTAGTTCTTGCAGGGATGCCGCGCGGACTCGGGGCCTTGTACGGCCGCCCGGGTCTCTGAGCTGCGCTGCGTCGGGTTGCGCTGCACACCGACTCCTCCCACCCGCCTTCCGACAGTTGCTCCCCAGTCCGCGAAGACAGGAAGGCGAGCGACGCTCGGAACTGCCACCTGCACCGGCCGCCACGCGCGATGAGAGCGCCCCGCCCCTGCCTCAACTGTCCCTTCTGTCGAAGCGCACACCTGCAGGTTCGCTGACATCTGGCCCGGCGCTGCTCGGCTGAGAAGTTCGCTAAACGGGGACCCGCGGATGCGTGGAGTTCTCGCGTTTAGAGGCCTATCCGGTGAAATCAGCCGGAGGGGGGGGGGAGGATTTATAGCGTTAAGCTGTATAAGATAGGTATAGTGACATATGTCCTTTATTGTAAAGAATAGTCCTGTATTTCAGAAAGTAGTGTTTTAGATTTATTTGCTTCTCAAAAGCTCACATTTGTCCTTTGTTTTGGTCATTTCACTTTTACAGTATATAGGGTCCCACTTAATGCACAGTCTTTCCCAGTCATGTGAAAAATACGGATATTGAATTGTCTTTTTAAAACAAATGTACACATACGCTTTGATTTCACATATTTATATTAGAATATGGAGGTTTGCACAGTTTTTTTTCTTGAATTAGCTGTTGAATTTTCCTCTGTAAAGAAAAGTTATAAATATAAACATTTTTTTTCACTGTTATAAACCTTTTTTTCAGATTTGCCCCTTTTGCAGGTTTGTCCTTTACTTTTTTCCAAGAAAATAAGGTCACCATAATTATAGGAGATTAGAGGGGTCTTGTGAAAGGCACTGGGGGATGAAAATTACTCATATAATCAGAGGGAAGAATGGGTTTTTCTCAGAGGCACTAGTATGTAACACATACTGTAGTAGGTGTGATCGGGCACTAGCACACTGTGGATTAATTATCAATCAATCTATAGAAATAAAAATGTAAATGTTCATTTGTTCAAAATCTTAAATCTCCGAAAGTTCTTCACCGATTGCTTTGAAATTTTGACACAACATTGCATTCGAATACGCGCATGTTTTTATATACCTATATTATATACATGTCACACCTGTGACAGGTAAAAACATGCTTTTTTGAAAAACAGCGTCATCTGTTGGACGTAAAAGCAACACACACTTTTACCAGACTGAGCCACAGCAACGCGTGGCTGGGTACAGCTAGTCTAAAATATATTCATATATACAGAGGGGGGGAGCTGGGGGAGAGCCAATTTGATCTTGTGGATAAGGCACCAGACTGAAACCTGGAGACAATGAATTCTAGTCCCACATTATGCATGAAAGCCGGCTGGGTGACTTTAGGCCAGTCTCTCTCTCACACATCCCACAACATGCTTGGGCAACAAGCCAGTGGTCAACACTTGGTTGATCCAAAAAAGCAGATTCTCATTTTCTCTCTCTCTCTCTCTCTCTCTCTCTCTCTCTCTCTCTCTCTCTCTCTCTCTCTCTCTCTCTCTCTCTCTCTCTCTCTCTCTCTCTCTCTCCCCCTCCCTCCCTCTCTCTCTCTCTCCCTCCCTCCCTCCCTCCCTCTCACTCTCCCCCCCTCGCTCTCTCTGTCCCCCCTTTTTTCTCTCTGTATTTCATTCAATCCTGTTCAAATCCCAGAGACTGCCTGGACAACTCCCTGCAGTTTTTTAGCAAGTTTTTTTGGAACTGGTTTGCCTGTGCCTTCCTCCTAGGCTGAGAGAAAGTGCTTAGCTCAAGGTCATCGAGCTGGCTTTGTGACCAAGATAGGACTAGAACTAAAACAAACCTGCATGCCTAGATACATACTTAGAAGACCATTATCAATATTTTGCAATCATGGAGAGAAATGTGAGCTGGATACTGAGTCATAGTTTTCCACAGACACAAGCAGTCTAGAAAAACATTCAGCTTGGCACAGTAAAAGTTGATTGTCATGCATGATGTAGCATTTGAAATAATCACATGTTCATTATTTCTTTACGCTGTTAGTACTGTAAAAGGTGTGCTACTTGTATTTTTCCACAGTTAAATCTTCAATAGCCCCTATTGTATGTTTCCAAATATCTCTTCAAATCTAATTTGTAAGCTCTGTGACAATAACCAGCAATCATCAGCATTAAAAGATCCACAGGGAGGAAAAATACTAGGACAATCCAAGCCTTTGATCTCTTATTAGACCTTCAATATCTTTTGAATGAATTTATATTTTAATTTCACATGTGAAAAGAAAACCATCTTGTAAAATAAAATCCTTTGATGTTCTAAAAAAATATATCGTATGTTTATTTGGGACGTGAAAACGGAGAGATAGTGTCAATGTCTCCCACTGCTGAAAGTATACTTTTAGTTTTTAATCATTCCTTTCCTTTAGCTATAGGGAAAACAATATTTAGCAAATAATGCTGAAATGTGGAAATGAATCAATTTTTAGCACAATGGAAGTACCTGCCAAAAAATAAGGCTGATGTTCCTTCCTAGATAATATTCAGTAGAGCATGACATAGCTGCTTATCTTTGGAGTTCCCAGGTAGAGGCGTCTAATGTATTTTGTGGGTTGCTGAGCATCTATTTGTAGTTATGATTTTAATTTTTTTTAGTATATATTGTCCAGAATCACAACTATTTAAGTTGGGTGGCCATGCCAATCTCATAAATAAATAAATCTTCCTCTTGTATATAGTTTTCTTGTCTATCTATGTTGAGTTTCTATTTACACAACAGAGGTTTAAGAGTTTCCTTGAGTTGACTATGATTTTACAAACATGTCCACATAGTTATCTTAGCAACTGTGCAGGTTTATCGTTATATCTTGGATATTTTTAACTTCTAGTCTTGCCTGTACCGTCATCCCCCCTGCACATCCTTCCTGATGTGACCCTGCTTGGCTTTTTCAGGATCATCAAAGTTTGGTTAGATTCTGTTTTCATCAAATGTGAGCAATGTTGAGGTGCCATTACATGTCCCATCCTTCACATGGGATCCTCTTTAACATGTAAAGGATATCCTACAATTTGAGATGAAACAGTTTATGTCCAGGATGTGAGGGGTCTGTAGATATTTTCACAGCCCTCTTTCTGGCTCGTGCAGCATACAGGTTCTCAATGGAAGGCAGGCTGGTATCAATTGTTTTATCTGTAGTCTACCTATTCTTTGAAGTCTGTGTTTGTCCTGTTTGGTTTTATGGCAAACCAGACAGTTGTAGACGTGCAAATGACAGACTCAGTAATTCCTCTGTAGAACTATATCAGCAGCTCCTCGGGCAGTCTGAGCTTTCTGAGTTGGCGTAGGAAGAACATTCTTTGTTATGCTTTTTAATGACATTTTTGATGGGAGATTATAGAATCCAGAAACGTGAAGGTTTCTAATGTTGATACTGTGTTGTCTAGTATTGTAAGAGGTGGTAGAATAGGAGGGCTTTTCTTAAAATATATTATTATCTCTTTATGATTGTTCCGGATGCACCACAGGGCCAGTTGTTCAACTTCCCATCTGTATGCAGATTCATCGTCATCTCAAATGAGACCAATGACTACAATGACTATTGTATCATCTGCAAACTTCAGTACTTTAACAGAGGAATCATTGGTATATAGAGAGAAGAGTAATGGAGAGAGCACATGGCCCTGAGGGGGAACTGTGCTAATTGTACAGGTATCCGATTTTGCCTAGCTTCACTTGCTGCTTCCTGTCTATTAGAAAGCTTATAATCCACTTACAGGTGTGGTCAGGCACAGCTAGTTGAGTCAGTTTAGTGAGAAGAATATCTGGAATGATAGTATTGAATGCCAAACTGAGGTCTACAAAAAGAATCCTTGCATGAATCCTTGGAGATTCAAGATGTTGATATAGTGCAGTGCCATATTAACAGCATCATATGCCGATCTCTTTGTGTGGTAGACAAATTGCAAGGGGTCTAACAGCAGACCCGTGATAGTTTTCAGGTGGACCAGCACTAACCTTTCAAAGGTTTTCATAACTACAGACATCAGAGCAACCGGAAGCTAACAGTTGTTGACCTGGGCTTAATTCTAGGACTACAGGCTAGACTGGAAAGTTGACAAAAATTCCTGGAAGAAAAGGCAAACCTTCTCTGTAACAGATCATTTCTGTGACTCAGCAGGGTGTTGTCTTTGCCTTCTTATCAATTCTAAAATCTTGCTTGCAAAGTGTGGTGTTCTTCTTGTCATTCCTTGATACTATACTATAAGGATTTTCTTACATCAGGTATTTTTTCCAACAAAATGGAATAAATCCAATCATCTGAACGTTTATAATTATCGATGACATTTTGTGGCATCTACTCAGGCAGGCAGCTGTCGGCCTTCCTTAGTTTTACTATGATTTAGAAAATTACATTGAATCTTTATTGTAGAGATTATTCAATTCACAAGCAATTTTTGAATGTTTCAAATATCCTGTTCGCCATTTGAATTTTTTATAGGGTTTTGAGTGCTGGAAAGAAGACCATCTCTGGCTAGTCTGTCTTTTATTATTTCCCTGTATGATGCCTGGGAGACCTACCACATTCTCTACAGTAATATACTTTTTGGCCCTTGGGTATCAGTGCTGGGATTCACACCCCAAAAATGGATTGGCCATATCCCTGCTAATTCTTAACTTTCCATCTAAACCCTGGCATTCATTCCCTTTTCCTAACATGTTGTCTATTAGCCAGTTTCAAGGTCAACCAACAATCACAATCATTTCAACTAAAGGTCATAGAACTTGACTCTAAGCCATTTGTTCTTTCTTACTTTTAGTTAGCTCCTTAGTTTTAATTCCATAATTTAATTTCTTACTTTTAATTATTTATTTTTAGTTCCTTGGTTCCCTGTTATTATATATTCCATATTGATGGACCTGTTCATTTTGCACCAACAGGTGGGAGATGACTAAATAAGGAACTTGGATGTATGGTCTTGTGATTATTTCAATTAATTGAAATTATATTTTGATACCAGGCTAGTGTACATTCCTCTGAAGAAAGGTCCATGCCTATATATCCAATCCATGATTACATCAAAACTTTCTATTAATAATGTAGTATGGATCTCTGTATAATTTGATGGGAGAAAAGGTCATACGTCGCCCCTGAATGTGCAGGGCTGTCCTCCAAAATAGGAAGGGTGGAGAAGAGGACAAAGAAGTTGCAAAATAAGATAAGATTTAAAAATTAAATTGACTTATCATATTAAAAATTATAATGCACCAGCTTTGGGGGGAAGATCTAGGGGCTGTACACAAAAGTTCATGGGGCATGTCAAGAAAGCAGAGAGTACAGGGCAAACTAGAAACTTGCTGAACTGTCCTCTTTCCACTAGAAAAACAACATTTAAAATTGGAAAGAAAACTTACTTGCTTTCTGATTAGGAGAGTATGGATGGTGGCATAAAAAAACTATGTGTGAGACGCTTTTGCATGACAAAAGCTATGAAAAGCTGCTTTTCACAACAGCAGTTGAGATAGATTATAATCATTACTTGTTTATCTTTCTCTACTATCCCAGCAGCTTTTCAACACTGAACTGATACTTTCTACTATTCTCATCTATTTACTATTTTCATCAGAGGTTTTTTTTTTCCAAGGGTGTGGTGGGGTTTTTTTGTACATATTTTATAGCTCCAGACTTTTGGCACGCTTTGTCCAACAACTTTCGACTGCTGTACTTCCTCCTTCTCTGTATCTTTTCATTGCAGACAGGATTTTTAAACTGAATTTGATTCTCAGCATTGCTATCCTACTCTGCTGCATACTTCAAATGTCACACACAATTTACCGGAACAAAGTCCCAAAATATTCCAAGAGATAAGCAGCATACAGCCTGGACACCCATATTACGCCAGCGCTTCTGAATTTAAAAGGGGGAGATCTAGAGTATTGCTTCAGTAGTAATTTGTACCATGAATGTTCCTTGGAGAAAAATTCTATTTCAAGTTTCATCTTGAAGACTGCTTTCCACAGCAAAAAGAAGAAAGGGGAATTTCTGTTCTTCCAAATATCATCTGAATCTCATATGATAACCAAACACACAGAGAAAAAGCAGAAGCAAGGATGACATGATGACAAGGGAAATGTTCTGGGCACTCCATTTAAAATTACTAACTATGGTTCTAGCCAAGGCTTTGATGATGTGAGGGATCAGAAGAAAAGGAGTTGGGCATGCTGATACAAATCAGAGCTTATTGGAAAATTTACTTAGACTGGGTGTAAAAGGAGAAGCACTATTTTTACTCCAAATATTGTTTCATTACAGTTTATGACTCATCTTATGTGAAACTTAAACATAAGACTGATTTGCAAAAGCATGGGGGCATGTTAATTAATTATTTCAATTTATATAGCCAACCATTTCACTTTTATGTGACTCTAGCAAGAGTCTACTGTTCACATTGTAGAGGGTCTCTGCCTGTGCAGTTGAACTTCATATGGTAGCAATACAAGCTGTGTACTTTATTTGAAAATGGAATCAGTACAATTTCTTGAATCCAGAAAGATGAGATATCTGGTCACAATCCTGCCCAGCCTTAAATCCAGAAAGGAACTCCCAGCTAAATAAATATGAGGCAGAGTATTTTCTTGTCAGAGAACATAAATAGCAGAAGATAGTCCAGGGCTGCATTACAGATGCACTGGGAGAGAGGGAAGGAAGGAAGGACTTTATTTTAAATTTTATTTTTGATTAAGTTTCTCAATTTCTCAATAGAGTTGAGAAATATTTTGGTTGACACTGAAAATAACATCCAATTAATTATGAGGTAGAGAAGTTACACCACGACTCTGCCTTTGATCAGCTTATGCCTATGTGCAGTATATTTTCCACTTTCCCCAGCCTTCCTCACTGCAGTATGTTGGGACAGCAATTCTTTGCATCCTGGCTGAGATTCTGAGAACTGCTGTCTCAATTCATGCAGGCCAAGGAGCCTCAGGTTACGAAAAAACCGTGTAGTCCAATGCTTGCCTTGCCAAGTCCTCTTTCAATTATAAAATCCATGCAGGATGAATGGCCATGATATCTGTCTCCCACAATTGTTGAATTGTTACTTTCATTCAGGGCTGCTAATCAATCTACATGCTTCCACATCCTGTTATACCAATATACAGAACCGCTCATTAATGCTGGTGCAAACATTTGAGTTCCAGTTTTTGTGTGTCTTGATTGATATGACTATGTTTGGCCTTAGTGCTGAAGTCAATGCAGAATGTCATATCAGCATGAGAGCAAGATAATTTCTTTTTATATTTTTCTTTATCTAGGGTTCCCAAATTAAGAAATCTTAAAGAAGAACAATTATTGTTCTAATTCTTTTCCTTTGCTTTACTTTTCTTTATTGACATAGAGTGATGAATATTGGTGAATAAGTTTTAACTTCTTTCGCAAATGAAGGTAAATACATGTGTCCCAGGATAATGTTGCAAGATCCAGTCTGAATCAGTCACCGGGACCAAAGGTTTATTCTTCCAAGTTTTTGGACACGTGTTAAAGCCCATCACCAGGGAATTTCTTTCTCTCTGGAATACGTTATTTCTTTGCATGAGGAAATTTGCTGTGATAGGAAACTGAAAATGACTACAATATAACCAATTCATTTTTTCCCAAAGCATCCCTGGACAAAAGAATAGGAATAAGATAAGGATAGAAAGAACTGGAGAAAAATCACAAAATACAAAGACCTGGAAAGAGAAGTAGAATGGTTATGGCAAAAGAAAGTAAAGATGGTACTAATAGTGATTGGCACCTTAGGTGCAATCCTGAAACATCAGGAGCACTATTAGCATTGACTAAATCCCCATCCATCAATTGCAAGAGATAGTTTTACTTGGAAAGCTTATATCTTGTATAATACCTTTAGCACCATCAAACAACATTTTCCTATCCCAGGTCTTTGGGAAGGACTTGATAGGTGGACAAAATTGTCAAAATCAGTCTAAACATCTGGCTGATTCTCCAACCAATCAAAATAATTTATTAAACTTACATGCCACCTGAATCTCAATGATTTTAGGAGACCCACAACAAACAGTCCAATCTTTGTATTAATAACGGGTTTCCAGAAAAATTGGAGACTACAGGAACCATTTGCACTTCAATTTGAGATGCAGACAACATAGACTCATCCCCAACAGCCTGTACCTGTGTTCAACAGTGAAGGGACACGGGGCAGAAAACATCCTGCAAAAAGCACAGCTCTACAACACAGTCCTTTCAGCAGTTCCAAGAAATCTTGACACCCATTTGCACCCTAAGGACACAGACAAACCCCAAGTGGCTCAATGACTCTCTAAAAGAATGCAAATGACCAGCTGTCTGCAAGGAATATAAATCCTTCCATTCCTCACCATCTAGTCAGAGCTGAAGAAGCTTCTTGGATGAGAAGCGAAATGCCTTCAAAGAAAGAAAAACAAGAAAGTCGAGTTGCCTTTTGAAAAAGCACCCGTGAGACAACCATGACCTGGATGACTGAAAATCTCTATAGATGATCAGTGTAGCTGAATCTCCAGATCATAGTGTAGACACAAAAATATCTGATTAATGTAATCATTAAAAATATGGTGCCTCAAACACTAATAGTTATCACTAGTGGCTTTTAATATTTGTAAATGTTTTATGCTTTTAATTACATTTTTTTCTTTTTATATTTTAGCTATGCAGTGCCTTGATGGCATTCATCACACCATGCAAATAAGTCATACAGCTATATATTATATTGTTATAAGTTCTTTCCTTTCTTGCCTCCCTACTCTTTCCTCTCCTCCCTCCCTCCTTCCCTTCCTTCCTAGTTCTTTTATGTGTACCCAAATCAGTGGGCTCTAAAACCCAACAGCCAACACAACCACACAAGTCCTTATGCAACACACACACAAACACTCAAAGGTTAGTACTCACTGATCACTACTCTGCTCTTTCCCACTTCTACTACATCTACTACTACTACTTCAGTTACCACTCCTTATGAGTGCTACTGCTGGAGAGCACTCTCTTTTTCTATCTGCTTTAGGCTGCTTTACAGACACACATACCCTTCCCTCCCTTCCACACACCAACTCCACTACCTCCACCTGTCTCTCTGCTTTTGTAACCAACAATTGCTGAGCTGGCTAGGGAGAAGCCTTAAAGGGAGAGGTGCTGGCCATTTGATAGGTAGCCTGTCCTCTCACACCTCCCTCTCTGTCATTATCTTATTTCCTTCTTTCTCCCTTCCTTCTTTTCTTCTCTCCCTCCCTTTCTCACTGTTCCTTCTTCTTCGTCCCTCCTTCCATTTCTTCTTCACTGTTCCTTCCTTCCTTCCTTCCTTCCTTCCTTCCTTCCTTCCTTCCTTCCTTCTCTCCTCCTGGCCCTTCATTACTGTTTATCATAGATGGGTATATTGGGTAACCTTTTTTGTGAAAGAGTTTTTGATTTGCATGAAGTCTGGTGGAATGGAGAAATTAGTGGGATATGTTCATCTCTCCGTATAAATTATGAAGAAAAAGAAAGAAAGGCCAAACTCTAAACTCTTTTCATCAAGGAGTGAAAAATGTAAAATAAGTTCAAAAGGGATTGATTCTAGCAAAGAAATCAGTGAGAAGGCTCTGAAATCTTGCTTTGTTCCCTCAGACTAAAATACTCAAATGGATCTTGAGGTAGAGAATAAAATAAAATATCACAGAGGAGAAATTTTCTATCAAGGGGTCTAGACAATGTTAGGCACAGACATTGCATGGATTTGGCAGATACTCAAATCCTGAGATAGAGCAGGGCATTTAGGAAACCATTTTCACTGGCCTAAAATAAAGTGGACAGGGCAATATGAGCTTTGCTCAGATCCTCACTGAAACTCTTTTTGCAAATGCAGGAGGGAAAAGGGGCTTTTTGAGAAACCCAGGGGCAGAAAACTGGGGGGGGGGAGAGGGGGCTAGAAAAAGGATGTGTGAGATTTGCAATCAGGTTACCATTAGTCACCCAAACCACAGTCTCTTCGGAAATTGAGAAACAATGGAATGAAGAAGACTTAGTTTTGCTACCTGCTTCTTAATAGTTTATCTCTGTCCATCTGTCTCTCTATCTCTCAGTGCTGCATTAGCCATCCAGTCCACCTTAGCAATTTAGTTATTCTTTATTTCATTTGATCTGTCCTATCCTTTGCTATCTATTCCTTCCTTTCTTTATTTCTCCAGTCTTGCTTGTTCTAAAACATTCATTTATTAACCTACAGTTCTACTCAAGTGAGCATTCTCCAAATAAAGTAAATCGTTATTTATCCTTCTCAAATAATTATTTAGAAATGACTGCAACCATTTTCCATTCCAATTTGCCCTTCCTTTGCTATCCTATTTACATTTTAGTTGACTGCCTTGATTCCCCATGTTATTTCCCCAGAATTTGCCACCTTCTATCCCTGCCATTTTTTATCTATTATTCATTTATTTCATTTATTTCATTTATACCCCGCCCTTCTCCCGGAGGACTCAGGGCGGCTTACAGCCAGTTTAAAACAATCCCACATAAATACCAAATACAAATCTAAAATAATTAAGAATAAATATTTGAATTGGCCGCTCTATTAAAATTTTGTTAAAACCAATTAAAATACCCCCTAGGCCAGTCCTGCCTGCTGNCATGGCGCACTTTAAAGGTGATAATCAGCACCTTGAAGCGCACTCGGAAGACCACAGGCAGCCAGTGCAGCTCGCGCAGCAGCGGCGTTACATGGGAGCGACGAGTCGCTCCCATCACCGCCCGCGCGGCCGCATTCTGAACTAACTGGAGCCTCCGAGTGCTCCTCAAGGGAAGCCCCATGTAGAGAGCATTACAGTATTAAAGGAATAGTATGCATATTCAATAGGCAGCCATAGTCTCACTGACTTCGTGAAATACAAGCAGGTAGGACTGGCTTAGGAAAGCGATTCTATTAGTCTAACTGGAACTGTACTTTATTTCTATAGGCAATAGAAACAGAATCTTGAAAACTTGACTGCGTTTTGCATTCCTTTTCTCTTATACCCCAGTGAATTAGGGTAGAAGCAAGCTGAATTCTTAATGTTTTCCTTGTTTCCCAGACTCAACATATGTTTTTGTGACAGACTCTGCATAGCTTCTCCAAAGTCATCTCAGTCCTTATTAGTGCTGTGGGACAGAATGGGAATTCAGATTATTCTGATGGAAGTCAATGGCAGACAACTTCTGTATTGTTGCCAAGAGCCTTCCATTAATATAAATATGAAGTTACCAAGAGTCAAACTCAACTCAAGGGAGTCTTATATTAAAGGTATGTAGTCTGACATTTGTTGCACTGATGTTTTTATGAAATTTGACATATCTTGCCTCCTAAAATTCTAGTTTGTGAAAGTTGCCTCTGTTTGCTGCATTATGGAAAAATGTAATCCATTTTTCAATCCCTCACCAGATCCAGGAATCAAGACAGATCACACTATCTATGGAGTAGATAATATTATTAGACTAGTTCCAAACATTCAGATTAGGCTACTGAGCCATCCTAATCTCTGCACAACAAATTCTAAGATGCATTCCAGATCTAAAGTGAAAGACATACAGTGTGTTACTGAACCAACATATGAAATTGGAAAATGGACAAAGATGTTCAGCAGGATCACAAACTATTAAATAAGAAACCATTGAAACATGAAGGGACTATAAAACAGGAAGTTGGAACAAAAATTCAAGCGAGTATAATCTCTCTCAAAACACCAGAGCTGGGAGGAGTTCCCAAACATACAGTAATAAAAGGTAAAGTTGAATAGTTACCATGGATTAGAAAACATACTATCGGCTTTAAAAAGAGATGCATGCGATGCAGTACAGTGTCAAGTTATAGCAGTGTCAAGTTACAAGAAAAAGTACTTTAGAATGTGAAATGCCCAAATGAGGAAATTATTACTATTTTGTTCCTGGTAACTGCCTGGACAAGTCCCTGCCAGTTTCTTGTCAAGACTTGTGGAAATGGTTTACTCTTGCCTTCTTATGTCTGAGAGAAAGTGACTGACCCAAGGTGATCCATCTGGCTTCATGCTTAAGGCAGGACTACAACTCATAAATTTCCCAGTTACTAGCCGGAGGCCTTAACCACTATAGCAAATTGGCTTTCCAAATGAGGAAAGCAAACTGGCAAATGTACAAGATACACAAAAAAATAGTTTTGATGACCTTTTGAGGCATATACCATTAAAGACCATCATATCCATTGAGGACTGTATCTTTAAGAGCCAATGTTTTGAGGACCCTCTTATTAAAGACTACATAGACACTGAAGGAAGGCTATAGAGCAGGGGTGTCAAACTGCCGGCCCATGGGCCAGTTTCATCATACCACAGCCGCGCCCACCCCATTGCCAGCAATGGCGAAAAAGCTCCGATACATTGTGCGGCGTCACGTGACGTCGCGAGTTTGACATGTCTGCTATAGAGTATCTTCTGACAAGAGTGTTCTCTGACATATCTGGCCACAAATCTATTGCCCCACTTCTCTTCCTCAATAATAAACAGCATTTTAATTGCTTACAAGAGGCAGTTTGGTATAATGGTTAAGGTACCAGACTAGAAACTGGGAGAGGGTAAGTTGTAGTTCAGTCCTGGACACAAAGCAAAATGGGTGACTTTGGGCCAATCAATGTCTCTCAGGCCTAGGAAGCAGGCAAGGGCAAACCACTGTAAAAAAAAAAACTTGCCAAGAAAACTGCAGGGACCAGTTCAAGCAGTTTTAAAGAGTCAAGATTGACTTGAAGACACTGTAATTGCTTACAAGACCTTTTTATGATTCTTCCAAATAAAATCTCTCAACACACCCAGCTATTTTCAGTGTAAACCTAGAGGTGAAAAATAATGGATGTTATCCTGTTTCTTAAACATGAGCTGAATTGTAATGCAAATACCTATAACTGGTTTTTATGGCTGCTTCTGTTGCTCCAGGCTTCACTGCTGAATCATTCTATTGCTAGAAGATAATGGTCATTACACCTCTTCTACTCATTGCAGTAAAAAATACTTCCAGGTTCTTTGTTTACACAGGTCAATCTCAGAGAGCACCAAAGATCCCTGAGTTCAACCCTGAGCTACAAATATTGTCTTCTGTCAGAATCTGATTTGCATTTGGTGTCTTCTGGGAACTTTTTTCATCTTCTCAGTCTAGCTTATAACCCTGTGATTTTCTAATGATCTCCCACCCAATTGTTTATCAGATTCAATCCTGCTCACCTAGTCAGGAATTTTTTTAAAAAAAAATGGGTGAGAGAAATGTATGGAGGATATGGCTAGTTATCACTACCAGTGAAGATAGTTGAGATATTTTATAACCTGTATCCTCATGACAAAGGTAGACTGTAAATGCAATCTGAATACTTAATTTATACAATGTAAATAGCAACCTTGTAGGATAAGATATGGAGGTAGTTTGATAAGATCAGGAATGAGGTACTACAGAAAAGTAGGAAGTAATTTTTTTTCTTCGAATTAATATGGTTCTGATATCCTCCATCCTCCAGTTGGTTTTGGCTCTAAAGAGCTGTCCATTGGTCTTTTCCCGGTACAAATGAAACATTTAAACAGAAACAGATGAAGAAATGCTCCCCCTCCTGGAGAATAAAGAAAACTATTTTTAGAGAACCGGAAATATTGCTGATGGTTTCGCTTAGGTAGCTACCGGTAGCTGCTACAGTACATAGAAATAAATGTTAATTTTTCTCCATCTCGTTCCCTTTAATTCAAAGACAAATTTGGGTTAAGAATGTCGAAGTCTTGAATAATTCAAAAATCCAGATGACCCCTAGATGACAGCAAGCAATTTGGATTTTCTAAATTTCATTCCCAATATCTAGCGGGTATCCGAATCTTTGCAGATCAGATCTGATACCTAGCTTTGAAACACTGTAATTTTTTATTATTATACCATAATATTTCATGGAATATATGTATATATATATTATTCCTGAAGAATATTTATACAGAAAAGAAACAGCGGAGTCTTTTGATAAAACGAAGACAACGGGATGAAGAATTGCAAAGGGAGCGTCCAACAATAGTTTGAATTAAAAGTCTGAAATGGAGTTTCCTGCTTGAGCAGGGGGTTGAGCTAGAGGACCTCCAAGGTCCTTCCAACTCTGTTATTTTGTAATTGTTATTGTTAAGGTATACAAATAAACTACGCTTCCCATCATACATATGGAAAGCAAAGTCACTCGGCCTTTTCCGGTCTACTGCCATTGAAGAAAACTTTTTTTATCTCTCTAAACAAAGTATTGTAGATCCCGTGTGCTTTTTCCTCTTTAAATTGAAGTGGGCGAACCACAGTTCTTCCAAATGAGGACTTCAGCTTATAAATGGAAAAATGGATAATTCAAACAAAAATCCAAAGAATTGAGTTTCAGACACTACAACTCCCACAATACCTTTCGCCAAAACATACCCGCATCGAACCCACCCACATAGCCTTCTCTTCATTGATTGGCGATTATTTCGGAGCGTTCGCACCCGTAGAGTAAAATATGCGCGATTTTATTGGTCGCTGGTGCAATAACTCTAAAATGTCGGGGGCGGGGAGAAGGCAGAACCGCCGTGCAGTTTGGCGGGAAAAAGGATCAGGTTTTCGCGCCAAGTAGAATTACAGGAAGAGTTCTAGTGTGGTTGCCTGTATATGCGTGGAAGAAAAAGCAGCCTAGGGGGGAATTCATCTCGAGTCTGAGATGGCAGCACCCGCGCCAACTACTTTGGATGATGCTGAATTGCGAGAAGCTCAGCGAGACTACTTGGATTTTTTGGATGATGAGGTGAGCAGGGGTCAGAGTTTGGGCTTATCCAAGCGACAGTCTTGCTACTAAGCCGTAAAAATGCTTATTGGCAAGATCTTGTCGTGGGAGGAATTCAGGAAAACAGTTTTCTGCAAAATAATGGATGGAATCTACTTCGTGAGGAGTTAAAATGGGATTAGATAATTTATTTTCTAAAAGGAGATAAGCACTCTGCTCGGATACGTTGTATTACAATTCCTGGAAGGAATAGCACTTAACCTGACGAGTTTCAAATCTGTTCCATTAAGAATATATGAGTATAATTCCACAGCCCCAAATAATTTGTGAAGGATGAAATAAGTAATGGTTTAGCTGCTTAATAATGGTTTAAGCACGTTGTTTTTAATCCTTTTCGTGCAGCTGTCTTCCATGGTAGGTCAGTCCCTTAGAAGGGAGCGATCAATAGAGGCTAAACCTTATATAGGCTTTCACTTGGATGCAGGACTTATATGGAATACTTTATTAATAAAATCACGAGGAACCAAACTTGATTGTAAAAGACTACCTTTATTTTGCTAGTCAGTTTTTAACTAAAACTCCATGATCCCTTGCTATTGCCCATGCTAATTAGAACTAATGGAAGTTGAAATCCAAAACATCTGGAAAGTGCCTGCTCTCAGCTGAAACAACATGATACACAAGAGGAAAGGATAGGAATGTTATAAATTCCTTAAAACCAAAACAACCTGAAGTACTATTTAAATCCATGTGGGACCCTAACTGCCTAGAATAATGTCAGCTAGAAAGAAGAAAACTATTCCTTCTCTTAAAAGAAAAGATCTGGATAGGGCAACTGATATAATAAGAGTACAGGTAGTCTTTAACTTACGACCACAATTGAGCCCAACATTTCTGTTGCTAAGTGAAACATTTGTGAGTTTTGCTCCATTTTATAACCTTTCCTGCCACAGTTGTTAAGTAAATCCCTGCAGTTGTTTAAGTTACGGGAATAACATGGTTGTTAACTGAATCTACCTTCCCTATTGACTTTGCTTGTCAGAAAAACACACAAGCTGTTCACATGACCCCAGGGACACTGCAACCGTCATAAATATGAATCAGTTGCCAAGCATCTGAATTTTGATCACGTGACCATGGGGATGTTGCAATGGTTCTAAGTGTGAAAAATGGTCATAAGTCACTTTTTTCAGTGCCATTGTAACTTTGAATGCACTAAATGAACTGTTGTAAGTCAAGGATTACCTGTATGCCCTCCTTTTATTTATTTTGCATTAGATGGATGCTTCCTTCTTTTCATTGAGAGAATAAGTGAATCCAGGAATTTTCCCCAGTTAAGGGTTAAGAGAATTTTTAGCTGCACATGGCTTATTCAGTGGATGGAAGAAATGGGGATTGTGGCTCTTCTCATTGTCCTCAGTAATACATGTTGAACTGGGTGGGAAATAACTGTTGTCATGTTGGAAGTTCTTTATCACTTATTGTTCCAGACAAGCAGAGAGTCCTCATTTTATTTAGAATTGTAAAGCTACCTTTAAAAATCTAAAGAATTGCTTAGTAGGAGTGTTTCATTTTTTAGGTGAAATTGGGAAGGTGTGCACTTTTATTAGAAAGGTGTCCTTTGAGCTTTGTAAAATGGGACATTTATTGTCAATAGCTTTTCAGGTTCACTTCTGTATGTTGCTTGTATTTTTTTGTACATACCCTGAATTCCAATACTTTCTTTCCAATGAATGCAAAGACAGTTTGCTTTACACATTTTTAATTTTCTTTTTTTGGATTGGATGACCAATTCTGATTTTTGTCAGAAATTATATAATTTTTTTAAAAAACAAAATCAAATTGCTCAAATTGTAAGGAAATATTGGCTTTTCATCAGGATGCATTTTTCCACTTATATTAATGTACTATTTTAGCAAAAGCAAACAATACTATGTTAAATATATTATTTTAAGCTTGTACTGTATGTGGATCCCATATTAGAGTTTTTAATATGTAAAATTTATGTAAAAGCAGAATTAAATGATTGTAGATTTTGAAAACTCAGCATCTTTTTGTTATTGTGTTATATTTTAAAGAAAAAAAAATTAAAGCAGTCTGCTCTGGGATGTATCTGATCAATTCTTTCACAGTATTTTGCATAAAACGTATCTACTGTATTTATCTGCCGGTTACAAAACCATGTTATGCATGTTCTTCATTTGTAGAACAAGGGCAAAATTATTCAGTTAGGGGATGTATAATGCTCTGAAGCATGCAAGAATACAAGTATAGCACCTGTTTCCATTCCATATAACAGATGCGTCTTTTCACGGGCTTGTGTGGCTGTTATATGCAGCTGCTGTATGAAGCTTAAAAAGTGGTTTAGGGAGTTTTGTAGACAGGTTCTATAGTATATAGTCCTATTAAAGTGATTGCAGAAAGAGAAAGTATTTATTTTTGTGAATTTGAGCATGATACAATTTCACTAAATAAACTTAATGCAAAACTTTAAGCATTGTGATAGTTATTCTCCACCCAGTTCAACTTGTGTCACTGAGAATAATGAGAGGAAACACAATCCAACTTCACTTAGAGAACATTGAATAAACCATGATGAAGTAGAAGGCCTCTTGGCCATTTTTCCATAGAATCAGAATAAATGAATTAACATTGTCTAAACAGTTCTTCTTACCTACCCTCCTTCTAGGAAGATCAGGGAATTTACCAGAGTAAAGTCCGGGACATGATTAATGACAATGGACATCGTCTGATTGTGAATATCAATGACCTCCGCAGAAAGAATGAGAAAAGAGCCAGTCGGTAAGAATAAGAATGTTAGCAAAGTATTTGGTTCCTCCCCAGAAAAGGAACTTGGGGTAGCTTATGTATGTCTTCCAGTCCCTGTCTCATTTAGGAATTTTTGAAAGCAACCATGCTTTGTGTTTGGAATCACTCTGGACCATTATTTTATTTGTGAACCGAATAAGGAAAGTTTTCAATAATCATAGTCTGTACACACTAACCCATCTCCCTTCTGCTAATTATAGTGTGATTGAATCCCTACAGAATGTTTTTCTAGGTTGTGCCTTTTATTCTGATTTAAGACAATGGCTGGCTCAGCCCTTGTAATATTCCTGGTCACTCTGATGAACTTTATGTAAGGTATTTTAAGGCTAACATAAGTCCTTATATCACTCTAAGACAAAATGCTGTTACTTAATGGCAGTTTTGTTGCATGAAGGTTACCATCATGGGAAAGAATGACTATTTTCAGAGGTAATTTTGCTTATACATGAAGATTGTTGAATGCTTTACCATGTTTCAGGTCTTATTTGTAATGTTAGATTTCTAGTCAATAACTTGAAGAAATGAAGTTTTGATTTGAAGAATCTCCTGGAGATTTGGCTTTTATAAATAAGAAGGCAGAAGAGTAGTCCATAATATATTATCTTTGAAATACTTGAATGTCAAAGCTAGGTCATTTGGATTATGTTAACATATTGGGAAATGTAATCTGCTTCAGTGATGGCAAAATGAAATGGTGAAGTTGGTATTCTGGTGAATTTGACTCCTAGGGACGAGTCACCCTCTGGGACTTGTTTTGGTTTCTCAGTATGTAAAATACTAGGAGAGAATTTGCTGAAAATCTTTAGTCTATGTACTAACAAGGCCAACTCGGAGGATTTTGAATCCAAACAAAGTTGGGCAGTTGCTGTGACCAGGGTTTTCTAATTCCCCCATTTTACTGATGTGCATAGAATAATAAGGATCATTAAAAGAGCATCCAGAAGTCTTTATTTCTATTTTTGGAATGTTGTCAACAATTGTAATATTTGTTATTATATGTTAATCCATCTGGGCATTAATCTATACCAGTGATGGCGAACCTTTTAGAGACCGAGTGCCCAAACTGCCACCTAAAACCCACTTATGCATCGTAGGGTGCTGGGTGGGTGTGGCCCATTGACTGGGTGTGGCCCATTGGGTGGGCGTGGCTGCGGTGGTAACGGCAGACTGGGTGGGACTAAAAAGTTCAATCAATTCCAACTTTGCAAGATCTTTTTTTTCCCGCGAGAAGTTGAAATTGACCGATTGATTGAATCTTTTTTTTTTGCACATAGCGGCGGAGGCCTAAAGTGAAAAGGTTTTATAAAATCCAGTTGAAGGCCTAGGATTGGGGCGACAGTGCGCGTGCCCCCAGAGAGGGCTCTGAGTGCCGCCTCTGGCACCCGTGCCATAGGTTCGCCACCACTGATCTATACATTCCTTTAGTTACACAGTAAGGCACATGTTATAAACCAAATATTCTACAGTACTGGTCTTATTAAAAATAACAAATTTCAGTGACAATCAAAATATCCTTTCTAACTTTGTAAAATTAGTGTTTGTATGGCTAGACTTTCTCTGATGCTTGTCATTGAGCAAGTGAGGGCCTAATTTCTGATCTTTAACCACGACTCAGGGTAATAGCAAAGGTTCTAGGTAAGTGCAGTATAGGAAAATTTAAAGATGGTTAGCTTACTTAAAGATTACAGTGACAGATGCAATCTTTATTTTGAAAGAAGCACTGGGAATTAACAACATTGTTAATTCTTGATAGGGTTGTTTTAATGAGAATTGTTTTCCTGTTATGATATAGGCTTTTTCTGACAGGACATTAAAACTCTTGTTCATCTTTGCTGCAGTTTGCTGAACAACGCCTTTGAGGAATTGGTGGCTTTCCAGCGTGCCCTGAAAGACTTTGTTGCTTCTGTGGATGCTACATATTCGAAGCAGTATGAAGATTTTTATATTGGGTTAGAAGGCAGCTTTGGATCTAAACATGTGACACCTCGGACGTTGACATCCCAGTTTCTCAGCTGTATTGTCTGTGTGGAGGGTATTGTTACAAAATGTGAGTGAAGCAGTCTGTGCACTAAAAGCTGTTCAAAGCAGCTTTTGATTCCAAATGGATGGAATATGATTGGTGAATGATTATGTTTAAAAAGCAGTAACTCCTTCAGTTTTAGAAATCTTTGGGACTTGTGTGGGGGGGGGGAGGAAGGAACATGGTGGTACCTACTTTCCTGCTAACAATATATTATCCAATGTACTCCATGAATAACGAGGCTTTCTTTCTCTCCAGGGTTTTGTAAAAGAGTGAAATAGACATTTAAGTAATAATTGTTCCAATAAAGCTAAACATTATACATTCAGGATCAAAACGAGAATGTTGAGAATGTTATTCAGAAGAATCATTTGAAAGTACTTGTGTTAAATATTTTTGTGTGTGTTTTTAAGGGCTTAGAGCAGATTGTGATGCAGTGTTATCCACTGTTATCTTTAAAACAGTCTAGGAATAGATTAAAACAAATTTAATGGGATTGAGTGTGCAATTGATGTGAAAAGACCTGGTATGTTACATCAACTTAAAACATGTAATGTTTTGCAATCTAGCATGGGAACATCTGAAGTAAGTTTTCAGACTGAGGGTTGGCTTAGCCCTTTTCTTTATTTCCAGATGCCTTTTCTATTTCTATTCCCGTGTAGGCTCTTTGGTGCGCCCAAAGGTGGTTCGAAGTGTGCATTACTGCCCTGCGACCAAGAAAACCATTGAGCGTCGATACACTGATTTGACTTCCCTGGAAGCTTTTCCATCCTCTGCTGTTTATCCCACCAAGGTGAGCTGTGTGGATTCAGAAGGCTTTCAAGCTCCTAGAAAAGAAGTGTCTCTATTATGAAAGAATTGTAAAAGATATTAGGATACAGACATGATATAGTTAAATATTTTTCGACCCCCAAATTTGGTGCTCAGTATTTAATGCTATAAATAATATAAATAATGTTGGTGGCACAACATGTACCCAAGAATTCAAGTAATCTGCATAGCATATTTATATGGGGAATATAAATTCAAATCCCACTTTTTAGCAAGTAAACCAAAAAACCCTCTTAAAAAAAACTAGTAAAAAACAAAAGTACATTCTTGTAGGATGAAGAAAACAATCCTCTTGAGACAGAATTTGGCCTGTCAACTTACAAAGATCATCAAACCATCACAATCCAGGAGATGCCAGAGAAAGCACCAGCTGGACAACTTCCTCGCTCTGTAGACATCATTTTAGATGATGACCTGGTAGACAAAGTAAAGCCAGGAGACCGAATACAGATCATTGGGACTTTCCGTTGTCTGCCAAGCAAGAGAGGTGGCTACACTTCAGGGACATTTCGGTTAGTAGTATAAGCTGCTTTATTGGTTTTCGGCTGATGTACCAAGCCTTGAGATCCATGTTGCATCAAGCTCTCCTGCAACAAAACCATTTCCCAGAATAATGTCATTGCTTTTGTTTTGCTGTCCTTCTAAAAATTTGGCTTTTTAGAATCTGCATTTCCAGCGACTTTCAAGCCTTGTATTTGGGAAAATAATTTGGTCTATCGGTGAACATGCCACGTACATAAAATAGTGCTAAAGAAATACAGCAATTATTAGAATGTAGTGGAATCTATGCTCCTGAGGCATTTTCTTTCATTCTAAACTGAGTTAAAAATAAAAACTGTTATTTTTAAAATATTTGCCTTAGCTTTGACACAGCTATAGGGTCTTCACGTTGGACTGTGCTCAACATCAGAACTTGCCAAGAGATTCCTCCCGCGATGGTTACTCTTGAAATTCAATGCAGTAGAAGCCTTAAATTAATCTGGTATTTGTTTAGCTAATAACATTTATAGTACTGGTATTAGTGTTCCTGTAAAGCTGCAGAGAAATGTTTAAACATAAAAGGAAAAAGAGTGATTGTCTTGATTTATTCCTTTTCAGGACCATCCTGATTGCTTGCCAAGTAAAGCAAATGAGCAAGGAAGTCCAGCCTGAATATTCATCTAGAGATGTTAGCAAGATTAAAAAATTTAGCAAACAGCACTCAAAGGTAAACTGGATGCTGGCATTTGATTCATTACACATGTTCATAGAAATTCAGGTCTGTTATGCCCAGGGATGGTTTGTCTTAAAGTACAAATATGATTAATTGTAAAAGTACTTGAAAATTATGGATATTTGTATTCTTTTACTTTTTTAAAAAAGGTTTCAGACTATATAATAAGTGGACAACAAAAACTGAAGTTATACAATTCATGCTAGGTACAGTTGACCGTGCTAGGCAAATAATTTATTGAATTTATACACTGTCTGACTTCCAGGATCTCAAAACACATTGAATTACTGTTATGATATAAAAAGTATAGGTTTCCACTGTATTATTGGTAATTAACATGTAGAAAAGAAATAAACAACTAAAAATAATATAGATAAATATTTGATTTCTGTCTTCCCCCTTCTTTGTACTCCAACTGTTTTTCGGTATTTATAAATTGTAGAAACCAATGTTTGTATTTGCCTTGCTGTGTGACATACAGTATATATAGGGTCCATTCTTGCTTAAATTTATTTACACCACTATACATACCATCTGCATATATACCTGTTTCTGTTTGGATTGTATAAAAATTTTACTTTGTGTTCTTTTAATCTTTTTTCCATTAGCCTTTTTTAAAAAAAGTATGCCCCTCAAATTGTTTACATATTGTAGCAAAATGACCTGTGATGTTAAACAGTGAGATGAACATAGCCTCCTATATATATATAGGTTTCAGTGATATATCAAGCATACACACACACACACACACAAGTTTCAGTGATGTAGCAAACCGTTAAGAATAATGAGAAATGAATTTGGTCTTTCTACCCCAAATTCACATTTTTGAGCTAGCATGTAATATTTTAATTTTTGATGAAGCAATACTTTTTATGAAGTAATAGGGTAACCCCCCCTTCATACTGTTTTTTGACTTTACTCCTATGTGGATATTCTAGTTCAATGTTGTCCCATTTGTTTCCTGCATCTAGGATGTTTTTGAACAGCTTTCAAAATCTCTGGCTCCCAGCATTCATGGGCATGAGTACATCAAGAAGGCAATTCTGTGTATGCTCCTGGGAGGAGTTGAAAAAGTGTTGGAGAATGGAAGCCGGCTCCGAGGGGACATTAATATCCTACTGATTGGTATGTCATGGAGGCCTTGCATTTTGAATATTCCAGAAACACTGATCATATCCTATAATAGGAGAGTGCAGCTGGCAATTATGTAGAATTTGAGGGACCTAGATATGTCTATAATCTATTAAAGAGGAGGATTGGGGGGAGAAGTACTTGAGGGGCTGTCACAAAAAAGAGGGGATTGAGTTATTCTCTAGGGTACCAGAGAGCAGGACAAGAAGTAACGGATAGAAGCTTGTCAAAGAAAGATGCAACCTAGAAGTAAGGAGAAATTTTCTGACCATGAACAATTAAGCAAGGGAATAGCTTGCCACCTGTGGTGGGTGCTCCATCACTAGAAGTTTCCAAAAATAGACTGGACAATCATTTGACTGGCATAGTGTAAGACACCTCTCTTGAGCAGAGGGCTGGACTAGAAGATCTCTGTGGTCCCTTCCAGCTCTGTGATTCTATGTTCTAAACAGTATCTCTTGTACTTTCAGGTGACCCTTCTGTTGCGAAGTCTCAGTTGTTACGTTATGTGTTATGTACTGCTCCTCGGGCCATTCCCACTACTGGCAGGGGTTCTTCTGGAGTAGGCTTGACTGCTGCTGTCACAACAGATCAGGAAACTGGTGAGAACTTAGAAGCAAATGATGTGCAAAGGGAACAGGTGGTACAGTCAAGAGAAAAAAAGCAGCTGATAGTCTCACTGCAGCCAAGAGGACTGATTGATTGATTGATTCAATTTATGCCTACTATTGATGAGTTGCTTTATGTCTATTTTGAAAATTTGAATAGCAGTGAACAAAGAGCTTGAGATATAAGTAAAACAGTGACCTAGTGATGCAGTATTATGCTAAGGAATTAAATCTTAAGCCAGCGTGAATTGGGCTATATTCACAAAATTTGAAATGGACAGACAAGACAATTCCCTCTTATTCATTATTTGTCATTTGGACTGCTGCTGGCATGGCATGGAATAGAATATTATTTAGCATAAAAGAGTGAGGATATCAAATCCTTCATAATTACATCTAGTGTATATTATAGATGAAATAGCTCAAAATCCTGTCATGCTTTGGACTGAAAAATAACTAGGGTCAGTCCTAGTTAGGATTTGAACAGAAAAGTATCAGGAATTCCAGGTCTTTAGGTCAGATTGGAAAAGAAAACTTACCCCAGTAGGCGGCAATAACAACCCACCTTCATTTTGTTGCAAAAAAGCCCCCAACAACAGCAGCATGATCAGGGACTGTCATGTTTTTTAGCCACCTAGGTCTAATTGTGTGATAATCCAGGACCTTCCTATAATATCTGAAACTTTGCTAGAATTGGTTAATCTCACATTAAGATTTAAAAACAACAAAATGTTTTCTTAAAAAAATTAAATCTTTAAAATTAAACCATTTTACTTTGGAAGGATTGTGGGTCCCGTTTTGAGAAGTGATTATACAGGGACTGTGTTGTCAACTTTTCAGTTAATTACCTTGGCTTTTCAGTAGATGGGATAATACTACTATTTCTTTCAGAGAATGGAGCAGTAGTGGAAAAACGGTACTTAAGGTGGCTTGAGAACTTTAGTAGTCTAATCCTGACTTAGAAACTCACGAGAGCATTCTGTTCAACCTTTATATACTTTCTAGCCCTCTCTTTGTTTCCCCATCCTTAGGAGAACGTTGTCTGGAAGCTGGTGCCATGGTCTTGGCCGACCGTGGAATAGTGTGCATTGATGAATTTGATAAGATGTCTGATATTGATCGTACTGCTATCCATGAAGTGATGGAGCAAGGCCGTGTTACTATTGCCAAAGCAGGCATTCAGGCCCAGCTCAATGCCCGTTGCAGTGTATTAGCTGCTGCGAATCCAGTCTATGGAAGGGTAAGCGTGGAAGGGATTTCATTTTGATAAGCTAGGTGGCAACTTTCTGCTACTACTGTTATATTTTTAGTTGATATCATATTGCTTACTTATTGCCCATAGTTCTTAGTTGCTTACTTATTGCCCATAGTTCTTAAATTGAGGATTTTTTTTAAGTCAGTATGATTTTTCAACTGATTATATGTTTTCGTGCCTGCTTTTGTGGAACACAGCAATACTTCATTAAATTCTCCAGAGTTAGTCCATATATTACTATTTCCTTGCACTTGGTCATCCAAATCTATGAAGATTGGCATCCTACTGGAGTATTGTCTGCCTCCTTTTAATACTGTATTTCATTGGGGTTTTTTTGCTTATTACATACTGCATTGTTATTGAATGTTTTTTTTGTATTCTCAGCTCCATATATCACATAGATTCATAAATGTACTTAGTCTGTGTAGTAGAAAAAATATTTGTATTTACAACATATACAAAATCACTTCCTATGTAGCATGCAGATGGGAAAAAGAAATAAAATTTTGAATTATGTGATTTTTGCTAAAGAAGAAGTTTTGATTGACCTTCCTCTACATCTGCTGTGCTCAAAACAACAGCATAATGAAGCAATACAAGATTTGAAATTTGAGCTCTCTCCCCCCCCCTCTGTGTATGTGTTTGTAGAGATAATGTGAAATCTTAACATTCTAGCAGATAAGAGCTGCTAACTCGCTAACCTTTTCCTGCATTTTTGCAGTATGACCAATACAAAACTCCCATGGAGAATATTGGCCTTCAGGATTCTTTGCTGTCCCGGTTTGATTTGCTCTTCATTGTTTTGGATCAAATGGATCCAGAACAAGATCGGGAAATCTCAGACCATGTCTTGCGAATGCATCGTTACAGAGCAGCTGGTGAACAGGATGGAGATGGTGAGTCTTTGACTTCCTTGAAATCTATCAACTGGGTCAAACATATTCTCTATGATGTTAGATAAAACTTTTCTGACTTATTTCAGAAAGTTCAGATTATTTTATACATTTCAATAGACGAAAGTGTTGTTTAATGTACTGATATATTCTAGATAACCCTAAGGAATATTTTCCCTTACTTTTCTAGCCATGCCTTTAGGCAGTACAGTTGAATTGCTGGCCACTGAGGACCCTTCCTTTACCGAGGAGGAAGATCAGGAGCTACAAGTGTATGAAAGGCATGACGACCTATTGCATGGACCTAGGAGGCGGAAGTAAGTATTTCCTTCACTCACTGTCTTGTCAAATAGTGCTTGCCCATGAAGAATAGAGGTTCTGTCAGATGCCACCTCGATACTCCACTACTACATTTCGAGAACTTCCTTCAGTGCCAGTCTGCCTTGAACTCTAGGGACCAGGTGGGAGGGAAGCATATTTCAGGGGAATGAAAGTTCACCATTCCTGTCTCAACGTCAACTGCCTGGGAATGGAGCCCAGCTGCATTCCTCAGGAGACCATTCTAAAAATATCTCTTAAATTTGAGTGGACGTGAGGGGATCAAATACGGGAGGCACCTTTTTGGAGGAAAAAGTTACACTTGGGATTTTGGCATGTGAATTTCAGTTCTGGCTTCTCGTTACTATGTTTCACTTGACTTCTAGTAAACTATATCTTTCTCAACCTGATATTGTAATGCAGGGGTGTCAAACTGCCAGCCCGTGGGCCGGTTTCATCATACCGGAGCCGCGCCCACCCCATTGCCGGCAATGGCAAAAAAGCTCTGATACGTTGTGCGACGTCATGTGACGTCGCGAGTTTGACATGTCTGTTGTAAAGGATCTTTCTTAATTAGAAAGCTAAGGCAAGTCTGACCGTTTCTGAGTTCAGGAATTGGTTTATAGTTGCATCCTAAAATTCCACTCTCAGGTATTAAGACTAATATCAAGGAGCATAATTTCAGCAACCACATTTTCTTAAAGGATAGTCAACCTGTTGGTTTCTTTAGCTCCGCTTCTCAGTATCTGCCCAGAGCATGCTGTTTCTGTTTAATTACAAATCAGTGATTCCCAGCCAAAAATCCCCAGAGATGGTAATTAGACTCCTATTACCCTCTAATAAACGGAAGCTTATGCATTTTGTTTGATCACACTCAGAGAGAAGATCGTAAGCATGGAGTTCATGAGGAAGTATATTCATTTTGCCAAGATGCTGAAGCCAGTTTTGACCGAGGAAGCAGCAGCCCTCATAGCCCAGGAATATTCTTCCCTTCGCAGTCAGGAGCAGATCAGCTCTGACAATGCCAGGGTGAGTCACAAATCAAGCTCTATTTTTTGCAATGTGCACTGCTTTGAGAATCATAATTCAGTCTAGAAATCTTTCTTTATCTTAACGTCCAATTGAATTTTGACAGGAAATCCCCTTCTGTGTGGAATAAGGGATGCAGAAATGCTGCAAATTTCATGATCTGGAAAGGCTCATAAAATAGGCCATCTAGCATGGTGTTGAATGCTAGCCAGGATTTTGGAGGCATGCCCCCATTTTTATACACAGCAACCTCATTGAATTCCCATCTAATACCTGTATGAATGGAGAAGTCTAGTTCAGGAATAGGACCCAGTCCTAAAATACTGTTGTACTGCACCAAACATGCTTACGTCTGTACATGTGCACAACACTTCGAATGTTGATCATCTTTTCATCATCAAAAGCATTCAGACTTGACTTGCTCTTTTCAGACTTCCCCTATTACAGCCCGAACTCTAGAGACGTTGATCCGGCTGTCAACTGCACATGCTAAAGCCAGGATGAGTAAAATAATTGAGAAGCAGGATGCCAAAGCTGCTGTAGAGCTGGTACAATTTGCTTATTTCAAAAAGGTAAGTAAACAAGAGTTGTAAGAAAAGAATTAAAAACTGGGCTGATGCTGAATAGTGGTTGGTTTGCATCTTTGAATATAGAAGTGTCTTCAGAACAGGTAGTCCTCGACGTACGTCCACAATTGAGCCCAACATTTCTGTTGTTAAGTGAGACATTTCTTAAGTGTGTTTTGCCCTATATTTACAACCTTTCTTGCCACAGTTGTTAACTGAATCACTGCAGTTGATAAGTTAGTAACCTGGTTGTTAAGTGGACCTGGCT
The DNA here is from genome assembly GCF_001527695.2 of Protobothrops mucrosquamatus. NCBI lineage: Eukaryota > Metazoa > Chordata > Lepidosauria > Squamata > Viperidae > Protobothrops > Protobothrops mucrosquamatus. The sequence goes on from NW_015386548.1 coordinate 290,248, forward strand.
TCCTATTGACTTTGCTTGTCAGAAGGTCACAAAAGGTGAAAACATGACCTCAGGGACACAGCAACGGTCATAAATATGAACCAGATGCCAAGCATCTGAATTTTGATCACATGATCATGGGGATGCTTCAAGGTCGTAACTGAACCATAGTCATAAGTCACACTTTTCACTGCTGTTGTAACTTTGAAAGATCACTAAACAAACTGTTGTAAGTCGAGGACTATGTGTATTCAACCGATGTTACTGATATCATTACTTGTCGTGTAATACCTCAATTTATACCGCGATCAGTAGATAAAATTACCGAAGCAAAAGGATATGAGCAGAAGAGATGGCATGAAATGTCCCACTCAAGCGTGTACAGGAATCTGCCCCTCCTTATTTGGATGCCAATGTAGGTCATTGGTTTCATTTTCAGTCATTGCCAGCAGCCAAGACTTGTAGAGACAGTAGAAACTATACCCATAATGAATGACTAATTATTTCTTTGGTGTGTCTGAAGTGCTTACGAAAGAGATGGAGGTTGTCCTGTAGACAGCCTTGTGACAGGATTACACAGTGTGTAAAATGGCCATCTGGTTTTGAGCCAGACTTACAATTCAGTTTCATCAGCAACTTTATGACACTTGCTGAGGAGGAAATTGTGATACTTTTCTAGTGATTGTTTGAGATTTTTCTTTGTAGCTTTAATCCTATCACGGGAGATGCCAGATGTTTTTAAGGCAATTACGTCTGTTGAAACTAAAATACTGGATGGTTTTATTTCTTTTGAGGCTGAAATTAGTATTTAAAACCATTAGGGATTCCCATCCTTGGAGGAAGAAACATGCGGCTCCTGTCTTCCTCTGTGGAACTCAGACCATCCTGGGCTTCTGAGCAGCAGTTGATTGGCCCAGATATGGACTCTTTGATTTCTCTCCACTTTCAAAGGTTCTGGAAAAAGAAAAGAAGCGGAAAAAGCAGACTGAAGAGGACCCAGAAGAAGAGACAGATGGTGAAATGTCCCAAGAAAGGGAAGAAAGAAAGAAAAAGAGGTAGATAAGAAAAGTGTTATAGGGGAAATTAAAAAACAAGATTTTAAAATAAATCCTTGATTTTAAAACAAAGCCTTGATCCTCCAGACTTGACAAACAGACTGTTAGCGTTAAAATGGAATTGAATAATTGGCCTTTTTCATCAACGTGTCCAGATGGGATTAACTTGAGGAGTTGTTTCCCTGAAACTGCGTACTTATAACCTTGGAATTTGGTAATGCTTTTGAGACCTGTTGTGTCTTGCATGTGCTGACCTGTTTGGGGTTTACGTGCTAGCACCAAATACTGTTGAACTATGTGGCACTTGGGAGTCCTAAGATTAGTAGCTATTTCCTGTTACCAAAACAGATGTAGAGACTTCATTTCCTCTTTATTAATGGATGGTGTTATCCATAATTGTTCTTCAGAATGGTCTCTTTAGAAGAAATGAAATGCATTTTCATCAGCCCCAAGGAATAATATTTAGCCAGCAGAAAAGCTTTAAAAATTTGGATTTCCTCCTAGATGTTGGGGCAATACAATAAATGAACCCGTCTTCCTGGAGACAAGAGTCATGTTGTTGATACCTTAGTTTCTGGATTTTGCCTTGTGTTGATATTGCCTGGTTCTTAACTATTATATTTTGGGAGAGTTTTTAATTGTATGTTGTGTTGACTTGCAATTATCCAAGTTAAATGGCTGTGTAAATCTTCTAAATGAATATATTTTGAAGATCATTCATTAAAAGGCTTACTATTAACTTAATGTCCTTCTACAGAAGGAAAACAGATTCCGGTGAGCAGTCACCCACAGAAGGGGAAACACAGGATCCTTATGACTTCAGTGACGCAGAAGCAGAAATGCCAGAAAGTAAGTCATTTCTTTCAGACTGATAAAGGAATAGATTCAGGCAAACTAAGTCTGTTCTGCTGTGAGTTTTGATGCACAGTGCAATCCTTCTGGAGTTTGGAAAAGATTTCGTTTATATCTGACTGTCTTCATCAGTTTGATCACATCTTTCAGAGGCTTGGTAGATTTGATCTTTTTTATTTTTTAATGTTTGCAGTTTTTAACCATTATAGGTAGCCCTTATTTAAAACCACAATTGTGACTGGCAACTTGGTCATTAAGTGAAATCACAACTGTGCTTACAATCTTATTTTAGCTGTCCTTTGCTTTACAGACCTGAAAATACCATTAATGTGAGGATTGGTCCCAAAGTTACTTTTTCAACACTACCATAATTGTGAATGGTTGCTAAACAAGGCAGTCACTGAATGAAGACTATTTGTATCTTATTTGATAGTATCTATCCAGCTTGTTCTTTGCCAGCCTGATATCTTCAATCCTTCCTAGAATAACTGATTTTTTTTCCATAAGGAATTTGAGTGCATAACATCACCAGACTGAAATGTTTTGTCATGGCAATCACGGAATCCAATTACATATATGGTCTGATGCAGTCTAAAACTTCCTTATTCATTATTATTGTTATCCAGGGATATGTGTAATAGCTACACATAAGGTTAGGGTAGCTATATAATAAAATATCGTACCATCTTCATATCTTGTGAGCCAGCCTTTATTGCTGCCTTTCCCAAGAGGTTTTATAGATTCTGAAAGATTGGGATGTCCGGGGAAGCAATGAGAGACTGCTTTTAACAGAACCAATGATTGCAGCAGAACAACAAGCTGACAAATGGATTGGCACCTAGAAATTCCTCTCTGGATAAATGGGGGGACCTGAAATTGCCAATAGTGTTCCATATAGGTGTCCCCCATGGGAAGACTGGCAGGTTTAATGCTTTGAGAGCCAAGAGAATCAGGTTTGCCCAAGTTGTAGTTCAGGGCCTTCAAATAGACACTGGATGTATCCTCTCTTAATTACTTCTATAAATGGCTTGTTAACTACTTCTGGGATATTAAGAACCTTTAGAATGACAAGTTTCATCACAGTGGGTTATCCAAATGTGGAATAGAGAAAAACATGGTAAGAGGAGACTTTGAAGGCTGGACAATAGAGGCAACCAGAAGGAACTAAATACTATAATTAAAGGAGTAGAGAACCACTAATACAAAATGAAAAAAAAATTAACTTTGGAAGAATTCAAGGATATTTGGCAACAATGCACTTAGAAATCTGTTTTAAGATTATCTGCCAACATAAAAATGAGTTTAAATGAGAAGATAGAAGAAAATGCAACTCAGAATTACTATAGATTGTTTTGAATATGAATTTAAAAATGACAAGATACAAGAATGATATGGAAAAAGTGGTTACACATTACTTACAAATGAAACAGACTGATGGCTTAATAACTAAAAGGGACACATAAATAATCAGAAGAGTGACTTGGACAACTATCTTATCTTAGACTTACAAAAGAGACTTGTTAAACTAATGAAGGAATTTCAAAGAAAAGAAGAAAAAATGAAAAATAAGTTCCTAGGATTTTATTTAAAGAGAATAGACACCAAAAGTTTTAAAAGTAAAAGAAAGGAATATAAAGTTGGTTTATTTGATCAAGGTTAAAATATTTATGATGTTCTTTCTAGTAGCTCTTAATAGGTTTTTCTTGACCAGAACTGAATGATGAGGCTTTAAAGATTTTTTTAAAAAAATAAGATAATGGGAAGAAGAGTTTTTTGTTGTATTTTTAGAGACAGTGATAAGCTATGGTGTTGAAAGTAAAGGAAAGATGTATTGTTAAATTTTGGAAAGCAGTTTCTGAGAGTAGACAAAGCAAAAATGATAAGAAATGTGTGGGACATTATTTGAAGGGATTAAATATTAAGATTTTTAGTATGTTGCTCTTTCTGGTGGTTAATGTATTTTTGAATTAAGCTTGAATGATGAGGTTTTAAAGATTTGTTTATAGATAAGAGGGGGCGAAACTCTGGCCCCCTCAGAGAAGGCACGCAACTTGGGTGTCCTCCTGGATCCACGGCTGACATTAGAAGATCATTTGTCGGCCGTGACCAGGGGGGCGTTCTATCAGGTTCGCTTGATTCACCAGTTGCGTCCTTTTCTGGACCGGGACGCTTTGCGCACAGTCACTCAAGCTCTCGTCACCTCCCGCCTG